>NC_083435.1:34251482-34601200 GCF_020745735.1 Hemiscyllium ocellatum
TGTCAGAAATCCTTCTGACTTCAGAAAATCTGGTTAAGGTTTGAAAAGGTTGGAATGGATACCAAAATTAGGTGAATGGAATGCAGTATTCAAGGTCCAATTATGCAGCCTCTAATTATTTCTTCATGCCATAAAAATACACAATCCTCTACAATGTCCATATGTTTAAAACCATTCTAGTAATTCTGAGACAGAGAAACGTAGGAACAGGAATGAGCCCCTCAAACATATTTCACCATTCAGTGAGATCACTGCTGATCCATGGCCTAACTCCATATGCTGCCTCTGGCCAATTCCATATCAGTTCTGTTTAACAATAACTTACTTATGTCAATTGTAAAATTAACAACTGATCCAGCATCCACTGTTGTTTGTGGGAGAGAGTTCCGAACATCTACCACCCTTTGAGTGTAGAAGTGCTTCTGAATATCTCTTGTAAACCTCTTGACATCACAGGCTGTAATCCTAATTCTGGAATCTGGAATCCCCAACCTGTGGATATAGTTTATGTTTATCAATCCAGTTTTTGCCTGTCAATTGCTTGATGGAATCACCTCTTAACCTGCGAAATTCTACAAAGAAAACAAGAATAATTTCTACAATCTGACCTCATAACTCCTGAAGTACAGGTATCATTCTTGTCAGCCTCTGTTATACTCAGTCCAAGATCAATACTTTGTTTCTAATGTGTGGTCTGCTCACAGTACTCCAAATGGATTCTAGTTATGGGTTTACACCCCCGTAGAAAATTGCAGTGTAACGTCTGCACTCATAACTTCTGCAACTTGTATTCCATTCTCGAGATATAAAGGCGAGATTTCTTGATTGTTTTGTGCACCTGTTTGCAACGTTACAAAATCTATGCACCTGAAACCCAAATTTGTGGGCATCCACAGTATTCAATGTCATGTAATCAAGAAATGATCTACCTTTTTTTGTTTCAAAACCGATTGTTTCACACTTACTTAAATTGAACTCCAACTGCCACAGTTTTGCCCATTCCCTTGTTCTATCAATGTCAATTGCAATTTTATGCCACCATCTGCACTGTTTATAACGTCGTCTAATTTTGTGTCGTCAGCACATTTGGATATATGACTATGTATGCCATTATCCCAGTAGTTAATAAATAAGGTGAATAAATGAGGACCTAACACAGATCTATTTGGGACAACTGGTCCGATCCTGCCAATTTGAATACCGACCCACGATCTCTACTTTGTCGCCTGCCTCTCAAGCAAATTCCCAGCCCTATCATTAATGTGCCTCAATTATGTCGGCTTTGACATTAGTTAACACTCTATTATGTGGGATTCTATCAAGTACTTTCTCGAAGTCGATATGAACAACATCCACAGACATGTGTCAACATTCCACAAAATCCAATGAGGTTTGTCAGGCATGAACTACAAGTCACTAAATCTATGCTGGCACTGCCTGATTAACTGAAAAAACTCAAAGTGTTCAGTTCACCAATCCTTGATTACAGATTCCAACAATTTCTCCATCACACATGTTAGACTAACTGGTGAAACATTTCCTAGCTTTTTCCCTTGACTCTTCTTAAAAGGTGGATTGACGTGTGCAACATTCCATCTAGAGGGTTGACTTCTGTGTCTAGCGAACTCTGCAAGCTCCTTTACTTCCTTTAGCATCCTGAGATGGAAACCGTCCGGTCCTGCAATTTGTTACTCTTTAATTCCATTAATTTCTTCATTTCAAATATTTTATATTATGTAAGTCTTTATTCAGTCTCTGTTCCCAATCCATTATTTACTTCCTCATGACTTCTGACAAGCTTTTCTCCTTTACTGCTGTAAATGTTTTATTTTCTTCTACTGAGACAAAGTAATTATTGAATATGTCTGCCATCTCTTGATAGTCATTGACATTAAATCAGTTTCAGTCATTAGTAGGCCAACATTCCTCCTGACCATTTCCTTGATGTAGTTACAACACTTGATGATTTTAATGTTCCTGGCAAGTTTCCTTTATTGATCCTTTATGATAACTCCTATAAGCTGCTTTGTGGCCCTTCAGTTGTCTTTATACGTTTGCCATTCTGGAGAATTTATGCTATTATTTTGCATTTTTGTAAGCCCTTTATTTATTTTTACTGTTACCTTTTCAGATGTCCTGAATGTTGTTTTCTCTTAAATGGAACATTTCCGTCTCATTGTTATAAACTGATTTTGTATTATTTTGAATGTTTTTTCTTAAACATTCTAGACTGTGTTCCAGTTGTTTGCCCAACGAGCAGATGACCCCCAATTTACTGTGGATAGGCTCTGATTGATTTTGTTAAAGTTGGCTTTATCCAAATCTAAAACTCTAGTTTACGGTTTTCACTTTCAGACTTGCACATGTTCGCTTGGGTCCAAGCACCAATCAGTGCCATACCCATTGGTCACTGGCTGCCACACATAAAATTTTCCATTTATTTCTACTCTTGCTTCGTGACTATAGCCAGTTCTCCATCCATGTCAATTCACTACCACCAATCTCATATACTTTAATTTTGCATGCTAATCTCTCATATGGGACGTTATTGAAAGCCTTCTCGTAGTCCAGGTAAACCACATCTCCTGATTCCTCCAAAAGACTACACTCGTCACATCCTTTAAAAATTTCAGGAGATTTGTCGACAAACCTGCCCTCTCAGAACAGGTTTCTCTCTGTCTGCCTTTTAAATAATGGGTTTACATTAGCTATCGACTAATCCATAACAACAGTTCTATAGTCGAAAGAATCTAGAAAGACGGCAACCAATGCATTCATTCTTTCTCGGGGAATTTATTTGAATACTTTAGGATGTAGATTGTTGCGCTCTAGGGACCTGTCGGCCTTTAAACCCTTCTACATCCCTGACAACTTTTTCCCTGATGGTACTGATTTCCTACTGTTCCTATCTGTCATATGTTCATCAACACGTTAGAATATTGTTTGTGTCCTCTATGGGATCTACATTTGTCTTCATTCGTTCTTTCTTTTCATATTGTGGTGATGCGATGGGTTTAAGAGGTAATTCTGTGCTTCTCTTTTTAAAGACCTGGAACAGAGCTGTCCAGTTTGAACAAAAGTTAAGTAAAGAACTTCTGAGGCCTCGGTGTTTTCTTTTTACAGTTGGAACAATAGAAGCAACATGGTTGGGTGGGGTCAAGATTTCGAGTTTTTTTTAGTTTTTAGCTTTAACTTAAAGCAGTTGCTATTTGAGTCTCAACGAGGCAGAGTTTTGAAAGAATTAGAAGTTATCTTTTCTCTCTCTTAGTTACAGCTAGAGTATGGGGTTTCTCTCTGTTTCTGAGATAGCTGTGAGATGAACCATTTTCTGAATTTGTCATTTTGCCAAGAGGTATGTTTATGAGTTGTTACTCTCCAGGAACTGTACCTTAGCAATAGTTGCAATATCTATTATTTTATGTTTTTTTCCCAATAGAGCTAAGTTATTCTAAGTCTTTATTTCTTTTGTTGTATTTTGTGCTTTGAATAAGTTGTGTTTTACATAATGTAGAGTAATTTGACCAATTGAATTAGCATGTTACATTTGTCTTTAAAATTAGAATTGTTTGCCACTGTCTATCGCTGTTATTAGATTAGATTAGATTACTTACTGTATGGAAACAGGCCCTTCGGCCCAACAAGTCCACACTGACCCGCCGACGCACAACCCACCCATACTCTACATGTAACCCTTCAACTAACATTACTGGCAATTTAGCGTGGCCAATTCAATTGTCTTGCACATCTTTAGACTGTGGGAAGAAACCGGAGCACTCGGAGGAAAACCACGCAGACACGGGGAGAATATGCAAATTCCACACGGTCAGTCTCCTGAGGTGGGAATTGTACCCGGGTCAATAATTTATCATAGCCAGCTTGCTCGTTATAGCATTATAGAATCCTTCGTATAGATGTAGGACCCTCATCTCAGATTTAACTACGTCACTCTCCACATTGATAAAGAGTTTTATCATACTAAGGTCACTCTTCCTGAAGAACCCATACTCAGCTGGATTGCCAATCATGTTAGAATTCTATCTGAGGGATTATTTCACGTTTAGTCACATATAGAGTACCTCAACATTTTCTCGAGCTTCTTATACTGAAGAAACACCTTCACGCAGCTGAAAACCTTCACTTTAATTCAGCAACAGCTAAAGTAATGAAAATAAAAGAAAAGCTGCAATTGCTTCAGAGATGGAGATAGAAAACACTTGCATTTCCATCAACAAATGTACAGTCAGTAAATGAACAGTGTGGCACTATTCGACTGGATTTAAGTATCATTCATGTCATCTTGGCATTGTTATATCTGTCATACAGAATGCGATGTTCCTCCTGCTCAACACTTTCATCTTTCTTCTGTGAAGGTTGCTACTGCTCTCCAACGCTTCAATGTCCATCACATCCCCTCTTTGACTGTTCCAGTTGAGAAGAGAAGATTATGTCTTTTTTTGTTTTATTTATTCAATGCCTGTCCAAAATGTATTGTTCCTCTCTAGTGCCCTTGAGAAGGTTATGGTGCCCTGCCTTCTTGAACTGCTGCAGGCTATGTGCAGTTGGTTGACCCTCAATGTCCTTACTGAGAGAATTCTAGGATTTTGTCCCAGTGACACTAAAGGAACAGCGATATATTTTCAAGTTAGGATGGCGGGTGTTTCTGAAGGGAACTTGCAGGTGGTGGTGTTCACAAGTACTTGCTGTCCTTGCCCTTCTAGATGGAAGTGATTGTGTGTTTGGAAGGTGCTGTCTGAGGATCTTTAGTAAATTTCTGCAGTACGTCTTGTAGATGGTACACACTGTTGCTACTGAGCAACAGAGGTGAAGGGAGTGGATGTCTGTGGATATAGTGGCAATGAAGCAGGCTGCTTTTTCCTGAATGTGTCAGGTTTCTTGAGTGTTGTTGGAGCTGCACTTATCCAGACAAACGGAGAGTATTCCATCACACTCCTGACTTGTGCCTTTTCGATGGTGGACAGGTGTTGGGCGTTTCAGGAGGTGGGTTACTCACTGCAGCATTCAGAGCCGCTGTAGCCAATGTGTTTATGTGGTGAGTTCAGTTGAGTTTCTAGTCTATGGTAACTCCCAGGATATTGACAGTGGGGAATTCAGTGATGGTAGCACAATCAAGGGTCAGTGATTAGATTGTCTGTTGTTAGTGAGGATCATAGCCTGGCATTTGTGTGGCTTGAATGTTACTTGCCACATGTCATCCCAAGCTAGTCAGAGTTGCGAACATTTAATAATCATCAGTAAACATCCCCACCTCTGACCATGTGATGGAAAGTCATTGATGAAGCAGCTGAAGATGGTTGGGCCTATGATGAACTCCCAAGGAACTCCTGCTGTGATGCCCTCCAGCTGACATAAGTCACTTCCACTTTCTGTTTATTCTGCTTGGCAGCAAGTAGTCCTGTTTGGAAGCTTCACCAGGTTGACCCCTCACAATCAGATATGCGTGGTGCTGTTCCTGGCATGCCCATCTTCACTCCCCATTGAACCAGGTTGATCCCCTGATTTGATTGTAATCATTGACTGGAGGATATGCTTCGCCATCAAATTACAGGTTGTGTTGGACTGAGATCTGCTCTGATGATGCACCACTACACTTCATGGATGCCCAGTTTTGAGTTGCTAGATCTGTTTAAAGTCTGCCCCATTTATCACAGTGATAGTGCCACAAACACAATGAAGATAATAATCATGAAGTCAACATAAAGACAGACCTTTGTCTTCACAAAGGCTGTGCGATGGTCACGCTTATAGATACTGTCATGGACAGATGTATCTGCAACTGGCGGATTGGAAAGGATAACGTTAAGTATGTTTTTCCCTCTTGTTGGTCCCCCGCACCCCGCGCCCACATGTCAGCATTTCACAGCGTAATAACCGTGCTTTGATGCCAAGTCCAATGTTAATTTCAGGATCACTTCACAGTTAATGTTGTTACATTTTGGTTATACAAATATTTCCAGAAGTAGCATCATGACCAAAGGGGGAATAATGTAATTATACGCCAACAAATCACCGAGGAAAGACTTTCTGCCACTAAGCACACTCCGATTTTATCTATACCATCTGAACTACATTGAATTTAACTAAGATCAGGCAATGTTAGATATTAATCCAAATAGACAGAAAATTACCAGATGATAGTTGTGTCTGAGATGATTTCCAAAATGAAGTACGGTGATAGTTCAACTGAGCTACGAATTTGCCTCCACCAAATGCATGCAATCATATTGATTTCATAGGTATAAATTGCATTCGAGATTTTGGAGTTATTGCAGTTTTTGTGGCCCAACAAATATTACTCATTTCTGTTCAACTCCTGCCAATCGACTCGCTGTACACGGAAGATGGATTCATGAAGCAACTGAACAGGTTTTTTTCTCCATCTCGTCTGCTCAAAATTGATAATCAATTTGTAAATCGCTCAAGACTTCTATGATGGGGTGGGGATTCAGGGAGAAACACTTAGTGATGAGTGAAATCCCACTAGCTATTCGAGTTTCAGTTTGGCAACTTATCTCGGCTTGCCAGTTGTGTATTAAATTCCTTCAGTAAATTACAGACGTCAGCATCATTATATAGTGTCTTGTGTCTGGGTGTTTCCAGAAATCTGGAATAGCAATCGAATTGACTATCCTCCCAAAGTTGTCAGCGGTACAGTTGAACAGGTGGAATAACCAAGGATAAAAGATCAGAAATGAGCACACCGATGGTTAAAATTCTGGTAGGATGTAGACTCAGAATGTAAAATGAATAGAGTGCTTACAGGTGAACAACATATTCCTTCCTCTCTACACGATCCATGCCACTCAATTATATACATCATAATGATTTCCACTTCAGTCTGCATTGGTCCCAAGAATAGATCCCCGTCTATACAAGCTCTCTTCATTAATATAACCCAGGCAATGTGCAGGTAAATCTCCTCCGCACAGTGTCTAATGAAATGAACACCACCACCCCTCCCCCCGCCAGACCCACCCCCATCCCCCCCTACCCACCACCACCAGATTCCCTCCTGGAAATGTCAATTCTGTAACTGCACACCATATTCTGGCTCGGATCAAGTCGACATTTTATGCAATGACAGCTGTAAAGCTCTGTGCCTGAGTTGACAAAGGAATATGAGCAACAAACGGTTCTCAGCCACTTCATGCGACGGCCCCACGAATTAGTGGAATAAGTGGACATATATGCCAATATTCCTCTTATCCTGGTTGTCTCTCAGCGAGCTGCAGTTCCTCATGTGTTCTGTTCCTTTTATTTGTCCTGCCAAAGTATAAGTTAAACAGTAGGTGCCGAAAACTGATCACTGCTGAATCCCAAAAGGCGTCCAACATTACCCCCTGTACTCTGCAAATTCTGGATTATTTAGGGTACCTTTGATACCATGGCACTGATCGCTATCAAACTCCAATGCGGAATTGTTATCAAACGTTTTGCTGAAGTCCAGTTAGATTGCATCAAATTAACTTCCAATCAGAAATGCAAACAATCCTTCTTGGTCTATGACAAATATTTGAAGAATGGCTTCTATCCCACTGTTATAAGAGTTCTGATTGGACCTCTCAAAATTTAATTTTAATGTCGATCTCGCTCTTTTTGTATCCTCTCTGCAGCCGTAACAATTTATTCTCTGCACTCTTCCATTTTCAATTGCAACTTTTCTAGCCTGAACTAATGCCTTGCATGCAAAATGAAACTTTTTCATTGTAATTTGATACACGTGGCACAAATCAAATCAAATCAACTATTTATACTTTATGGGAGTGCGGCTGCAGCGTCAAAATGACGAAACGGGCATTTACACCAAGTAAAAGGGTTAGTTTCTTCAGGTAAGATAATGCTTCTTTGAAATTCACCGCCTATGGAATCAATGGATCATGTTTTGTTGAGATCATCGAAGACCTATACGTGCAAATATCGAGAGAATGGATATGAAGAGATATTTGAATAGAGCAAGAATGTGGAGTTCGTCCATCAGATCTGTCATGACCTTATTGATTGGCAAAAGAAACACTGTGTGCAATTTCTGTGCTTCTTACAATCGTTGTTGTGTTAACTATGGTGAAAGCCATTTCAATTTTAACTTTCTTCAGGTAAGTGAGGATTAAAAGGATGACTATGGTAGGAATAGGGCTAGTCAAAGGCAGAAGTGGGAAGTTGCGTGTGGATCCTGTGGAGATGTGGGATTTATGGGAGGATTCTCTAGAAATCCAGGGAGGAGGTGTTGGAGCCTTTAGATTTGATATTTGAGTCGTCATTGTCTACAAGTTTAGTACTAGAGGACTGTATGATTGTAAATGTTGTGCCTTTGTTGAAGAAGGGCAGTAGAGATGACCTGTGAGCCTTACGTCTGTTGTTGGATAAGTTGTGTAAAGGATTATAAGAGATAGGATTTATAATCATCTAACAAGTAAGAATTTGATTACAGAGAGCCAGCATAGTTTCGTCAATGGCAGGTCACGTCTCACAAACCTCATTGAGTTTTTTGAGAAGGTGGCCAAGCATGTGGATGAGGATAGGACAGTTTACGAGGCGTATATGGACTTCATTAAGGCATTTGATAAAGTTCCAAATGGTAGGCCGTTGGAAAAAAATGCAGAGGCGTTGGATTGTGGGTGATTTAGCACGTTGGATTAGAAACTGACTTTTGTAAGAAGGCAGAGAATAGTAGTTGATGGAAATATTTAATCCTGGAGTTTGGTTACTAGTGGTCTGCCTCAAGGATCAGATTTGGGACCACCGTTTGCCATTTTTATACATGGCCTAGATGCAGGCATTGGTGGATGGGCTAATAAGTTTGCAGATGACAGTAACGTCGGTGGAGTAGTGGACAGTGTGGAAGATATTGCAAATTGCAGGGGGAATTGGATAAACTGCAGAATTGGGCTGAGAGGTGGCAAATGGAGTTCAATGAAGATAAATGTGAAGTGATTCACTTTGAGAAGAATAACAGGAAGGTAGAATAATGGGTCAATGGAAAGACCCTTAGTAGTGTGGATGTGCAGAGTGACATGTACGAGATCCCTGAAAGTTGCTACAAAATTTTAGAGTGCTATTAACAATGCATATGTTGTTTTAGGTTTTATTGGCAGAGGGATTGAGATCTGGAGCCTTAATTTCATGCTGAATATGTACAAAATGATAGGGCCACCACAGTTGGAATATCGTGTACAATTCTGATTGTCCCATTTCAAGAAGGATGTGGAAACATTGGAAAAGGTGCAGAGTAGATTTACCAGGATCTTGCCTGGTCTGGAGGGAAGTTCTTATGAGGAAAGACTGAGAGACTTTGATGAGTTCTCATTGGAAAGAAGAAGGCTGAGAGGGGATTTGATAGAGACATACAAGAATATCAGAGGATTAGGTTGGGTAGACAATGAAAGTATGTTCCCTCGGATGATGACGTCGGCTTGTATCGGGGGCAGAGCAACAAATTGAGGGGTGATAAAATTAAGACAGATCTCAAATGTAGGTTCTTTATTCAGGCAGCGGTCAGAGCGTGCACTGCCCTGAGAGCCAGTGTCGTTAACTCAGCTACAATAGGTAGTTTTAAACATTCCTTGGATTGACACATGAATGCTAATGGGATAGTGTCAGAGGTTGGGCTTAGATTAGTTCACAGGTTGGAGCAACATTGAGGCTGAAGTGCCTGTTCTGCGTTGTATCGTTCTATGTTCAATTAATATTGCAAATGCGATTGACCCTGGTAATATCCAGGCAACAGTACTGAAGTCTTGTGTTCCAAACTAACGTCGCTGTGACAAGCTCTTTCATTATATGTAAAACAAAGTCATTTACCCAGACGTTTGTGGAAAATTGACCAGCTACAGGGTATCCCAAAGAAAGGATGGTAAATCTAAACCAGGAATCATTGCTCTATTAATAAACTGAATTGTCATCAAAATGTTAGCACGTGTCATTAACAGTGCTATCATCAGTACTGTACAATGATCTGCTCACTGTCATTGAATTTGGGTACCCTGGCCATACAGGTCAGAGCATCATTCCAATTTTGCTCAAAACATGGTTAATAAATCTGATCTCGGATTATGAGTTGTAAATAATTAGCTCGACAGCAAGACGGCACTGAACCAAGTTTGCTATCAAAGTCAATAAGATGAACTGTCACCATTAGATACAGGGTCAATATATTCATTGGATACATGTGTTTAAGTTTCTGCATTTGCTTCCTGACGGAAGAGACGATAACCAGAGTGGCAGGGGTCATTGAAGATGTTGGCTTTTCAAGGGCAGTGAGAAGTGAAGATGACGTCAATGAACTTTGGCTTGTGTGATGTAATGGGCTGTGTTCACAACTCTTAGTAGTTTCTTACAATCCTGGGCAAAGCAGTTGCCATAGCAAGCCATGTGCATCCCAACAAAATGCTTCTTTGGTGCACCTGTAAAAGTTGGAGAGAGTCCTTATGGACATTGCACAATTCCTTAGCCTCTTGAGGAA
This sequence comes from Hemiscyllium ocellatum, assembly GCF_020745735.1. Classification (NCBI taxonomy): domain Eukaryota; kingdom Metazoa; phylum Chordata; class Chondrichthyes; order Orectolobiformes; family Hemiscylliidae; genus Hemiscyllium; species Hemiscyllium ocellatum. The sequence continues at coordinate 34,261,960 of NC_083435.1, forward strand.
GAAGAAGTATTGTTGTGCCTTCTTGACTGTCATAATAACTTGGCTAGTCCAGGACAGATTGTTGGTGAACTCTGTCATCTTTAACAGTTGCGATCATCCCCAACAAGCGAAATTTAACTCTGCTACTAACCTAAGACTTGATCGAGGTCTTACAGTCATCGCGAGATATCGCATGGAAACACATATTTCAGTCCAACTTAGAATCATAGAGTCATGGAGATGTACAGCAGGGAAACAGACGCTTTGGTCGAACTCATCCATGCTGACCAGATATTCCATCCCAATCTAGTCTAGCCTGCCAGCTCCTGGACCATATCGCTCCAAACCGTTCCTATAGACATATCGAACATGTGATGAAAGGACCTGGTGTGGGACGTTTGTGGTAAAGACTTGGGAGAAGACGCTGATTACTAAAAATGTTCAACTCAATAATGAGTCCGGAAGGCTGCAGTGTTTCCTAGATGAAAATGAGATGAGGTCTGTCTAACCTGCGCTGAACTGCATTGGGGCACTGCTGAAGCCCGACTAGTCCCAAACACGCAAGTAGTTGCCAGAAGAGCGTTATCTTCAGCTTTTAACATTGAATGTGTTCAAGGGTTTTATTTGCAGTACTTTCTGAGCAATGACAATTAAACAGAACAACCTTCTGAGACAGAAAACTGATCATCACACTTACAGTTAATTGGAAATCTCTTTCTTTTTAAAACTATGCATACTCTTTCACAACTCCACTAACCATAAACATAACCCTGCGGTAGGAGGGGAACAAATGTACAATCTTATGTCAGCGTAAGTATTACACTTAGTATCTTGATGACAGCTGAGAAGTTTTAGCATGTAACATACCCTGCTACAATCATATCCAAGCTATTCTCTATTTTTTGTCCGAAAGATAAGGCTTAAAGAGTCATAGACAGTCACAGCGTTGTTTAGCACAATAATCACTCTTTTGGTTCAATTCAGTCATGCCATCAGATATCCTAATTTAATCCAATGCCATCTGCCAGTATTTGACCAATTTCCCCCTAAAACCTTCCTATTCATATATCCATTCAGATGCTATAAAATATACTAATGTCAAGAGATTCCACCACTGCCTCTGGCAGTCCAGACCATACAAAAAAAAACCCTGTTCATGCAACAAAAGTTGCCCCTTGGATCCCTTTTAAATCTTTCCCCTCTGAACTTAAAACACTGCCCTAGTTTCAGACTTCCTAACCCTGGGAAAATACCTTGACCCTAACCATGCCTCTCATGTTTTCACGAAACCTTGATACTCTCAACCTCCAGAGAAAATATCCCCAACATATTCAGCCTCTCCTTACAGCTCAAACTCCCCAAAACTCGTATTTAAAATAAGGCTTTCATTCAGGGTGAATGCCTATTTTCAGATGTTTGGGGTGTAAAGATAAAGCATGAGAGGCTGAAATTTCATTTGAAATGATCTGTAATGGAAGTAAAGGAGACGTTTTCACCAAGTGATGTCTGGCTGTGGTATTATCTTGCCCATTTGAGAACACAAAAATATAACATGCTAGGTTACAGTGGCTTGGGGGAGGATTGGTAATGCGACTCTGGATACCTGGACTGCTATGACAAATACAATTCAGATGTTTTCCCTTCTGGTGGGCGTATTGATGTGGGCCGGTGACATGGGCTATTTGGTGAAAGTGGCTTGTTACCTTCTTGCAACGTGTATATTTTCCATTTGCCAAGAGTCATTATGTCAGAGTGAGCAGCTGTTCTCTGCTTTTAAAAGACCGTGACTGATGTCAGATATTGCCTAATTAGCTCAGGTGAGATTTCTCTTAGGTTTAAGTGAAACCTTGTATTGAAGAATCCATCGGCTTTTCTATTGGAATTATTAGCATCAACAGCATTTCTCGGATGGACCCATCAGTACTGAGACATATTGAAGCAGTGTACTACCCTATTCTCGCAATTATTGGAGTTCCTGGTAAGTTACGACTATTTTACAATCAGACTGGATATTTCAATAATTCAAATTTGATAAAAAACAAGTTTTTTTTAAGTAATACTATAATCACTTATATTACTCTTTTCAATTTCTTTAGAATTATCCTCCATCTCGCAATTATTTTGAAGAGATGAAGGAGCGGACATATACTATTAATGGGGGTGTTATAGAACAGAGAGACCTCAGGGGTCAAGTACATAATCTTTTGAAATTTGCATCACATATAGACATGGTAGTTAAGAAGGTGATTAACATGTTTGGCTTCATAGATTAGACCTTTGAGTATGGGAATTCAGATTTCATGTTCAGGTTGGAGTGGGCACTGGTGAAGCTGTTTCGGAGAACTGTATGCAGTTCTGGTCGCCCTACTGTAGGATAGATGTCAAACTGGAGAAGATTCCGAACACGTTTACTGGGATGTTCTCGGGAAAGGAGTGTTTGAGATATAAAAATAGACGAAACAATCTGGGACTTTTTAAAAAAGCACTGAAGCGTTGGAGGTTGGCCAGTGAACTTATTGGTATTTATAAAATAATGAAGGGTACAGGTACGCTGAATAGAAAGAGTCTTTTACATAGGATGAAGGCGTTAACAAAGGGCGAGGGGCAAAACTTGAGGTGAGAGGAAAAAGATTTAACGAAGCACATGAGGGGTATTTAATCTCCAAAGAGTATAGTCCATGTGGGGCATGAACCGCTGGTAGAAGTGATGGTTATAGGTACATTTACAATGTTTATAAGATATTTGGATACTTTCATGTAAAGGAAAGGCTTGCAGTTATCATGGCCAAATGCAGGCAGGTGGGACTAGTTTCATTGGGGAACATGGTGGGCACAGACTCGATGAACCAAAGGGTCTTTTTCTGTGCTGTATAACTTTCTGAATCTGTGACTGGTTCTCTCCTGAAGACACGGCATTCCAAGAAGAGAAAGAAGGACTCTGTTAGGAATTAAGCGTCAGGATTATGACACAATCAGGGCGGATGTGTTCTCTGTGTGGTGTTTCAAAATTAGGATGATGTACAACTTGAAAACAAATTGGTGATATCACCATTCGCAATTTCGGTTCTCCCTTTCCGTTTATGAGGTGAGAGACGACAGATGGGCGATGGTGCGCAATGAAACTTGACAAAATATTTCAGTTCCTTTTGTGTATAGTTGACACTAAACACTACAGCGCCAGTTACGGATGGAACAATTGATTAACATCAAAATTGGGCATCTTTGTCCTGTTAGTGTTGAGAATCCAACTTTATTCTGTTTGCATAAACTAAGGGAGAGGAACGTATGGAATGATACTCCTGCAATCTCCAAATGCTGCTGCAAATTGGTGTGTTCAGAAAATGTACCAAGGACATTCCTCTGATTTCTATAGCCTCAAAGTCAGCATTTCACAGCGTAATAACCGTGCTTTGATACCGAGTCCAATGTTAATTTCAGGTTAACTTCACAGTTTTTGTTGTTGCATTTTGTTTTTATAAATATTTCCAGATGTTGCAAACTGACTAAAGGGGGAATAATGTTGTTATTTGCCAACAAGGCATCGAGGGATGATTTTCTGCCGCTTAGCACATTCTAACTTTAACTATACTATTTGAATATCACTGGGTTTAACAACGATCAGGCAAGTTCGACTTTGATCCAAACCTACAGAAAATCACCAGATGAGAGTTATATCTGAGATGATGATAGTTAAACTGAGCTACGAATTTGTCTCCACCAAATGTATACAATCATATTTTTTTCATAGGTATAAATGACATTCGGAATTTTGAAACTGTTGTGGCCCAACATGTATAATTCTTTTCTGCTCAAATCCTGGCAGTGGACTTGCCGTTCACAGAGGATGAATTCATGAGGCGACTGAATAGGCTTGATCTCCATCTCGTCTGTTCAAATGTTGAGAATCAATTTGCAAATCGCCCAAGAAATCTATGATTGGTTGGGAATTCTGGGAGAAACACTTAGCAATGAGCGAGATCTCTCTCAGTACTGGAGTTTCAAGTTAGCAACTTATCCAGTCTTGCCAGTTGTGTATTAGATTCATCCAGTAAATTAGAGAGAATGACATCGTTATTTAGTGTTTTGCGTCTGGGTGTTTCCGGAAATCTGGAATAACAATCGAATTGACTATCCTCTCAAAGGTCACCAGTGGTGCAGTTGAATGGGTGGAATAACCATGGAGAAACGATCAGAAATGAACACAACGATAGTCTAAATGCTGCAAGGATGTAGGCACAGAATGTAAAATGAATAGAATCCTTACACGAGAGGAACATATTCCTTCCTGCATATACGATCCATGTCACTTAATTTATATGTCATAACGATTTTCACTTCAGTCTGCATTGCTCCGAAGAACAGAACCCCTCATATCCAGTCTCTCTCCATACATATAACCCAGGCAATGGACAGGTAAATCTCCTCGGCGCACTGTCTATTGCAACCAAGCTCCACTCCCACACACCCACACACCACACACCCCTCCGCCCACACCCCCACTTCCTGGAAGAGTCGATTCAGGATTTGCACACCATATACTAGCTCCGGTCTAGTCAGCATTTCATGCAGTTACAGCATAACCTCTCGACTGTTAAAATCCCTGCCTGAGCTGATAAAGGAATATGTCCCATATGCGTTCTCAACCACTTCAAGTGACTGCCCCACGAACTTGAGGGACAAGTGGACATTTATGCTGATGTTCATCTGATCCAGGTGGCTTCTCAGGGTACTGCAGTTCCTCGTGTGTTCTGTTCCATTGTTTGTCCTGCCAAAATATATGTTAAAGAGTAGGTTCCTAAGAGTGATTAAGGCTGAATCCCACTGGATACAGACTTTGAATCAGAAAAAAATAGCCTTCCAACATTACCCCCTGTACTCTGCACTTTCGGAGTCATTTACGGTAATTACCTTTGACATCATTGCACTGATCACGAGCAGACTCCAATGCGGAATTTTATTAAAAGCTTTGCTGAAGTCCAGTTAGATTGCATCAAATGAACTTCCACGCAGAAATACACAAAGCCATTCTTGGGTCTTCGGCAAATATTTGAAGAATGGCTTCTTTCCCACTGTTATAAGAGTTCTGAATGAACCTCTCAAATTTTCAATTTAGTGTTCATCTCGCTCTTTTAGCGCCTTGTTGTAGAAGGAGCACATCTAAGTTGATGAGCGAGCTTATTTTTATTCAAATTTTATATTTTCCTCATTTCTGTTTCTGCTTTTCGTTATTCCACCACAAGGCAAGCTTCACATTAACATAGACAGTGAATTATGCAAATTACCAATCGTTATTATCATTACATACGTAAATGACTTCACCATGGAAATGCTCCGTCTGATATGTTAGAGGTGTAATGTTGAGAACATTGCAACGTTATGGAATTGTTTACCAAATTTACATTTTAATGAAAATATCATTGTATCAGTTCGCACTGATACCTGACAAAACCTGATAACTGTGCTGTTGAAAAGCAAAGCAGGTCCAAGTTTATTTTGTTGGGAAGAAGATTTCATCAACATTAGGAACAGAATCACAATTCTGTGTGCTGTCAGGTTGCAATCAGATGTGTTTTGAATTCAATATTTAATTTCACATATCTGAAAATGGTTCCAAAGTATCACTAATCAGAACATCAACTGGATACAAGTTCGATGAGCTTTGCTATATCATGGACGTGCCCTTAAGGAGTGGATTTTTTTGATATACATAAACCTAACAGACACAGATCATTTTCCATGATCCAGGAGAAGACCAGTATCCTAGTGGAGGATAAAAATCTTGTGTGGTATGTCATATAAATTCTGAGTGGAGTTTGCGTTTGACTTAACAAACACTAATTTATAAATGACTTTCTACGAGATTATTAGCCTAACGTATGCTTAGTGTGTGAACTGACAGGAAATATCTCACAGTTCTACAGTTAACATTTGCCTATTCGAGAAAGGAAAAGATGGAACATAAAGCCTCGTATGCTTAGAATAAAATTAGACTGACATGAATGGAGCACTAGTTAAAACACATGGTGCAGAGAAGCTGAGTATATGTGCCATTTTCAGATTGGTAAGCTATAAGCAATGCACTGATCACTGATCTTTCTCTCATCAATTCGGTAAGCATATGAAAACAAAACATTCTTAATATATTGGTTTTCTGTAGCATGGTTGCAAAATTGCAGGAACAGACACTGTAAACAGGCTAAGGATCTAATCTCTGTGGTCAGGTCTGACAAGTAAACTGGCTCTGAGCCCTTGCAGAAACGATGATTCTTAGTTTGGGAGAAGATTTGTAGCACGGGTGCTCGTTGTGTTCGCCGAGCTGGGAATTTGTGGTGCAGACGTTTCGTCCCCTGACTAGGTGATATCGTTTGGAAGGACAACGGAATGGGGACATGCCACAGCCCAAAGAACTAGCCACACTACCATACATCAAAAACATTTCTGAACTGATAGCCAGACTACTGTGACTACTAGGACTCATAACAGCACACAAACTAACTGCCACTCTCAGACAACAACTCACCAGGACAAAGGACCAGATACCCAGCAGGAGCAAAACCAATGTAGTGCACAAAATCCCATGCAAGGATTGCACAAAACACTGCATAGGTCAAACAGGAAGACACTTAATGATCCGCATCCATGAACACCAACTAGCCACGAAACGACATGACCAGCTATCCTTATTTGCCACACACTCAGATGACAAGCAACATGTGTTCGACTGGGACAACGCTACGATTATCGGACAAGCCAAACAGAGAACAACCAGGTAATTCCGAGAGGAATGGCACTCATCCACTGATTCAATCAACAAGCAAATCGACCTGGACCCAATTTGCTGTCCATTGCAGCTGACAGCTGGAACTGACAACTGGAAGCGGAAGATACAAATCACGATAAATGCCGGAGGAAACATCACAGAAGCGCTTCCCAGGAGGCTCCCAAGCACTGAGGATGTCACCTAGACAGGGGATGAAATGTCTGCTACACAAATTCCCAGCTTGGCGAACAGAACCACAACAACGATCATTCTTCCCTGCGGTGCAGCCAATTCGACGTTGTTTACTGAGGAATATAACGGTCACAGAGAGTGGTCTTCATTACAGCCAACTCTTGGCTCATTTTCCCGCTCTTATTTTACTGCTGAATAAATTCTTACCATAGTTATCACATGGCAGCCAATACATGAATTCCTTTTCAGATTTATTTTCCTTTCCGCGTTCCAGTCGATCTAAAGAAACATGGCAATAAACAAAATGCACAATTTCTGAAGGTTTTGGAACAATATGTCATAGTGTTTTAACATTTAAATAAGTCATTTTCTTTGAATTTAGAAGGATTCTTTTCATTTCTGCTAGAAATATTCTCCCCAGACCATTCTAAATTTGTACCTGATGTTATACTATTAATAAAAAAAAGTCGTATTAAACATTGTTGAAATTCACCTCTTCTATAGCCAATATATCCACACCATCCAATTATGAGCGGAAAATAATGATGTGTTTAATTCTTTAGAAGAAAACAATTGATGAGATAGGTGCGGATGAGATTTTTAAACACGTTTTATAATTAGTTTTCCATTTTTTCTTTCAGCTAATATATTATCAATTGTAATATTTACCCGTGGAAATTGCGGCCTCTCCAAATGTATCACACATTACCTGGCGTCAATGGCAATAGCGGATCTCCTCGTTTTAATATTTGAAGTGATTATGCATATGCTTAAAGAAATCTATTTTCCGAAATCGTTTCTGGATTACACTTCTGTTTGTCGTCTTACTTTTGCCTTCTCTTTTTTGTGCGTTGATTGTTCTGTTTGGTTAACAGTTGCTTTCAGCTTTGATCGCTCTGTATCTATCTGCTGCCAAAAGCTGAGAGTCAAATACTGCACAGAGAAAACTTCAGCTGTGGTTATAGCCATTGTCTGTGGACTTTGTGCTACAAAAAACTTGCCAGTTTACTTTGTAAACCAACCTGGAATTATACTTGACAACGTGGCATGGTTCTGTGTTATGAAGTCTGATTTATATATTTTACCAGTTTGGAAGGCTTACTTGTACTTTGATACTATTTTAACTCCATTTGCTGCGTTTTTCTTTATTTGTGTGTTCAATGCTCTGACTATCAGGCACATTTTAACGAGTAGTAAAGTAAGGAGAAGCTTTCGGGAAAAAGTCAAAGATTCTGAGTTAGAAAAACGCAGGAAGTCTGTCACATTACTGCTTGCTATGTCTGGAAGTTTTATTTTTCTGTGGATGTTAATTCCTATCTGTTATATCTATGTAGAATTTACAGAGAACCAATTTTACCAAACGGATTATAATGACCCTTTCACTATCATGGAACACACTGGATATATGCTTCAGCTTTTGAGTTCCTGCACCAACACATTTATTTATGCAGTGGCACAGACTAAGTTCAGAAACGAAGTAAAGAATGTGATTACATGTCAAAATAATCAAAAGATACAAAAATGGTAACTTTCTCCTATCGTAGATTCATCCTCCAACATAGCACTGTGCTAGCTAAGCATCATTTGTGGATGCAAACAGAGATACTGTTTTCAGAAAAATGAGCATTCACATTAATATTTCTGATGAAAGGCTCTCAATGTATAATGCCAGGTCTGTTGGGTTTTATCCTGGATTTTGCCTAATCTGCTGAGTTCAATAAGCTTTTCTTTTATTGTTGTCGTGGCAGATTTGTCGTGTCTGCACAACTTTGCATTTGGAATAGTTAACACGATCTGTCTCTCAGTAGCAGTGACATTGTTACACACACCATAATGTTAGCATTCTTTCCCATTTATGTACAAAAATCTGCTGCACGTGATGATTAACTGTTTTATAGGCCTTCGGTTGAGATAGATCTGATAACCAAAATGGCAGTGTCAGATCAACGTCAACGGTGAATGGATCTGGAATAGGAAAATAAGAATTCGTCTATTTGGACAGGAAGAATATAAATAATGAAATTATTTTTTGTAAATCAGGAGACTGACTTCGGGAGATGGCTAAGTGACTAATAACTGAGAGCACTGCAGATACCATAAATCAGGAACAAAACTGAACATTTCAGGCAAACGTCAGCTGGTCTAGCAGCATCTATGGAGAGAACATTTTGGAGCGAGAGACCGTTCCTCAAAACTGATCTGTGGAAGGGTCACTCTAAATTTAAGGTTAACTTTGATTTCTCTCCGTAAATGCTGCCAGACCTATACAGCTTTACCAGCATTTTCTGAATTTGCTTACGTTTGTTGACTTCGTGATTCATAGTTTTATAAGACATAGGAGCCGAATTAAGCTGTTCAGCCCAACGTGACGGCTCTGCCATTTCATCATGGCTGATATGCTCCTCACCCCCATTTTCCTGCCTTCTCCCCATAATGCTTCAACTCATGACAAATTAAAAGTCTGTGAAACTCCCTCTTAAAGTTACTCGCGATCCCAGAATCCACAACACTTTGGTTTATCGAATACCACAAATTCACTATCGTATGGGAGAAGTAGTTTCTCCTCAACTCTGTCTTAAATTTGCAATCCCATAACCTAAGAATGCCCCACAAGAATAAACATCTACTCCACCTCTATTTTATCCATACCCATTATCATCTACGAAATTTCAATTTACTCTCACGATGGATCAGTAGTTAGCACTGCTGCCTCACAGCGCCAGGTACCCGGGTTCAATTACACCCTCAGGCAACTGTTTGGAGTTTACACATTCTACCCGTCTCTGCGTGGGATTCCTCCGGGTACTCCTGTTTCCTCCCACATCCAAAGATGTGCAGGTTAGGTGAACTGGCCATGCTAACTTGCCCGTAGTGTTCGGTGCATTAGTCAGAGGGAGATGGGTCTGGGTTGGTTGCTCTTTGAATGGTCGGTGTGGACTTGTTGCGCCGAAGGGTCTTTTTTCCACTCTGTAGGGAATCTAATCTAATCATTCTTCTAAATTCCAGAGAGTACAGGTCTATTAACCTAACAAATATTAAATTTATAAAAGCCCAAGTCACGTTCCTGAGCATGTCATTAGAAGTGGAAGGATGGCCCCATGTAACGTGACATTGAAGAGTTTTCCATATCTTCAAGAAAAAGGGTAGTACCATACTTTCTGGATCTGAGTGTTCTTTTCTTTTTAATTAGATTTTGGTACCAAATTTTCTCCTCGTGGTTGCTGCATTAACTTAACTGTTGAAGAGGTGCAGAAAATATCCGTGGATAGAATACAGTCAGATGATATTTGACAATCTGAAGACTGTGATGGCCACTGCCTCAGTGTTCAAAGCCATTCAAAGTAGCTATTAATTTAATTGATGCGAGTGTCAGTGCTGCACGTTTGCAAGACAATGATGAGGGGACAGAAAGACGTATTGAGTATTTTTACCCTGAAATCTGAGTGTAAGTCAACAGAAATATTCCACAACTGAGAAGGAGACCTTGAGTTCGTGTTGGCACCACAACATTTCAATATTTATTTTCCTAGAAGTGCATCTGAGACAGTTGTGAATACTAATTGTAATCTCTTAAACTTGTAGGGGGAAAAAGGACAAAAGTTACACACTATATAAACCGAGCTCATTATTGCAGCCTTTCCATTTGACAATTATGCACATGGCGGTGAGAATCTAAAATTTGAATTTAGGCAACAAGTATATGTAGATTTTTATATACCACAAAATGGTTTCTCCATTTAAAAGAGGACTATAAAATGGTCTTTGAACCTGTACAGCTGATTTGCAGAATTAAGCTGAATTCAAAGATAAGAGAACAATAGAGTTTTCATAAAATGAATACTGACACTTTAATTGACCATTTGAACCAACGTTGAACTGATACATGCCATGACAATTTACGTAAGTAAAATATCTTTTCCAAGGAATACCATTGGATTAACCTGTGTTCAATCATGTCACCACATTAGTTGATTGGACTTTTCTTGTAATGAAGAACCCTTTCACAGGAAATACCATTGGATTAACTTGCTGTAAATCATATCATCTGATTATAGTTCTGTCTTGAAATTAAGGCTGTACCATTTCTTTAAAAAATGTACAATTTTCAAATGTAATTGCACAACTTCACCAAGGAAGACAAAAGCTTCAACCTCAGTGTTGCTGGATAGAATTGCGTCAAGGTACCTTAATTCAATAAACTAATGACACTTGCTTTTGAACAGACCGCATTTGTCGATTTTTTTGACTGATCTCGGACCAAGGGGCTCCTCTTCAGGGGTCATAGATCTTCAGCGGGACGAGAGAACTTATGATCCTGATGAAAGGCTCTTGTCTGGAACAGCGATTCTCCTGCTCCTCGGATGCTGTCTGACTTGGTGTGCTTTTCCAGGACCACTCTAACCTTTCCTTGAATCTCCAGCACCTGCAGTACCCACTTCCGCCGAGAGAACTGAGTTGTTGACTCGTTGATGCATTTTCAACAAGTGAATACAGCGGCTGTTTGTGCCGGGAAAAAAAAGGATTAAAATAGAATGTAGTATTGAATGTGAGATTTCTTAGAGTCAATGCAACATATACACGTCATATTCTACGAAAATTATAAGACTAAAACATTATTAAAATTAAGCTATCTTTGTCTATTGACGGTTCATTCAGTTTGGGGGTGGGGGAATTTGTGATCAACTATGGACTCAAGAGATGTAATTTCCCGTTTCTTTTATGAAGAGAGGTTGAGACAGAGATTCAAAGGGCCAGTTTCTGGCCAATAAAATCAATAGCTTGTGAGGTTATGTGTCTTTTGTAAAATTTGGAGCAACAACAGAAGCATATTGTGGTGATGTCAAACTTCCATAGAACCAGGATTTTACTTTAATTTTCAGTGCTAATTGGAGATTAGAAGCTGCTACATATCTCACCTTGCTATAGCAAAACGCTTGTGTTTTCTTTCACTCTCTCCCTATTAGTTTTATCTTGACTGATTTCCACCTGAATGCCGGATTGCATGTCAGACAGTCTATTTTACTGAATTTGCCTTAGCTAAGTGTGAGTTAATGGGATATTGCTATATTGGACCATTTACTATTTAGTCGTGAAATAATCAATATTTCTGTTAAGTTTATCTTTAGAGTTGCTATTTCAATTCTTCTTTCTTTTGTTTGTGTTTTAACGACAGAGTAAGAATAATGTGTGTTTTCCATCAGGTCTGGTAGTTTGACCAACTGAGTTGTATCCAGAACATATGCTTTCCACTTACCTTTAAAAATCAATATTGTTTATATGGAGTGTATACTTTGAGCTGTTTTGAGCTTATTTATAATGCATTCCAAAATAATGGCGCACGAAATACATTATATTTCTCTGGGTACAACCATATGTGTGCATCTGGCTTAGGTAATGAATTGCTGAGAGTAGTGGAAAGTGCACAGGAAAATGGGACATTAATAAATGAGGCCAATCAATCTGCACTCGACATGTCCATGATCTGAGTGGAATGCTCTTTGGAGGGTCCAGGTGGACTGGATGAGATGAATGGCCTGATTCCACACTGTAGTGCTTGTATGATTCGACAATTATCCACTTGCTTGTTTTCCCAAACCTAACCCATAGCTGTCGATGATAAAAATATCTCTGCTTGTGGCAGCACAATTATTTTCCTTGTATTCCACGTGCTGTGGGATACACTTAATCGGGACAAGTTTTTTTTAATCAAACTTCTCGCATTTTAAGACCACCAGATCCCCCTTTTCTTTCGTGTGAACACTATTCAGGACATATCTAATTACTTTCCTAAGTTCACTAGCTTCTACTCCTTTTCCCAAAATAAATCCAGAGAAACAATAGAACCTCATCCATCTTCTGTAGCACCACACATCCATGATAATTTGATCATTAAGGTGCCCAATTCTCACCTTAATTACTCTTTTGCCCTTATTATAATTATAGAATCTCTTTGGATTATCCTTAAACTTATCTGCCAAATTCGTTTTTAGTCCTTTCTTTTTAACTCTTCAGATTTTCCTCTTTCAACACTCGTCTACTCCTAACAGTGATTCAGTGCTCCATACTCTCTCCAGACTTGCCTTTCACGTGAACAGGAACATGCTGACCACGTTCTCTCATTATTTCGCTTCTGAAATCATGCCATTTGCCTGTTGTTTATTTACCTACAAACAGTGTCCTTCAATCAACATTTAGAAATTCCCCTTTAACGCCATCAACTTTGCCCTTGCCCTAATTTAGAATTTTACCCTGTGAATCAGATGTATCCTGTTTATGTAACTGTTATGAAACAAGTAGAATTATGCTCTAAGTTTCCAATGCTCTCTTATTGACACCACTGTCACCTTCATTGCTTATTTCCCAAGGAGATGTTGAATGTTGACACTTCTGTCGTCGGGCCACCTACAAAGAGGTTGTTTTTTTTTGCCCCTGAACACTGACAGTGAAAACGGACTGTTGCAAAGCGATACTGCTATTATACCACCAGTCGAAGTTTGGAAAGGGAAAATTTCCAACTATTATAACCCAATTCTTCTTACAGCTATCTGCGACCTCCCAACATATTTGCTCCGCATTTCACACTGAATGTTCATGCTCCGATACTAGAAGCCCAAAGAAGTGACCACCCCATTCTTATTTCTAAGTTCCTCTAATCGAGTCTCACTGGACAATCTCTCAGGCATATCATATCTAAGTACTAATGTGGTGCATGCTATAATTAAAAAAAAAACACTATACGTCGTCTCTCGCCTTCCCTTTTTATTGTTTCTGCAGGATCTGTACCCTGGAATATATCTGTTCATCAACTATGTTTCCCATATAATTATGATAGCCTATTCCCATGTTCCAAATTATGCTCTGAGTTTATTTGCCTCGCCAGTCAGTTGTCTTGCTTGCAAAGAAATGCAATTGAATTTATCGGCCATCTTTTATTTCTTGATGTACTATTGCCTACCTTTCTGTTTAACTTGCTTTCTTTAACTTCTTTACTAACCTCAACCATCTCTTTTGTCTCATTGCTCGTTAGGATACACCAACCTGCCAGGCTAATTTAACTGTTTCAAAACATTTCCAGCAAATCTCCACACCAGGATGTTTCCCCCGCATCAGTCCTTCTTGTAACCTGTGTAAACAAGTGTAACCTGTCCCTCTTATCCAGGTCACATCTGTCATAGACGAGGTCCCAATGATCCAAACATTTTTATCACACATTACTGCATCAGCTCCTCAAACATATATTCATCTGCCCTATCTTCTTGGTCCGACTCTCCCTTTTATCATTCCTACTGTCGCGATCTTTTGATGTTGAATGGCAGTTTAATGAAGACTGAAAGATAATGGCGAGCACATCAGCAATATCCATCCGCTCTTCCTTCAAAATTCTTGGATCCATAGATTCATAAAGTACTAGAACACGGAGACAGGCCCTTTGTCCCAAGTGATACATGCTGACCAAAATGTTTGCTCACACTAACCCCATTTCTCCAAACATGGCCCATATCCTTCTAAACATTTTATACACATGTATAGTCCAAATGCCTTTTAAATATTGTTAATGTACCTGCCTCAACCACTTTAGTTGACAACTCATTCTGTATACATACCACGCTCAGTGAAAAAAATGTCCCTCAAACTCTCTTTTATTCTTTCCTCTCTAACCTTAAACTGATGTCCACTCGTCCTTGATTCCCCAGCCCTGGAGAAGACTGAGTCCATTCACTCTATACAGGTCTTTCATGATCTCATGCAATTCTGTTAGATCCCCCATTAGTCCCTCACCCTCCAAAGAAACACGTCCTAGCTTGTTCAACTTTTCCCTATATCTCAGACATTTGACTTCTGGCAACATCGTTGCAAATGTCGTCTGTATTCTTTTACTCTCATAACATTCTTCCTCTAAAAAGGTGACAGAAACTGACTGCAACACTCCAGTTGTGGTCTCACCAACGTTCTGTACAACTGCAACATAACTTCCCAACTTCTATACTCAATACTGTGATAAAGGCCAACATTTTCTTCACTGCCCTGTGCACTGATGATTCGACTTTCAGAGAACCGTGCACCTGAACTCCAAGGCACCTCTGTTCCACTACACTAGATACGGACCTACCATTCACCATGAAACCGCTATCTTGATTTGACGTTCCAAAATGCAAGACTTCACGCTTACCTGTATTAAACTCCATTTGCCATTTCCAGCCTGTTTCGCAAGCTGATCAAGATCCTGCTGCAATTTCTGCTAACTTTCCTCACTATCCACGATGCCACCTGTTTTAGTGTCATCTGCAAACTTGCTATTCATGCCTAGCACATTCTCATCCAAATAATTGACAAAGATAACGAACAGTAATTGACCCAGCACTGAACCCTGTGACACACCATTTGTGAAACGCTTTCAGTCCTACAAATATCCTTCCAATATTACCGTCAGATTTCTGCCATCAAGCCATTTGTGTACGCAATTTGCCAGCTCCGCCGGATACTATGCGATCTAACCACCCAGAGCAGGCTCACATGTGGACCTTATCAAAGGTCTTAAAGAAATCCAAGCAGAGTACATTTGCTGCCTTGCCCTCCTCAAAGTTGCTAGAATCTTCATCAAAGAGCTCTGACAAAATTGTGAGGCATGATTTCCCTTGCACAAAGATATGCTAACTACTTTAAATCAAGATCTGTTTTTCCAAATGCCTATATCTTGTTCCTTAGAATCTTCTCAAGTGACTTACCTTCCACAGATGTGTTAGGTAAGTCATCGGTCCTTGTGCTTTCATCTCATCTCATCATATTGGTCATTGTGATTTCCCATTATAAAGCAGATCTATACTCCAGTGTAATGAGACGATACAAAAGATAGCAATGATTGCTGTCGTCAAGTAGACGTAGACAGAGTCAAAACAGGCAAAGCTTTCATAAGCTAGGCTTGCTTCATGGTCTCGATTTCTTACTCATTTTTAGTTCTGCTTGGGCAAGGTAATGATTGAAAATACATGGATGTAGTAAACCTGATGTCCAAGGCCTGATTGCAAATGATGTGATGCAGCAATCCATGCCTGTGTGGATTATGTGAAGAGTGCAAAAATGCTTTTCCAGAAATGTTAGCAAACATTGAAGCAAAATACAAATTGTTTCGTGCTGCAGTGGAGGATTCGGTGGATGCACACCATAAAATATGTAAAATATAGCTAATAGAAGGAAATTAATATGTAGGCAGGTAGGATTTTTTAGGATTTCTTACACGTTAGAAGTTCCTGAACTGTAAATTCAAATGATTAATTGAATTTCCTGAAAGATACCACAGTATGCCAGTGAGCATCGCTGATGCAAAGCAGTCCACATCAAGATTTACGCCTCACCAGAAGAGAATTGCATCTGCTTCGCCTAATTTGTTTTAACATTTGTCTTCCTAGCCAGTCTGATCTTGTACATTGTCATATTTTGCATTAACGAATGAATATCACAGTCAAATATCTGAAAAAAGCCCCTGCCTTCAATTAATATTTATTTCAAATTAAATGTAAATCTCTTATTCTTTATCTCTATCCATGCTGTATGTTTCTATGACTCGAAGACTGATTCCCTGATGAAGGAACTGCATCTCAAGAAGTGAAAGAATGACGCTGTTAGGTTTGAGATCGTCTGGACTAATGTGCTGTCAGCTTTCAATTCCGAGTTAGGATGTTGTGCAATCTGAAAATAGGATTATTGATTTCAGTCTTCACAAGTACCTGCTCCACATGTCTATTTACGAGTTTGGACACCACAGATTTGGGCGATGGGGCACCCTGAAGCATTGTGAAATACTTCTGTTCCTGGATAGGAAGCAAAATTTATGACATGACCAGTGATGGATGGAACAATTGTTTAACTTGTAAGTATCTCTCAATTGAGCATGTTTGTCGTCATGGTGTCAGATTACACACAGTCACATTGGCTTCAATTGTTCATGTGGAATTCTCCAGTATAAATGACAATTGGGATTTTGGTGTTGTCTTGTGGCCCAACACGTAGCATCCCTTTAACTTAAAATAGAGTCAATCAGATCACGTAGATTTAGAGCATGGGAACAGGTGTTTTCATCTAACCTGATCTTGCCACTCAGCTTTCGCAATTACTCAAGGCCCATTTATCTACATCTGGTCCATATCCATCCAAACCTGTCCAATCCATAAACCTGTGCAAACATATCTTAAATAATAAAATTACACATGCCTCCATCACTGCATTTGGCAGCCTGTTCCAAATATTCATCGATTTCTGCGTGAAAACGTCCCTTATTTTAATAACTTACATCCAATCCATTACATCTATGTTTAGACGCCTGTACCATGGGAAAAAGTTGTTGGCTATCTACCTGATCTATGCCTCTCATGATTTGATTGAACTCTGTAAGATCCTTTGTCCCCTACACCCATGTCAAGGCAAATCTCTACTATCTAGCCTCTCCAATAAGTCAAACCTTCCAATCCAGATAGAATTCTAGTTTGATAATATCATTTCTATACTTGGGAAGTCAGAGCTGCATGCAGTATTACTGATGTGGCCTTGCTGCCATAAGACGTCCTCACTCTTGTACTCAGTGCTCTGAAACGATGATAGCAAGCATGCAGAAAACATTCTGTACCATTCATTCTATCCGTGACTGCACTTTCAAGGAACTATAATCACGTAACCCGAGATAGCACACCCCAGGGATCTACCATTGCCTGTGTAAGCCCTTCCCTGATTTGACTTATGAAAATGAAACATCTTTCATTTATCTAAATTAAACTCCATTCACAATTTATCAGCCCACTGGTCCAGTTGATCAACATGTTTATGTATACTCAGATAACCTACTTCTGGATTCACTATACTACCAGACTTGATGCCATCCACAAACGTATGAACCATACCTCCGAAATGCCCATACAAATCATTTCTCTAAATGATGAACAGCTGTGGACTCAGCACTGACCCCTGTGGCGCACTGCTGGTCACAGGTGTCCCGCTTGAAAAACAACTCCCTACTGCCACTCTCTGTTTCAGACCATACATCCAAATTTGTAACCCATTGACGTGCTTTCCTTGGATTCCATGTGAAACAACTCTCCATGTGGTACCTTGTCAAAGGTCTTGCTAAACTCCATTTAGACAATATTTATTGCGCTGCCCTCACAAATCTTTTTTGTTATCTCTTCAAAAAAAAGCAGTTGGACACGATTTCCCATGCACAAAGGCAAGTTGACTTCCCAAATGAGCCCTTGCGTGTGTCAATGTCAGTAAGTTATGTATCTCAGAATCCCCTTTGATTTATCATCATAGGCGTTAAGGTAATCGATTTGTGGTTCACAGACATTGTTCTGCAGCCTTTCTTACATAATGGCACGACATTAGCCACTCTGTAATTTTCAAGCACTACACCCCAACTGTTGATGGTAGAACTACTTCCGCTAGGGGCTAAGCAATTTCCTCTCTAACCTCTCACATAAATCTGGAATATGTGAATTCATAATGTCCCAATATGTTAGCTGCCTTATGCGTTTAAAAACTTCCAACACCTCCTCTTCTTTGATACAGATTCTCTTCAAAGTATCAGCATTTATTTTCACAAGTTTCCAAGCATTCATCCCTTTCTTCAAGTAATACTGAAGAGATGCATTCATTAAGAATCTCACTCACCTCTTGTGGCTCTTAACATAAACGACCTTGTTGATCTTTAAGAGGTCCTGTTTTCTCTCAATTACTCTTTAGCCCATCATGTGCCTGTGAATCTTTTTGGATTCTACTTTAACTTATTTGCCAAATCCATGGCGTGTCCGCATTTAACAGCCCTGATTCATCCCATCAGTGCACTCGGGCTTCCTCTATAATCATCAAGGAATTCACTTGAACCAAACTGCCTGTACGCAACTTATGCCACCTTATATTTCTTGACCTGTGCCTCAATGAATAGACTCTTTCAGGATTCCCCAATTTTTCCGGCCTCACTCTTTGCTCTAACAGGAATATGCTGACCCCACACCGTTAACTCACTCTTGAAAACGTTTCAGTTACTGCATGTCCCGTTGCCTGCTAACACCCTCCCTGAATCAACTTCGAAACGTTCCTGTCTGAGATGACCAAACTTGGTCTCTCTTCAACCTAGAAATTTAAGTACTAGGTCAGACATATCCTTATCAGTCGCTATTTGAAAATTCATGCAATATGGTTATGAATCCTACAGTTCCAACGCCCCGCCACCCCCCCCCCCCCCACACACACACACACACACACACACACCACCGCTAGCACTTCCATAACTTACACTGACTTATTTGTCGAGGAGGTCAGGTTTTGTCGCTTCTCTCAGACAGCCTTCTATTGCATGAGAAGTTCTTCCAGAAGACACGTATCAAATTGCTCTCTATCCAACCCCTTAAACTATCGCAGTCCCAGCTTATTCTAAGAAACTATTATAACCCTACTATTTATGTAGCTATCTGCGATTACTTTACATACTTGCTCCTCAATTTCTCACTGAATGTCGGCGTCGGGGTTTGGCAGTATAGCACTATATTATCAAAGTGATTTCCCCATTTTTATTTCTCAGTTCCACCCATATAAACTGAATGGATGAAGCATCAAGAACATTCTCTCTCAGTACTGCCGAGTATTCTCCCAAATCAAAAAATCAATGACCACTCCCCTTTTATTACCTGCCCTCTCTATTCGGATAGCATCTTAACCCAGAAAGTTGAACTGGCAGTGATATCCTTCCCCTTAGCCATGTTTCAGTAATACCTATAACATTGCAGTTCATTTTATCATTTGCTCATCCATTTCCCGAGTTCATTGCCTTACCTCTAAAGCCTTTTTGCACTGAAATAAACGCAGTTTAACGCAGACTTCCATTGTTGCCTGCTCTGCAGCTGTTTGCCCTGTCTCAGACGACGATTACCAACACCGTATTTTGCTATTTAACTTGCTGGCATTGTCTTCTATGCTGTCCTCAAATTTCTTTTTCGCTCTCTACTTTGGATCTGACTCCAATCCCAGACTTGCCAAATCCCTCCTGAGTGGCTGAATCAAATCGTCCCGCCAGGGCACTGTCCCATTCCAGTTCACTTGCAACTTGTTCCTCGTGTACAGGTCACTTATACCCCAGAAGAGATTCCAATGATGCAAGAATCTGAATCCATTTACCCTTCACTGGCTCTCAAGCGGTGTAGCCGTCTTCAAAACCTTCCTATTCTTTCTCTCACGAAAACATTTTCCTGGTAGTAATCCAGAAACTATGATCTTTGAGGCCCTGCAGTTTAACCTTTTACCTAACTCTCTGTTACGACTCTTCAGGAACTCATCTCTTTTCCCACCTACGTCGTTTGTGTCAATGATTCACCTCCCCCTGAATGATTTCATGCAATTGCTCATACATGTCCCCGATCCTGACACCTGGGAGGCACCACAACGTCCTGGAGCTTCGATCACAGTCACAGAAACAATTGTCTGTGTCCCCAGTTCCTGTTGGAAGACTTGCCACCGACAGAAGGTGCGTTCATTCCATGGTTGAACAGATTGCTTCATCTGGTCGAATGTGCTCATTCACCTGAAAACCATCTAGCAAATTTGTGATTGGGTGACAGTTGTGTGATAGACTCTTAAAGAAGAGAGACACTCTTAAAGATGCGTGGATATCAGGCGAGTTTCCGAGCCAGTCTTGCCGTAATCTCTCACATTCCCCCAATAAAATTTAGAGATGGGCTTCATTATACAGTATCATGCCTGAGGTGTTTTCTACAATAGAAAATAAGGATAGATTGGCCACTGTCCTGAAAATTGCCAGTGGGGCAGTTGAACCGATAGAACCATCAGGAGGAAAGAAAGAGAAATGAATAAACCAATAATCAACACTTCAGCATAATAAAGATGCAGTTTATAAGAGCAACAGAATGCCTACGCCAGACCATAACATTCCTTCCCCTCCACCCGATCTATTGATTTGACTATGCTCCCGAAAATTGCCAAAAGAACAGTTCAACTGGTAAAATCATCAGGAGGAAAGTAAGAGAAATGAACAAACCAATGGTTAAAATCCCAGACGATATAGTCACAGAATGTTAGAGCAATCGAATCCCTCTGCCAAATCAAAATGAACCTTCCTCTCTGCCTGACATCATGGAGTCAACTTTATACGTTATAACGATTCCCCATTTCAGACTCTACTACTCCAGAGAAAAAAAATATTTCCCAGTCGATCCAATCTCTGCACAAGTATAGCCCTTTAATCCATTCAAACTCCAGGTAAATCTCCTCTGCATATTCTTCACTGAAATGAAAATTTCTTCTGTAATGTGAATCCCAGAAGTACGCACAATAGTCTAGTTGTGGCCTAAAAAATGTGCAGTTATGACATATTTTCCTGGCTGTTAAATTCTATGCCTGAGCTGATAAACTAAAGGATCCAATAATCCTGCATAACCACTTTATGTAACAATCCCCACGACGTTAAGGGACTGGTGGACATGCACGTCAAAGTTCATCTGAAGCTGTCTGCTTCCCAGGGTAAAAACATTTAATTGCGTGCCTTGCCTTTTTTGTCTTGCCAACATATAAGTCAAACAGCAGGTCCCTCACACTAATGACTACTGAATCCCACAGGACACAAACGTCCAATCAGGTACTTCTTAGATACTGAAGCAGTGCATATTCAACTACACAATATCCACAATATTCAGGCTTGGATTGAAAGGGGGCAAGAAATATTTGTGTCACAGAAATGCCAGGCTATTACCATCATCAATAAGAAACAATCTAACAACCGCCTCTTGGCGTTCAAAGGTGTTACCATAACTGAATTCCCCAGTATCACCATTCTGGACTTTATTATTGACCAGAAATTCAACTGGATTCACCACATAAACACAATTGTTACAACAGCAGGACAAAAACTAGGAAAACTGAGTCGAGTAACTCCACACCTGAATCCTCAAAGACTGTCCACCATCCTCAAGGCATAACTCAGGATTGTGATGGAATACTCATCACTTGCAAGGATGAGTGCACCCGCAACTTTGAGGAAGCTTGACACCATCCAGGACAAAGCAGCCCACTTGATTGACACACCATCACGAACATCCATTTCTTCTATGACCAACGCTCAGTAGCAGTAACGTGTACTACCTCCAAAAGGCACTGTGGTAATTCACCAATGAAACTCAGGCAGCACCTTCCAATCCCACGAATACTTCCTTCTCAGTGGACAAGGGCAGCAGAAATATGAGGATATCACCAACTTCAAGCTCCCCTCCAAGCCACTTACTATCTGATTCGGAAATATATCAACGTTCCTTCATGTCACTTGGGAAAAAATCCTGGAATTCCCCCATACCTCAATGGCATTATTGGTCAACCCCACAGCAAGTGGACTGCAGCGGTACAAAAAAGCAATTAACCACCACTTCTCAAGGGCAACTAGGGACTCACAACCAATGCTTGTCAGGCAGGAAAGCCCACATCCCACAAATTAATTTTTAAAATGTTAGAAAAAAACAAATCCAACACAACCCTTTGCAGTTTGCCAATTTTGAAGTCATTTAGCTGAATTTCCTTAGCACAAATGGCTCTGAGCCTCCCTGCCAGTCTCCCAAGTGGAATTTTAGCAAAAGCCTTGCTGAAGTCCAAATAGTTTCGACAAAATTCATTTGCTGTTAGAAATGCAGGGAACAGTCCTCGGGTGTTCGACAAATATATACTATTGCTGGGATGTCTCGATTTTTGTCTAAAGCCTCAAAATGAGGAATCAGTTATAATAAAAGGGAAAGTGTCTTCAGATCAAATAATGATTCTTCGATTTTTTTCCATGTCTGAAAGGAATGGAAAGTCTTCCGTTGAGTGTATCCATGGCCAATACCTCCAAATATTTGGAGAATGATGTTAAGTGAAATTTGAATACAATACGAATACTGTGATCATCAATGTCATGACCTCATTCACTAGCAAAGGACCACAGATACAATTTCTCGACTGCTTATATCCGCTATTGTGTTAACTGGATTCAGAATGCTTTTAAATTCAGATGAGGCAGTGTAAGCAACACATCTACGTTGACGAGAAATATATTTTTCAGAGCTGTTATTTCATGTTTTTCTCTTTATTGTTTTTCTTTTCATTACTCCCATCAGAAATCTCGCTTCTTTTTAAGGTCGATCATGAATTATGCATTACCTCAAGTCCCATCACTGCATACACAAATACCTTCACTGTGTAAATACCCCATATGATATGCTGTAGCTGTATACTTTATTAGATTGTTACATAATGACGTTGTTTTGTTATGTTTCAACGAAAAAGATCATTGTACTTATTCTAATGTATACCTGACAAAAATCTGAATGAGTGTTCTGTTGAAAATTAAAGGAGAGCCCTTTTTTTTTTTACCAGGCAGTAGTTGCATTGTGTTCACACTAGAACACGTTCATAACAGAATTACAGCAGTGGTCCCACTGGTCTTAATGCTGTCAGAATGTAGACATTTATGTTTTGAATTGCATAACTACTTTTTAACTAACTGGGGAGGGCTCCAAAGTATAGCTTATTAGAGGGTCTACTGGAAACAAAGTCCATGAGCTTGCCTTTACCACGTCGAAGTCCTCAGGTGGTGGATAGTTTTCAATGCACATAAGACTGACAGGCACGGTTCGTCCTCCATTTCAAGGGTCAGCATTACTGAGCAAATGGAAGCCAAATATCTGAGGTGGAGTTTGCATTCAACTCAATAAACATCAAGAGATGAGTTATAACGAGGCTAACGTAAGTGAGAGAACAAATCGACAGAGAATATTCAACAAGATCTACAATTAACGTTTACCTAAACAAGGAAAAGTAAGACAGGAAGTAAAGACTCAGTTCCTAAAATCAATTTACGCTGGCATTGATGAAGGATTGTATAACAGGCAGACAACAAAGAGCTTGACTAAATCTGTTATTCTCAGATTAGGAGGCTGTACGAAATGGAATGCTCATTAAGAATTTGATCACCTCATAATTAACAGTATGAAAATAAATCATTTCAGTATTCTGAGGTATTGTTGTAAATCTGCATTGTGGAAAGGGTAGGACATCAAATCTCTTTGGTTGGTTTGGCAACCACCTTAGCTCTGTATCCTGACAGACACAACGAATTTTCTCTGTAATGCAACAAACTGCACATCGTTTACTAAAGGGGAGATGTTCACAGAGGGATATTTTCACTATAGCCAACTATTACTTCATTATCTTCCATTCGGCTCTAAGTTTACAGCTAAATAAATCCTAATCTTAATCATCAGTTGATGGGAAGCAGTTGCATACCTCTTTGTTTTTCGATTCAACTCCATAGTTCCTTTGCCATTTGACGAATCATTATTATTCGCGCAGCATGCCAATAAATCACACGCAGGTTTTCATATGACTCTGGAACAGTATTCCTCAATCTAGAACACTGGAATAAATAAGGAATCTTTGCAATTTCAGAAGCGTGCTCTCTGTTTCTGCCATAAATATTCTACCCAGACCAGTCCATATTTGTACCTGGGATGACAAATTGCTTGTACTGACACATTGTTCTAATTCAGTTCTTCAAAGCCAGTGCATCTAAATCATCAAATGATGTCACAGAGAATAATTATAGATCATATTCTGTAAGAGTAAAGTAAAGCAGATTTGTTGGGTAAGGGGAAAGGACATAATTTAACACATTTTATCCAGTTAATTATCATTTTGTCATGAATAGAAATACTAACTTCAGTTTCCAAACTTTCTTTTAAGTAAGGTATTATTGTGAATTTTTGCCATGGAAATTGTGGTCTCTCCAGATGTATCACACGTTAAATAGAGGCAGGAGCAGCAACGGATCACCTGCTAATATTTAAACTCATTATGCATGTGGTTGAAACGATCTGTTTTGCAAAATCGTTTCTGGATTGCACTTCATTTGTCCTCTTACCTTTGCCTTCACTTTTTTGTCCATTGACTGTTCTATTTGGTTAAAAGTTGCTTTGAACTTTCATCGCTCTGCTGCTAAAAGTTGAGAGTCAAATACTGCACAGAGAAAATGTCTGCTGCTGTCACTACAACCATTGTTTTGTACGTTGCGCTTTAGAAAACATGTCATCTTATTTTGCAACGACTAGGAGTAAGTGAGGACTGCAAACCCTGGAAATCAGAGTCAAAAATTGTGGTTCTGAAAAAGCACAGCATGCCAGTCGGCATCTGACGAGAAGTTAATGGTACTGGCATAAGCCCTTCAACACGGGGATCGATCTTGACAATATGGAATAGTTCTGTATTGTAAAATACGATTTCGATGTTTTATTGCATATTTGGAGGTCTTGCTTGTGCATTATTATTATTTTGACCCCATTTGCTACGTTTTCCTTTATTTCTTTGTTCAATGGTCCTACCATCAGGCACATTGTAACGAGTAACAAAGCAAGAAAAAGCTTCAAGCAAAATATCATAGATGCAGAGGAGCAAAATCGTAGCATTTCCATGTGAATATTTTCGATGAAAGACTCAACCTAAAATGATAGCTGTTTTTTGTCCTTTTTGTTGCCTGATCTGCTGAGTTTTATAAACAGTTTTATTTCATTCATTTCGTTTCAGATCTCCAGTATCTGCAGTGCTTTTCTTTTGGGGCAAATAACACGATCTATCCCATTCCTGCGCCATGACATTGGAAATGGCCAGATGACCTCATGGAATGTGAGAACAAAGTTAATTGGGAATTTACTGAGTCATCAACGAAAGGACAGAAGTACAATAATTCTGAAGTCAGAGTGTTTTTTTTTCCTGTAAGTTTTAAAAAATGAACCCATCCTTGTATATTGATGGGTCATTCCTTTCTAACGGGAGTTATGATAATACAATGGTTTTAAAAGATCTATTTTGTCTTTTTTGAATAACAAATGTTTGAGAATGAGGTAAAGAGCTGTCTGATAAACTAAAAAGCTTGTGAGGATTTTTTTTAAGTTGGAACAATAAAAACAGTATGGAGGGTGGGGTCAAGATCCCACAGAACCAGGATTTCATTTAAATTATCAGTAGCTGCTGGTGTTTCGAGGCTGTTACTCGAGAATGCTTGAATCCTGTCTCTGGCTGTCTCCCTCAGAATTTTCATCCTGGAGTGGAGAATTACATGCAAGACAATCTACTTTACTGGATTTATTGTTGTCAAGAGGGTGGTTATGTGATATTTGTTGAGTGTTCAGAGATGAAACATTCAATTATTTCGTTAAATGCTGCAGCAGAATTAAGTTATTCCAATTATTCGTTCATTTGTTGATATTTTAAATATAGTGTTAGGATAATGTGTGTTTTGCTTCAAGGTTAATAGTTATACTCATCGAAATGCATCCAGATCACAAGCTTTCAGCTTGTTTTTTCAAAAAAAAAAGAAAACACGCAGGAGTATACTACTTTCTGACTATACTGTGAGTGGGTTTGATTTAGTCCATAGTACTTCCTTAAATAGGAGAACAACATCATCCACCTGGCATTCTTCCAGCACGTCAGCAATGACTGATGATGGCAGCAATACCTCTGCAAAGGGTGAGCAAATTTCTTCCTTAGGTTCCCGCAATGTTCGGGGATGTATTTTATGAGGTTCAAAGGTTTTAACAGGTATTATAAGAACTACCGTGCACCCTCTTCCGTACTTTGGATTGACTTCCCTGTGATCTTTAGTTCACCCAATTCTATCCTCACTTCATCTTTTGACATTCATTGAAGTGGATTCTCCTTAGCCTTATCTCCCAAAGCTATGTCAAGTCCCATTATTAAACAGTTTTAACTTCCATCTTCAGAGTCCTCATACAGACATATAATCATTAACAGATTCAGATGATCCCAGCTGTCTATAGCTGACACATGCATTCTTATTTTTCTTGATCTTAGTATCGTTGGCCATTGAGTGTTCCCTAATCCTGCCACACTGGTCCTTCATACTGACAGGATTATTGTTTGCCCAGATCTCTTCTTATCTCGAATCTGAAATCCTCCCACTTGTTAGACGTTCGTTCACCTGCAAACAGCCCTCTCAATTAATTATTGAAAGTTCCACTTAATACCGTCATAATTGGCCTTGCACAAATTTAGAACTTTACTTTTTGTCACTAGCTGATCCCTTTCCATTACAATTTCAAAACTATTGGAATTACCGTGTAATATTCCAAACTGCTCTCCCACTGGCACCTCGGTTATATGTCCTGCTTATTTCCAAAGGAGGAGGTCGAGTTTTGCCAGTTCTCTTGTCGAGTCATCGACATATTGCTTGTTACATTTTCTTGTACACTATGAATACATTCCACCCTTTCCAAACCCTTAATATGCGGCAGTCTCAATCTATGCTTGGAAAGTTGAAATTTTCGTCTAATACACGCCTATTATTTTCACAGCTGTCTGCAATACCTTGTATGTTTGCTTCGCAATTTTATGCTGACTGTTGGGTACCTATAACATAATCTCACCAAAGTGGTTAACCCCACGCCACAACTTCCTCGCCGCTCTTATTTCTCAATTCCATTCATACAGACTCACTAAACGATCCCTCAGAAATATCCTGTTACTGTCCTTCCCTCTATTATCCAATCTACCCTTCCAAGAGCATCTGTGCCCCGCTCTCAGTCATGCTTCTTTTATAGTCATGATAGTGCAGTTCTATGTTCCAGCTAAGTTCATTGGCCCGAACTGTCAGCCTTCTTGCTTTGAAATGAATACAACTTATTTCGTGAATAAGCACTCATTCCTCAGCGGAGCAGGTAACAGCTGTCTGGCGGTGTTTTTTTCTGAAGTCGCGGTATCGTCCAGTTAGTGTTTTTTTTTATCGGTTAAAATGTAAAGTTTTTTTTTCTAAGCACCTAGCGGACCCGGAAGCTGGTGTAGCGCTAGCTTACCTGGGAAGGTTTTTTTTTCTATAAAAGCGCGCAGGCGAGGAACCCGAGACACTACAGAGGTAGAGCCTTCCACCCGCCCTCCTCCTCTAACCTAATAACAAGACCCGTTGTGGTAAGCAGGTAAGTGCTGCATTTTGCTTGTTTGTTTCTTTAGATCTAGTTTTCTTTGTAAAGTTTACCTTTTAGAGGGATGGCAGCGAAGGCAGTGCAATGTTCCTTTTGCAAGATGCTTGAGGTGAGGGAAGCCATTAGCGTCCCTGCTGAATACACTCGCAGGAAGTGCACCCATCTCCAGCTCCTCCAAGACCGTGTTAGGGAACTGGAGCTGGAGTTGGATGAACTGCGGATCATTCGGGAGGCAGAGGGGGTCATAGATCAGAGCTTTAGGGAAGTAGTTACTCTGAAAGTTAAAGACAGATGGGTGAGAGTGAGTGGGACTGGGAGGAAGCAGCCAGTGCAGGGACCCCTGTGGTCGTTCCCCTCAAGAAAAAGTATACCGTTTTGGATTTTTGTGTGGGGGACGACTTACCAGGGGTGAGCAATGAGGTTCAGGCCTCTGGCACGGAGCCTATCCCCATTGCTCAGAAGGGAAGGGTGGAGAAAGGTAGAGGCATAGTTCTTGGGGACTCAATAGTGAGGGGCACAGATAGGCGGTTTGCGGGGGCGACAGGGACTCGCGATTGGTATGATGCCTCCCAGGTGCAAGGGTACGTGATGTCTCTGATCGTGTTTTCCGGGTCCTTAAGGGGCAGCCCCAGGTCGTGGTCCACGTTGGCACCAACGACATAGGTAGGAAGAGGGGTGAGGATGTTAGGCAGGCTTTCAGGGACCTAGGTTGGAAGCTCAGAGCTAAAACGAAGAGAGTTGTTGTCTCTGGTGTGTTACCCCTGCCACGTGATAGAGAGTCGAGGAATAGGGAGAGAGAACAATTAAGTGCGTGGTTACAGGGATGGTGCAGGAGGGAGGGATTCCGGTATCTGGACAACTGGGGCTCTTTCTGGGGAAGGTGGGACCTCTATAAACAGGATGTTCTAAACCTGAACCTGAGGGGCACCATCATCCTTGTGGGGAGGTTTGCTAGTGCTCTTTGGGAGGGTTTAAACTAACTCTGCAGGGGCATGGGAACCTGGATTGTAGCTTTAGGGTGCAGGACCTTGAGTGTAGGGAGGTTAGGAACATGGCATTGATCTCGAAGGAGGGTTCCTGTAAACAGGAAGGTGGTTGAAGTGTGTGTACTTCAATGACAGAAGTATAAGATATAAGTAGGTGAACTTGCAGCGTGGGTTGGTACCTGGGACTTCGATGATGTGGCCATTACAGAGACGTGGGTAGAACAGGGACAGGAATGGCTGCTGCAGGTTGCAGGGTTTAAATGTTTTAGCAAGGTGAGAGGTGGGGGTAAAAGAGGGGGTGTGTGGCATTGCTTGTCAAGGATAGTATTACAGCAGTGGAAAGGACGATGGAGGAAGACGTGCCATCTGAGGTAGTATGGGCTGAGGTTAGAAATAGGAAACGTGAGGTCACCCTGTTAGGAGTTTTCTACAGGCCTCCTAATAGTCTGAGAGAAGTAGAGGAAAGTATTGCGAGGATGATTAAGGAGAAGAGTGAAAGTAGTAGGTTGGCTGTTATGGGAGACATTAACTTCCCAGATATTGACTGGGAAAGTTACAGCTCGAGTTCGTTAGGTGGGTCGGTGTTTGTCCAATGTGTGCAGGAGGGTTTCCTGACACAATATGTAGACACGCCAACAAGAAGTAAGGCTATACTGGATTTGGTTCTAGGTAATGAACCAGACCAGGTGTTAGACTTGGAGGTAGGTGTGCACTTCGGGGACAGTGACCACAGCTCGGTGACTTTTACTCTAGTGATGGAGAGGGATAAGTGTGCAGTGCGGGGCAGGAGTTATAGTTGGGGGCAGGGAAATTATGATGTGGTGACGCATGACTTAGGATGCGTGGATTGGAAAAATAGGATTCAAGGGTAGGACACAAATGTTACGTGGAGCTTGTTCAAGGAGCAGCTATTGGGTATCCTTTTCAGCGTGAACCAGTCAGGCAGGGAGGAAAGGGTCTTGTGAGGGAGCCGTGGTTTCATAAGGAGTTGGAATCCCTTGTGAATGAGAAGAGGGTGGCCTATGTAAGGATGAGTCGTGAAGGTTCAGTTGGGACGATTGTGAGTTATAAGGTAGTCAGGAAGGATCTAAAGAGAGAGCTAAGAGCAGCGAGAAGGGGACATGAAAAGTCCTTAGTTGGTAGAATTAGGGAAAACCCAAAGGTTTTCTATAGGTATGTCAGGAATAAAAGGATGACTAGGGTAGGTATCGGTCTAGTCAAGGATAGCAGTGGGAAGTTGTGCGTGGAGGCGGAAGAGATTGGAGAGACACTAAATCAATGCTTTTCGTCAGTATTCACTCAGGAACAGGACATTGTTGCTGATGTGAATTTTGAGTCACAAGTGATTAGAATGGATGGCTTTGAGGTATGTAGGGAAGAAGTCTGGGGAATACTGGAAAGGATGAAAATAGATAAGTCCCCTGGGCCTGGGGGCATTTAACCTAGGATCCTCTGGGAAGCTAGGGAGGAGATAGTGGAGCCATTGGCCTTGATTTTTATATCGTCCTTGTCTATAGGAATAGTGCCAGAAACCTGGAGGATAACGAATGTGGTCCCCTTGTTCAAGAAGGCGAGTAGGGATAGCCCTAGTAACTATAGGCCAGTGAGTCTCACTTCTGTTGTGGGCATAGTCTTTGGGAGAATTGTAAGGGATAGGATTTATGAACATCTGGATAGGAATAATGTGATCAAGGATAGTCAGCATGGTTTTGTGAGGGGCAGGTCGTGACTCACAAACCTTATTGGGTTCTTTGAGAAGGTGACCAAGGAAGTGGACGAGGGTAAAGCAGTAGATGTGGTGCATATGGATTTTAGCAAGGCGTTCGATAAGGTACCCCATGGTTGGCTAATGCAAAAATTACGGAGGTATGGCATTGAGGGTGCATTACAGGTTTGGATTAGGAATTGGCTGGCTGGAAGGAGACAGAGGGTAGTATTTGATGGTAAAGGTTCATTTTGGAGTGCAGTTACTAGCGGTGTTCCGCAAGGATCTGTTTTGGGACCATTGCTGTTTGTCATTTTCATAAATGACTCGGAGGAGGGTCTTGAAGGCTGGGTGAGCAAGTTTGCGGATGACACGAAAGTCGGTGGAGTTGTGGACAGCGAAGAAGGATGTGGCAGATTACAGCGGGATATAGATAAGCTGCAGAGCTGGGCAGAAAGGTGGCAAATGGAGTTCAATGTAGCTAAGTGAGAAGTCATTCACTTTGGTAGGAGTAACAAGAAGATGGATTACTGGGCTAATGATATGCTACTTGGAAGTGTGGATGAGCAGAGGGATCATGGTGTCCATGTACACAGATCTCTGAAAGTTGCCACCCAGGTAGATAGTGCTGTGAAGAAGGCATATGGTGTACTGGGCTTTATTGGTAAAGGAATTGAGTCCCGGAGTCCTGAGGTCATGTTGCAGTTGTATCAGACTCTGGTGCGGCCTCATCTGGAGTATTGTGTGCAGTTTTGGTCGCCATACTATAGGAAGGATGTGGAGGCACTGGAACGGGTGCAGAGGAGGTTTACCAGGATGTTGCCTGGCATGGTAGGAAGATCGTATGAGGAAAGGGTGAAGCACTTGGGGCTGTTCTCATTGGAGAAAAGAAGGTTTAGGGGAGATTTGATAGAGGTGTAGAAGATGATTAGGGGTTTAGATAGGGTTGACAGTGAGAACCTTTTTCCGCGTATGGAGTCAGCTGTTCCTTGGGGACACAGCTTTAAATTAAGGGGAGGTTGGTATAGGACAGATGTTTGGGGTAGATTCTTTACTCAGCGGGTTGTGAGTTCATGGAATGCCCTGCCAGTTGCAGTGGTGGACTCTCCCTCTTTATGGTCTTTTAAGCGGGCATTGGATAAGCATATGGAGGTTATTGGGCTAGTGTAGGTTAGGTAAGCTTCCGTCGGCGCAACATCGAAGGCCGAAGGGCATGTACTGCGCTGTATTTTACTATGTTCTATGTTCTATGTATTGCTGCTAGTTTTGTTCATTAAGCTTAGACTTTGTGACTTCTGTACGAGTCTCAACCTTCTCTTTTGTCTTACTACTGTTTAGAGTTCCACTTCTTTCGAGGCAAGTGTAACCATTCTGTAGTAGCCCCTGCCAATCTCCCTATCAGCATATTGGTTCAACCCCACACCTTCCCACTCCAGGTATAACCTGTCCTTCATGCACAAGCTATCTCTGCTCTTGATGTATCTGTATCCCTGCTCTCTGCTCCAACTCCTCAGCCACATATTCACCCTCTCTATCCTTCTATTCCTACTCTCACTATGACAATTCCCACTCTCATGAGCACTCGATATTTAGTCGTAGTCTATGGAAGACTGAATGGTCATAGTGAGTGTCTTGGCATTATCGACCATCCCGTCCTTCAAAATCCTTGAATGGATTTCAGCAGTCCTTGTGCTGAAGTCGCATTGGCGTGAATTATGATGAAAAGTTACAATGTGCGAAATTATTGTGTTGGTCAAAAAAAAGCGAATACAAACCCACTTGGGCAAAGCTTTCATGAAACAGGTGGGGTGGTTGTTTGGATTTCTTTCTTGTTCATACTTCTACTTGTCCATGCTAATGCTGGCAAATATCTGGAAGTGCTAAAAATTGTGTCCCATCACCGGATCACAATCAAATTGTTCAAGTAATATGTAAGAGCTCTTAAATTTCATTTCATTTCATATGCGTTTGGTGCATAGTGCTAAAAGAAGTATCATGAGAACTGTTAATGGCCAAGGAGGCAGTTGTTTAGTGTTACAGTGGAGATTCCAGTGGAGAAACTCCAAAATATTTGTAAAATATGGTAGATAGAAGGTGAAACAATAAGGAAGCGGTTATGAGATAACAATCTTTGTTACTTTCAATGTTCACGATTTGCAAATTCGAAGTTTATCACATTTTCTACAAAAATAAATATTCAGTGGGTCTGCCAGCATCTATGGAGAGAAAATCAGAGTTAACATTTTCAGTTCAGTCACGCTTCTTGAGAACTGATTGCAGCTCGGAAACATTTGGTATATGAGCCGGAGACAGAAAGGTGGAGGAATGGGTGTGTAATAAGTGCAAGGTGATTTAGTCAAGAGAGAGAACAGCACTTCTGCCGAAAAATGAATAGCAAGTGGCTAACCTCGGACAAACAATAGCTTGCAATGGGCCTATTATTGATTGAAAATTGGACGGTCGTGGTAGCAGCCGATATGTTAACAGGGCCTCGTTTGTGTGTATTGGAATAAGGAGTATGGCAAAGCTGCTGAGACCCTAAAGTTGTCGACATAACTTCAGAAATTGCTGGAAAACGTCTGCAGTTCTGACAACATCTGTGGAGAGCATGGTGACTCAGTTGTCAATATTGTTGCCTCATGGCCTCAAAAACACGGGTTTGCTTCAAGCCTCGGGCAACCGTCTGTGTGGAGTTTGTACATTCATCCTGTGCCTGCGTGGGACGTCACTGTGTGTTCTGATTTACTCTCGCAGCCCAAAAATATGCAGGAGAGATGAATTAGCCTTTGGAAATGCAGGGTTTAATGGATAGGATAGAGGTGTGTGTCTGGGTAGAAGGATCCTTAGAGAATCGGTTTGGCCTCGCTGGGGTAAATGGCTTGCAGTTGCACTTTGGAGCTTCCATAATTCTGTCATTCACTAAAAGCAGAGTTAAAGATTCGTGTCCAGTGACGCCTTTACAGAACGTGTAGCTAAGACGAGTTTGGTACTTCAGCAAATGATGCGTCAGGTGGAGCAGGGAGGAGCAAATGATAGGTCAACATTGCACCCAACGTACACAGGACGTTGGTGAGGCCTCTTCTGGAGTACTGTTTTCAGTTCTGGCTTTAGGACAGAGATTACTAAACTAGAAAGGGTTAGAAAAGATTTATCAAGCTGCTGCCAGAAAGAACTGTTCAAGATGTAAAACGGGATGGGACTTTCTGTCACCGAAGTGTATGTGTTTGAGCAGACAATATTTTTAGGATCTATGAAATTATGAAGGGCATTGATATGGTGAATGACAAGGGCCTTTTTACCCAGGCTGGGCAAGTTCAAATGTAATTGGCATATTTTCAAGGCGAGAAGGAATGAAAATAGGAAAGGTCATGAGGGCATTATTTCTAAACTGAGTGTGCTTCGCATGTATAATGAACTGCCATTGGAAGTGGTGGAGGCAGGTTCAGTTAGAACGTTTGGAAGCCATTTGTATAAGTTCATGAATGTGAAAAGCTTGAAGCGATGTTGGCAAAGGGCAGACGGGTACTAATAGTTTAGTTTGGGAACACGGTGGCTGCAGAATGTTTAGACAAGTGATCGGTTTCCATGTTGTAGGAGTCTCTGATTTTTCCTCTTCTGAAAACACTGCAGTCAAAGAAGTGAAAAGGATTTACACTTTGAGGTATTAGATTTCAGGACTTTGACGCATTCTGGACAGATGTGTTGCCTGCTGGAACCTTCAAATGATGATGATGTGCAGCCTGAAAAGAAATTGGTGATGGCAGTCTTCACAAATACCAGCTCCCCTTATGCATGTATGAATCGGAGCCTGCAGATTTTGGCAACGTTACACAGTAAAATTTTGTGAAATAATTATTTCCTCCTGATGATACTAAATACTAAAGACTGCAACACCAGTTTTAGAACAGGCAGAACATTTGTTAAACTCGTCAATCACACTAACTTGAGCCTCTTTGAGCTGATTGTGTTGAAATTCCAGGTATTATTCCGTTTGATTAGAATAGGTGAGTGAAAGGAATGGAATCTTACTTCAGCAATCTCTAAATCTTATTGCAAATTATTGAGTTACCAAGAGAAGTTACCAAGGATGTTGCACTCATCATCGTTGCATTGATTTGAGCTTTTCAAACTGAATTTATCGTGTATTCATAGGCAGTTCAAAATTAATTTCAGTCCAATATTGCTGTATTTTGTTGTTTCAAATATTTGCGTACGTGGAAACCTGACCATGTAAGATGATAATGTTTCCACGTGCTGACCAAGTACCAAGGAAAGATTTTCTTGAATTTAGTCATTCTCAGACAGCCTTTCATACTGATCTAAATCAACAGAATTGTCGAAATAAAATTGAGCTCTAGGATAGTGAAATGCAACATGTGACATTTGAACTGATCTAATAATTTGCCTTCACTTGTTTTGCAAATGAATGTAATCATGTTTTTTTTAATTGGTGTGTGCAGCATTTTCCAGTATTAAGGGTAATTAGGATTTTTGATTTGTCTTGTGTGGCTGAACATCTAGCTTCCCTTTTCATTCAAGCAAAGTCATATAGGTCAGAGGAGATTATAGCATGGGAAAAAAAAAAGCTTTGGCTCAATTTATGCATTCTGCTCAGTTTTAACAATTTATCCCGTCCCATTTCCTTATGTTTGGTCCATATCCCTCCATAACCTTCCGTGAAAATGTTTCTTAAACAATAAAATTGTATTCCCCTTCTCAAATACTTCTGGAAGTCCATTCCAGACAATCACCAACCTCTATCTGAAAAAGAAAATGCCCCAGTGGAGTCTTTTGTTTCATTCCCTTCTCACCTTAAACCTAATCCCTCAATTTTAGACACACATACAATGAGGAAAAGATGTTGGTTATCTAACTTATCTATGTCTGTTATAATTTAATAGCTCTCTATAAGACCACTCCCCAGGCTCATAAGCACCATGAAAAAATGTCGCAGTCTATACAACCTCTACTTCTAACTTAAGTCCAGGCAGTATCCTAGTTAATCTTTTCTACACTCTTTCTTGCTGAATAGTATCTTTCCCACCTCAGGGCGGCCAGAATTGCACACAGTACCTCAAACATGGCCTTTCCAAAGTTGTGAACAGCTACAGAAAGATATCCCAACTCCTGTGCTCAATACTCTGATGAAATTAAACATGACAAAAGCATTCATTTACCATCCTATCTACGTGTCATTCCACTTTGAAGGAGCTATGAACCAGTACCTTGATATCTTAGTTCTGCAACTTTCCCCAGATTCCTCCCATTGACCGTGTGAGTCCTACCCTGATTTTGCCTATCTTGAATTGATTTAAATTAAACTCCATGTCCAATTCTTTAGCCCAATTGGTCAGTTGTTCAAGATCTTTGTATATTCCTGATAGCAACCTTTGTGTCACCACAAACATGCTAATGACATCTCCTAAATTCTCATTCAAATCATTTGTGTAGATAATGAATAGCAATGGACCCAACACATCACTGGTCACAACCTTCCAGTTTGAAAAGGACGCCCCTACCACCACACTTTGTCTTCTATCTTCCAGCCAATTGTGTATCCAATTGCCTTACTGATCCTGGGTCCCGTGATATTTAACCTTACTCAAGAATCCACCATTCAGTATCTTGACAAATATCTTGGTAAAATACACATACTTTATGCATACCACACTGCATTCACCAAAGTTTTCTGTAAAATTTTCAAAAAGAAGTTAATCAAGTTTGTGAGACATGATTTCACATGTACAAACTCATGCTGATTATCGTAAATGAATCCTTGCAATTCCAAATGCCTAGCGACCCTGTCTCTCAGAATCCAATCTAACAAATTAACTCTCATTCACATAACGGTCTGTAGTTTGCAACCATTTTCTTACGACCTTCCTTAATTTTTGGTACAACGTTAGCCACCCTCCAATATTCTGGCACCACACTCATGGCCTTCGATGACACAAATATCTTTCCTCAGGACCCCGCAATTACCTTCTGAGCCTCCAACAATGTCTTGGGACACGTTTCATCTGATACTGAGAATTTGTCTATCTAAATGAATCTTCTTCTGTGATGTGGATTCTCGTCAATACATCATTATTTATTTCCCTATGTTCCTCAGCATTCCTGCCTTCGTGAGCAATAAATACTGACTAATATTATAAATACTTCCAGAATAATATTCATATAGAATCTCACCTCTTGTTGTTCTTTCAGAGGCCTGATTCTGAGTCTAGTCATTTATTTGTCCTTCATTTGCCTGTAGAATCTCGTTGGATTATGATTTATCTGATATGCCAAAGCCGGCTCGTGGCATTTTGTTCGACCTCCTGATTGCTGTCTTAAGCCATTTATACCTGTCAACAAAATTACTTGATCACAAACGCCTAGACAAGTCATATGCCTGCTTTATCTTCCTCATCTGGGCATTACTAAATTTTAGTCATCCAGAGTTCCTTGATGCTGTTAGCTTTAAGCATCGCTCTACCAGACCCAGAAATATTAACTCACCTTTGAAAACCTCACATTTACCAGGCACCTCTTTGCTTGCAAACACCCTCCCCCAATCAACTTTTGAAAGTTCCTGTGGAAGGCCATCAAAATTGGCCTTGCCTCAATTTAGAAATTTGACTTCTGGACCAGACATATCCGTTTCCATAACTATTTTAAAACTAATGGAATTATGTTCACTAGTCAAACGTATTCGACTGCTAACAGTTTCATCACTTGCATGGCATCCTTTCTCAAAAGGAGGTAGGTTTGGCTGAATCTCTCGGAGGACCTTCGCCATATTGCAAGATAAATTCGTCCTGAACGCACAAGAAGATTTTTCTCCAATCAAGCTCTTAACACTGTGGCAGTCCCAATCGATTTTAGTAATTTTAAAAAGAACCCTGTTATATCCTACTCTTCTTGCAGTTACCTGCGATCTCCTTACGTATTTATCCTCAATCTCCCACCATCTACGAGGATGGTGGTGGGATGGGGGTTGGGGCTGTTGGCAACTGTAGTTCAACGCTATCAAAGTGATTTATCCCATTTTACTTATCACTTCTACCGATATAAACTCAGTGGATGAACCCAGAAGAGTGTCCTCTCTCAGTCCTGCCATGCTATTCTTCT
This sequence comes from Hemiscyllium ocellatum, assembly GCF_020745735.1. Classification (NCBI taxonomy): domain Eukaryota; kingdom Metazoa; phylum Chordata; class Chondrichthyes; order Orectolobiformes; family Hemiscylliidae; genus Hemiscyllium; species Hemiscyllium ocellatum. Next base: position 34,299,709 of record NC_083435.1, read on the forward strand.
GAATCAAAAACGTGACTCTCCCTTTTCTCTTGCCTCCTTTTCTGTCCTTCCTATAGAATTTGTATGCCGCAACATTGAAGAGACAGTCCTGTCCCTCCACTAAGCCATGTGTCTTTAATAGCTATAATATACCAATCCCATGCATTTATCTATGCCCTGAATTCACCAGCCTTGCCTGTCAGGCCTCATCCATTTAATTAAAGGCAGTGCAACTGTTTTCCCAGTCCAGGACGAGGATTACTGCTTTTACTACTTAAGTTGATCCGATTTACGTCTGTATTGCCGTCAAACGTCTCTTTACTCTTCCTACTGCTTTGGATCCTACCCATCCAGGCTAATTTAAAGTCTCCTGAGTGGTTCTAGCAAATCTCCCCGCCAGGATATTTGCCCCCTTCCAGTTCAGGGGCAACTCAGCCATCTTGTAAATTCACATCTACACCAGAACTGCTCTCAATGATACAAGGATTTGATTCCCCGCTCCCTGCACCAGTTCTGAAGCAACGGATTCATATGCCAAATCATCCTCGTCCCTCTCTCGATAACACGTGGCACTTCTGCCTAATTTCCAATAATCACTCTCCAGGATCTCATCCCTTATCCGACCTATGTGGTTGGTGCTAGTATTCACAACGACCTCTGGCTACTCCATCTCTCCCTTAAGAATGTCGTGCAACTGGTCGGAAATGTCCTTGACCTTGGCACCAGCGAGGCAACCCAACATCGTGGAGTCTCGATTTTGATCACAGAAACGCCTGTCTCTGCTTCACATCCATGTAGAAAACTTGCCAGCCGGGGAAAATGCGTTGTAAAGCGGCTGAACAACTTCTTTGGCAGCCTCGTTTAGTTAAAGTTTGATAATGAACTTGCAAACTAACCCAGCAAGTCTGTGGTTGGGTTCCCGTTGTGGGATAGGTTCTTAACATGCAGTGATGCCCCTCAAGCGCCAGAGATTTTTGCAGAAGGTGATGACTTCAGGAGCTGGAGAGCAGAGGCAAATGTGTGCTGCTGGAAAAATGCAGCCTGTCAGGCTGCATCTGAGGAACAGGAGAGTTGACGTTTGGAGCATAAGCTTTTCATCAGGAATGTGGTGGGATTGGGGGCAAGGGATGAAATTTAAATGGGAGGGAGATACCTGAGAATGCGATAAGTAGGTGAAGGTTGGTGCGTGATGGCGATATGAAGTGAAAGGTGGAGCGGATAGGTGAGAAGGGAGATGGACTGGAATAACAGCTAAACAGAACAGGGTCAATTTGGAGAGTTGGATCTGGGATAAAGTGGGAGAGGGGACATGAGGAAACTGTTAAAATCTGCATTGATCCCATGTGGTTGCAGCGTCCCAGGGTAGAAGGTGAGTCATTCTTCCGACAAGCATTTGGAGGCTAGAATTTGGCGGTAGAGTGGGCCCAGGAACTGCATGCCCTTTGCGGAGTCGGAAGGAGAGTTGACGTGTTCAGCACAGGGTGGTGGTGTGGTTTAGTTCGTGTATCACAGAGATGTTCTCTGCAATGCTCCACATGTTGGCGCTTTGTCTCTCCAGTGGAGAGGAGATCAAATCGAGAGCAACGGATACAGTAGATTTTATTTTAGTGCAGGAAACCCTCTGTCGGAAGTGAGTGTGGAGGTGCAGCGGCAGATTTTACACCTTTTGCAGTGGCAAGGTAATGTGCCAGTAGTGGAGGGTGGGATGGTGGGGAGTGTGGATCTATCAAAGGAGTCGTCGAGGGAGTGTTCTTTGCAGAATGCACATTGGGGACGAGAAGGAAACATATCTCTGCTGGTGGGGTCTGTTTAGAAGCGTGATGCATTTTATCTCGGCGTTCGTGGGGTAGAAAGTGAGCATTGGGATGGGGTTCTGTCCTTGTTGCGACTGCGGTGTGTGTGGTCTTCAAGGGCGGAGGTGTGGGAAGTGGAGGAGATGTGTGAGGTTAAATTGAGGTTCTTGAAGAAGGAAGCTATCTGGGATATTCCATGGTGGAATTGTTCCTCAGGGATCAGATGCAACAAAAGAATAAAGGTTGGTGTTTCTACAGGAAGGATTTGGGAGGAGGTGTCGTCCAGGTAGCAGAGGGAGCTGGTGGGTATGAAGTAGATGTCTGTGGTGAGCCAATCACTGAAAATGGAGACAGAGAGGTCCAGGAAGGGGATGGAGATGTCCAACATGGTCCAGGTGAACGTGAGGTCAGGTTGAAAGGTTTCCATGAATTTGAACAACTGTACAGCCTCCTTACTGGGGAAGAAGGTAGTGCTGATGCAGTTATTGATGTAGCAGTGGAAAAGGTGGGGAAAGGTTCCGGTGCAGCTGTGGAAGAAGAATTGTTCACATACCGGACAAAGAGGCAAACACAGCTGAAGCACATATAAGGGCCCGTATGGCTACCGCTTTGATCTGAATCAAATGGGCGGTTTTGAAGGAGAAATTGTTGAGGGTGAGTACGAGTTCAGCCAATCTCATGAGTGTGTCAGTGGTTTGTTTGGCGGGCGAGGAGGAAATGGAGGGCTTGAAGGTGGTGTGATTTTGGATGGGTGGCATGTGGGGCCGGCGAACTGAAAGTCATGCAGGAATTGGAGGGAGTGGGTGGTGCCTCGAAAGTATATGGGGAGATTCAGGAACAAGAGGGACAGGATAGTGTCAAGCTACGTGGAGATAAGTTCATTGGGGCAGAAGCACGCTGAGTCGATGGGTAAACTGGGGAATCAGGTTTGTGAATTTTTGTAATAGGTGAAACCAGGCAGTGTAGGGTTCCAGGACTATCATGTTGGCGGCTGCTGGTGGAAGATCCCCTGAGCTGATAAGGTTGTAGATGGGTTGCTGGAATGGTTGCTGCAGTTGCAAACGAAGAATTAGTCATTAAACCTATGAGAAAGGTGAGCTTCTTCTGGTCAGATAATTATTCTTTGAAATTTTCTATCTCTGGTAGCAATGAATAGACTTCCATTGAATGCATCCGAGACCAATACCTGCACATGTTTGGAGAATGGATGTTAGGAGAAATTTGAATAAAATATGAATGTAAGTTTCACCCACCATATCTATCATGACATTAATTATTGGCGAAGGAGACAACCTGATCCAATTCCTGCATTCCTTCTAGTCGTTATTGTGTTAACGAGATGTACACTCACTTTAAATTTAGAGGAGGCAGGGGGAGTAACACATCTAAGTCAAAGAGGGAGTTTATTTATTACTTATAATTTATACTTTTCTTTGCTTCTGCTTCTGCGTTTTTTCATTAAGTTCTCCTTAACATAGTTAGTGAATTGTGCAAATTATCATAATTAACATTGTTGTGGACCAGAACACATCCCTTCAATACATTTCAATAAAGTCACCCTGACTCTAGCTTTACTAATTGTTTAAAGCAGGTTGAACATAAATATTGCGTGAGTGATGCAGTTGGCCAAATCATCTAGTTTTGAACAAAACGAAATTTATTTAAAAGATTACCAAATGAAACACAAACAAAAGAAAACAGAATGCAGAATCACGTAACCTATTTGAAAACAGAACAGATTATTCCTATTCAATGTTGCTGTTCCAAACACTGGCAACAATCCTCATAAACATCCCACGGCATAAAACGTAAACTCAAACACAGGGTCTAACAAGAGAGAAGTCAGAGACAGATCATTATAGGCCTGCTTCTTTGGGTCCAGTTGCTTTTCCAACACTACAGTGCTAAAACCAAACCAAACGAGTGAAAGCCGAGCTGGAAACACTGGCCAGTGCTCTTTCATTGTACAGGTGATGTTTTTTAAAAAAAACTTAAAAGGCTTTTGCCTGAGGAAGTATCTGCTAGCCGCAATCAATTTGCCCCGAAACCCTTCAACTTAGACTTTTTGGATTTTGTGTGTTATATGACCTGTCTGAAAAAATGAACAAGGACAACATAACCTTGTTAAAGGAGCAGCATTGTCACATCATCAGTACAGACGAAAATGACTTCACCATGGAAATCCCAAATCTGATATGCTACGGTCAGATTTGTAAAATTTCTGCTTGATTTACTTCAATTTACTTAATTTACATTTTTGTTTTAAAAAATCGTTGTTCCTTTTCTAATATAAAGGCATCTAGTATGTTTTATTCGTCAGAACATTGAGTATGAGAATTGGGAAGCTATGTTGTGGATGTACAGAAGAATGTTTCAATCACTTTTGAAATATTTTATGCAATTCTGGTCTCCCTCACATAGGAAGAATGTTGTGAAACTTGAAATTGTTCGAAAATGACTTGCGATGTTCTTGCCAGGTTTTGGAGGGTTTGAGCTACACGGAGAGGCTGAGTAGCCTAGGGATATTTTCTCTGGAGTGTTGGAGGTTAAGGCGTGAATTTGCAGTGCTTTAAAAAATCATAAGGGGCAAGGATATGATAAATGGAAAAGATTTTGCCCTGGTGTAGGGATACCAGAACTCAAGGGCATAAGTTTAGTGTGAAAGGGGAAAAATTTATAGGGTACTTTTGTTATCATGCAACAGGTGATATCCGCATGGAATGTGCTGTCAGAGGAAATGTGGGATGTTGGTATAATTTGTAACGAAGCTACTCCTTTAAGAAGTCTTCGTTGCCCTTTTTTTCAGAGAGATCATAAACAGACTCCGAAAAGACTCACGTTGAAGGGTTTTAGGGCCAATTTGTTAATGACTATCAGATGCTGCCTCAGGCAGAGGCTTTCAACTTTTAAAAATAACACTTGTACAATGAAAGGGAAGTGCCTAGTTCTCCCAGTTCAGCTGCTATCCAGTTTGGTCTGTTTTTTTTTCGAAATATTGGGGGAAAATATGTTGTTTGCCCCACAGAAGCAGGTCCAGGTTGGTACTTCCTCTTTCTCTCTCTGTGTCTCTGTGTCTCTATGTCTCTCTGAGTCTCTCTCTCTCTCTCCGTCTCTCTCTCTCTCTCTCTGTCTCTCTCTCTCTCTCTCTCTCTCTCTCTCTCTCTCGCTCTCTCTGTGACGTCTATCCAGTGCGAACTTGTGTTTGATGAAACCCTTTGTGCCAAGGGATGCTTATGGCGATTGCTGAAAGCATTTGGAACAGTATCATTAAGCTGGAATGATCTGTTGGGTTTTCGCAGTGGTTAAGTTATTCTGTACAGTTCTCTGTTTGTGTTTCATTCAGGGACAGCTTCTGGCAAATGGGACTAGATGAATGTAGGATATTTGGTCGGCATGGACCAGTTGGACTGAGGGGACAGTTTCTCGCTGTATATCTCTATGTCTCTGTGTCTCTCTGAATATCTGATTAAAACCAGAATGAGTGAACTGCTGAAAACTAAAGGAGGGCTTGGGTCATTTCTTTCAGGAAGTATGTGTAAGATGTTAACAAAGGAAAATACTGGTTATGGAATCACAACTGTGTTTTCAGTACTCTGAGTGCTGTCGAGTTGTAAAGAGTTATGTTTTGAATTGTACAGGACAACTTTTGAAAGAAATGGAGGCCAATATCTTTGTGGTATATAACGTAGAAATCTGAGTTGGAGTTTGCTTCGACTTATCATACCTTAATTTACAAATGAGTAGGAATGATGCTGGAAGATTAGTCTAACGTGCAGTAGAACGTGAATCTGCAGGAAATACCGAATGATTCGACTGCCAACATTTGCAATTTGTGAATGGTAAAGTTAACAATTAAATCCGCTGTTCCTAAGATTCAGAATGAACTGGCATGGACTGATTAATCAGCAGAAAGCAGAGATTTTGAATAAATCTGCCATTCTCAGATTTGTAGGTAATGAGCAATAGAGTGCTCACCGAGACTGAGTTTAAATATTTGTTCAGAACATTAAAAAAATGCTTTCAGCTTGGTTTTCAGTGGTTCATTCCAAATTTAGAAGAGTAAGCACTGAAATCAGTGCAGATTGCCTGATCTCTTTGATAGGCTCTGACAAGAACCCTGACTGACGCAATGAATTTTCCCTGTAATATGATCAGTTTCACATTGTTCGCAAAGGTCATACAGCATTACCATTTCTCAGCCAACTCTCACCTCATTGACTTCAATTCATTTTACAGCTAAATAATTTCTTATTTTAGCAATCACCTGAGAGCAACACATTTCTGCAACCTTGGTGTTCATTTCCTTTCAATGTTTACATTGTCCTTTCACTGTCCCAATGATATTAATGTAGCATGGCAATAAATTATGTGCAAATTTTAGATGATTCTTGAACATAACTCTTCAGTCTTTCAACACTTACACAAATCACTTTCTTGGCAACTTCGTGTTTCTACAATAAACGTTCTCCCTAGGTCAACCGAAATTCGTAACTGAGGTTTACTTTAGACAAAATGTAGATAATTTGTGTGACCAGAATTGTGCCAATTCAGCTGTTCTACAGCTAGTACATTCAGGCAATTAAATGTTGTCATACAGATTAACCCTGTACAACAAAATTAAAGTATATGAGATGGGGAGGGGAAATGTCATAGTTTAACTAATTGTATTCGTTTATTCCTCCTACTGTCAAGAACGTAAGCACTAACTACGCTTTTCCAACTTCTCTTAAGCTAATACATTCTCAGTTGTGATTCTCTCCCGTGGAAAGTGTGGCATTTACAGATGTATTACACAACACCTGACGTCAACGTCAGTGGCCCACCTCCTTGTCCGAACATTTGAAGTCATTTTGCATTTGGTCAAAATGAGCTATTTTTCACAATCATTCTCAGATTTCACTTCCATTTGTCGTCTTGTTTTTACTTGCTCATTTATTTCCATTGATTGCTCTGTTTGGTTAACAGTTGTTTTCAGTTTCAATCGCTTTGCATCCACCTGCTGCTAAAATTGAGAATCAAATAATGCACAGAGAAAACTGTGCTGTGATTATAACCATTGTTTGTGGACTTTTGGATGTACAAAACATGCCATCTTACTTTGTAACCTACATGCAAACGTTATTGAAAACGTGGTTTTGTTCTGTGTCGAAAAATCTGATTTCTATATTTTGTCTATTTATAAGGCTTACTTGTGCCTTGATACTGTGATAACACAATTTGTGATATTTTACTTTTCTCTTTCTATGTTCAATTCTCTGACCATTCACCATATTATAACGAGTCACAGAGTAAGGAGAAGCTTCAAGGAAAATATCAAACACTCAGAATTAAAAAATCGCAGCAAACCCATCATATTACTGTTTGCGATTTCTGTAAGTTTTATCTCTCTGTATATGCTAACTAATATCTGTCAGTTTTGTGTACAATTTACAAAGAAACAACTTTATGAAACGCATCATAATGATGCTTTCACAATTATCAAATACATCGCATGCATGCTTCAGCTTTTGAGTTCCTGTACCAATACGTTTATTTATGCAGTAGCACAGACTAAGTTCAGAAAAGTAGCGAAGAATGTGATTATATTTCAAATTATCACAATATACACAAATAATAATCGTCTCCTACTGCAGAAACAGCCTCCTACACAAGACAGCACTAGTTATAAATCATTTATGCATGTAAACTATGATAATTTTGCTGGTTGATGAACTTCCACGTGAATATCGTTGATAACAGCCCTCCAACTAAATCACTTGCTTTCTTTTTGTTCGGGATGTTGCCCAGTCTATTGAATTTTATCACCTAGGTTTTATTTAGTTGATTTCATTCCAGTTTTTCTTGTAGTTGCAGAGCTTTGATTTTGGAGCGACTAATATTATCTGTCATGCTCCGGGGCTATGTCATTGGACATGGCCAGATGTTCCCACAGGAAGTGAAAACAAAAGTTATTGTAGGTTTTTCGGTACCATCCATGAACGAGCAAAGCACTATGATTCCTGGGAGGGGGAGCTATTTATTGAAAGTTCTCCTGAATTTTAGTACTGTGGTTGCTCCCCTTACTCAACTGTTGGAGAAGTGCAGAAACTTTCGTTGGACAAAAGAGTGTCAGAAGTCGATTAACAACCTACAAGCTGTGTTAACGTCTGCCCCAGTGATAGCAAACCACAACAATGCAAAACCAAGAACTTGGCTATCAATGCGAGTGATGTCCGTATTGGTGTTCCGTGCTTCCAAGATGAAAATTAGAAGATACAAAGACCTATTGGGTATTTTTCCAAAAGCTACAGAAGTATTTCGCAATTGAGAATGAGCCCTTGACTTTGGCGGTGGCGTTACAACATTTCAACATTTTTAGGTAACCAGTAAGGTATCTGAGAGAATTGCACATTCTTATCATAACCTCTTAAAATATTTGGAAAACGAAACGAGAATAAAAATTACAGACTATTTTGGAGGAGCTTGTTATTTCAGCTTCTCAATATTAAAGTTATGCAGATGTCAAGGCAAGAGAACATAATTACTGATGCATTTTCGTGTCTTTATTTAGTGAAGACACAGATATTTGATCATGGAATAAATGGGTTTAAATAAATTGTAATGTTGAATGTCAACTTATGTAGAGTCAATGTTATGAAGATCCATTGTAGTGCAATAATCACGAACGGCCATTTGTGTTTTTTTAAATGAAGACATATTTGTATATTGACAATTTTGCCTTTAAAAGTGGAGTTGTGAAGATTCTGTGACATTAAAAGATATATTTTGTTCTTTTTTCGTGATGAAAGGTTGAGACAGATATACTGATTGGTCTGTTTCAGATCCACAAGATAAACAGCTTGTAAATCGTTGAGTTTTTACTTTAAAGTTGGAACAATAGGGAAGCATGAAGGGGTAGTATCAATTTCCAACTAAACCCATATTTTAGTTTAACTTTCAGTAGCTGATAAGATTTGTAAGCTGCTATACATATGTTCTGGTCACAGCAAAATGCTTGAGTTCTTTCTCTCTCTTTTTCAGAATTTTCCACTAATAGTCTTCCCTCCTGGACTGGAGAATTGCATGTCGTACAATCTATTTTATTGAAATTACCTTTTCTAAAGGAGTATTTATGGAATGTTGCCGTATAGTAGGAGTTAGTGTTTAGTCGTGAAATAGTCAATTATTCTGTCAAGCTTTTCAATAAAGTTAGGTTCTCCAGATTCTTCTCACTGTTTGGATTTCAAATGTAGTGATAAAATAAAATGTTTTGCTTCAAGCGTTGTAGTTTAACCAATCAAATTGGATCCAGAACATAACACAATTCAATTGCCTTTAAAATGCGAGGAACTCGGCTTGTAGGCTATCTTCTTCACATATCTTGAGGGGTTTTGATCTGGCTCATAATATTTTTTTAAATAATAGCATAACATCAGCCACAGACCAATTTTCCAATACCTCTTTCGTGGCTTTTGATGACAAAAATTATCTCTGCCATCAGCGTACAATATCCTTCCTGGCTTCACACAATGTCCTTGGGATACGCTTGAATAGGTCCCGGGTTTATTCAACCTACAAACATTTTAAGACCTTCAGCACCTCCTCTTCTATCACGAGGACCCATTTCAAACGTCATTATTTACTTTCTTGATTTCTCCAGCTTTCATGTCGTTCTCCAGTGAAAATACTGAGAAGGAATATTCGTTCAGAATTTCTCTATTCTCATGTGGCTCCACAAATAGATTTTCACTTGATCTTTCAGAGGTTCGATTCTCTTTCTACTTATCCTTTTACTCCTAATACAATCGCAGAATATATTTGGATGCTCCTTAATTCTATCTGCCAAAGCAATCTCCGAATTTGCCGCTAAAGAGTACATCTAAATCCTGAGATGCCTCTGGGGATTCACGTGATTCTAGCTGCTTAATCGTTTCTTGTGCTTTTTTCTTCTTGACCTCAATATTTCTCGTCATCCATTGTCCTTTACTCCTGCCATACTTGCGCTCCTCACGAACAGGAACATGCTGGCCCCGATTTTACATTTCCTAGATTCTGAAATCTACCCAGATGCCATGTATCTATTTAACTGCGAATAGACTCCTGCAATCAACATTGAAAGTTCCAGCTTAATACCATCAAAGTTGGCCTTGCCACAATTTAGAACTTTACCTTGTGGACCAAACCAATCCCTTTCCAAAACCAGATCAAAGCTAATAGATTTTTGGACAAAGTTCTAAAGTGCTTCCCCGATGACATCTCAGTATATGTGTTGCTTACTTCCAAAGTGATGATTGCACTTTGCTCCTTCTGTTGGTGGCGCACCTATTGTGAACGTTTTACTGCACACCCTTCAAAACATCTTGCATTTGCAAAATATTAAGTCTGTGGCAGTCCAAGTCAATATTTCGAAAGGTGAAATCGCCAACTATGACAATCTTATTAACTTTTTCTTATTATCTGTCGTTTCCTTACATATTGTTTTCCTCAAATTTCTGATGACTATTGTAGGTTTAATGTACAATCCCTTCAAAGTGACAACCCCCTTCTTATTTATTAGTTCCACATGTCGAATCTCACGAAACAACGCTTCTGGAAGAACCTGCCTAAATAATGATGTGGTCTCGAATTAGAAAATGGCACTAACCCTCCTCTCTTACCTCCCATTCTGTCCTACCTTTAACATCTGTTCCACAGAGCATGCCGTTCCCTTAGCCATGTTTCCCAAATAGCAACAATATCAGAGCTACGTGTTGCCATCCATGCCCTGAGTTCATCTACCTTACCTCTCAGGCCTCTCGCTTGAAATACATACTATTTTCTTCATTATTTAGCCCCTGTACACTGCTATGCAGTTGTTTGCTTCGTTTATTTTATTTGATGTTTTTAAGTTCTGTACTACTTTTGACTGTCACTTTTGTCTCATTGCTGTTTAGTGTGTTCCTCTCCCCAACCCCCACCCACACCCCTGCTATCTCCCGTGCCAGAGTAGTGTAACTTTTTGAGCGTAATTCCAGCAAATCTTCTCACAACGATATTGGTACCTCGCCAGTTGATGTTTGAATATCCTCTCCTTACAGATCACTCTGTCCCCAAAAAGCTTTCAAAGATCCAAAAAATTGTATCAAGCACTGCTCCCTGCTCAACATTCATCTGCCCTGTCCTCATATACCTCCACATCCTAACAGTATTCCTGCTCTCACGAGGACTTGATATGTTATGGCACTATAGTGATGGTTGAAAGATTATGGCGAGTGCCTCGGTCATATTTTACTTCACTTTCTGGAAAGGTTTTGGAAATATCTCATCAGGCCTTTTGCTTTCGCATTATGAAGCAAGTCCACTGGTGCAAAGTATGATGAAACACTGCAAATAATAAGAACATCTACTTTTGTGAAACAAAGGAAGGAGGTGCAAAATGGACAAAACTTTAATAAGACATGCTTGAATGTCTGGTTTTCTTACACGTTGTATTTCCAATTGTGCAGGGAAATACTTGAACGTTATTGTAGGTGCTTCAAAATACTATTTGAAGCCAGATTAGAACAATTGATCAAGCAATATGTAAGAGATATAGAGTCATAGAGTTGTACAGCACTAAAACAGATCTTTAAGTCCAACTAGTTTATGCCAGCCAGATGAAGTTAATCAAATCCCATTTGCTAGGATTTGACACGTATGCCTCTAAACCCTTCCTTTCCATGTACACATCCAGTTTCCTTTAAATCATTGTAACTGTACCAGCCTGAGCTGTTAAAATATCCCACATGATTTCTTAATCAATTTATGCGACTGTCCAAGTGACATAAGGGACCAGTGAACATACACAGTAAAGTCCCTTTAATCTTCATTTCGTCCCACGCAACTGCAGTATATCAAGTGTTCCCTTGAGTTGTTTTCCCTGCCAAATCCATCACGAGCCCATTTATAACGGGTGGCATGGCATTTCCGTGGCTAGCACTGCTGCCTCACCAGGGACCCAGGTTCAATCCCAGCCTCGGGCGACTGTCTGTATGGACTTTGCACATTCTGCCCCTGTCTGCGTGGGTTTCTTCCGGGTGCTCCAGTTTCCTCCCACAGCTCAAAGATGTGCAGGTTAGGTGAATTGGCTATGCTAAATTATCAACAGTGTTAGATGCATTAGTCAGAGGGAAATGGGTCGTTGTGGGTTACTCTTCAGAGGGTCAGTGTGGACTTGTGGGAACGTACGACATGTTTCCACACTGTAGGGAATCTAATGTAAAATAAACATTAAGTGCCAACACGGTAATCACTGTGGGAGCCCACTGGACGTACATTTTTAGTCATAAAAAAGTCTAAAACCATGCTCCGTAAACTGCTAATTCTGGACTGATGTAGTCGATTTTCATTGGCTCTGTACTTCTCTATCCGTCACCCATGAAGGATTTTATCAAGAGCCTGTCTGAAGTCAAATTAGATTGCGTCAAATTCATTTTCTATCAGAAATACAGAGAATCTTCGTTGGGTGTTCAGCAAATATTCACTCTTGTTGAGATGCCCAGAATTGCGAGAATGGTCCCAAACAAGAAAGCAGTCATTTAATCCTCTGCAAAGGTTACGCTTTTTTTTCTTTTAAGATAATGCTTCTTTAAGAATTGGATTGTTTCCAGTTGAGAGTACCTAAGACCAATATATGCAAATACTCGAAGAATGAATGTTAAGGGATATTTGCAATCTCCAGGAGTGTAAAGTTTACCTACCAGGTCTGACTGGACCAATTGACTGGTTAAAGAGATTAATCATTTCCATTTGTGTACTTCGTCTATTGTGCGAACTGCACACAAAATCCTTTAAAATTGGAAAAACACACTCTAAGTAGCCTGTCTAAATTGACGAGGAAATTATTTTTGCTGGTATTTTATTCTCTTATGTATTTCTGTTTCATGCGTTTTTTTTCATCAGGACCAACACAAAGTTGGTTTCTCAATAACATTGAGAGTGAATTATGTAAATTACCGCAATTACCATCACGTCAGATGCAAGCGACATCACCATGGAATTTCCCCATCTGATATGTAAAAATTGTGAGATTTATAAGTTTATTATATCACGGGACTGTGTATTCACTCTTATGGGCCAGGCTAGACCTCCTCAAAACACTTCGAGAAAGTGGCCCAGACCCTAACTTTGAACATTGTTTTAAATAGGAGTACAGTGGTTATTCGAGGAGAAATGCAGCTAGTCAAATCACTTATGTTAAATAAAACAGAATTTATTTACAACATTACTGAATGAAACACAAACAAAAAACGAGCAGAATACCGAATAACCTAATCTACTGTAAACAGACTATCCAAATTAATGATATTTTCCACATACTTGCAACAATCCCCATAAAAACCCTATGGAACAAAAGGTAAAATCAAGGACAGATTCGAACAGCAGAGAAGTCAGAGAGAGCGATATGCATAGACATTATTCTTTATGTTCAGGATCCTTTATTCAACACGACTGTGCTAAGGCCAAACCAAACCAGAGAAAAGTTGAGCTGGAAGCACTGGTTACTCCCCTTTCATTGTAAAAGTGTTTTTTGTAAATATATAACGTAAAAGCCTGAGGCAGTATCTGTCAGCTATGATCTAACTAGCCCTAGAACCCTTCAACTTAGATTTTTCAGATTCTTTAGTTAAAAACAATGACTGCAGATGCTGGAAAGAAGATTTTGGATTAATGGTGCTGAAAGAGCTCAGCAGTACAGACAGTATCTGAGGAGCAGCAAAATCGACGTTTCGTGCAAAACTCATCCTGATGAAGTGCGTTTGCCCGAAACGTCGATTTTGCTGCTCCTTGGATGATGCCTGAACTGATGTGCTCTTCCAGCATCACTCATCCAAAATTTTCAAATTCTTTGTCTTTTACAAAGTCCAAGGGAAAAAAAAACAACATAATCTTGTTAAAGGAGCAGTTTCGACGCAATTACTTTACGTCTGAATGAAAGAGATCATTGTACTCGTTCTAAAGGGTATATAATAAAGAGTTGGATGAGTTAGTTTTTGAAAATTCAGGGAGGGCTCGCTTTATTCTGTGGCAAATCACTTGTGTGATGTTCATACTAGAACGCATTAGTACCTGAATCTTAACTGTGTTTCGAGTGATCTGAGTGCTGTCACGTTCCAAGTGGTTATGTTTTGAAGAGTTTTTTTTAATTTAATAACTGTGAAGGGCTCCAAAATAACGCTAATCATCACACTAACAGTTTGCAAGAGGCATGAGCTTTGTTCTGCCATGAAAGTGTGCTTGGGACATGGATTGTCTTTCGATGCACCTGAAATTCAGACACAATTCAGTGTTTAGGGTCTGCAACAAGCTGAGGGATCAAATGGAAGCCAAAAATCTCCGTGTTACATCAAACTAAATCTGAGCCGGAGTTTGTATGTGACTGTACTTAACTTAATTTACTCAGGAGTTCGAAAGAGCCTGTAAAGTTAGACTAATTTATCTCAGAGAGCATATCTATCAGAAATGTTCAACTGTTCTGCCCTTAATATTTACTGCACCAAGAAAGGAAACTAGTAGAGGTAGCACCTTGGGGGTTAAGAATCAATTTAGACTGACAATACGTCTGGATTAGTTAATATGCCGAAAATAGAGAGTTTGAATAAATACACCATTCTCAGGCTGATAGGCCTCGCGCAGTATATTGCCAGAAGGGTGAAGGATCAAAGATGGTGCAGAATTTTTCTTTTAAGTGACGAGTGATATGAAATGATGGGGATATCCATAAGAAACGTATTTGTCCTTGTACTTAAGGCACTGAAAGACAACATTCAGAGACAACAAGGAAGTTATGTTCGGCTTTATGTCAAGGCAATTTGACTACAGGAGCAAAGAGATTAATAGAATTGTATAGAATATGTATAAACCATAGCTGCAGTACTGTGGACAGTTTGGAACACAATGCCAAAGGGAGAGTTTATTGGCCAAGGAGGAAATGCAACAGAGTTTCGGTGGACAGATTCCTGGTATGCTGGAATTGTCCTCCAATGAGAGATTGAGAAGCCTGAGGCGAAACTGCCCGAGTTTAGATGAGTATGAGTCAAACCTTGAAGCATAAAAAAAATTCTTAAAGGGAGCGACGGAGTAGATTATGAAAGCGAATGTTTCCATTCGTTCTAGAGGCCAAAATTAATGAAATTATTTAGGAGGAACGAAGAGAGGAACACATTCGCTTACAGGATAATATGTTTTTTTGGAATTCTTTTACTGAGATTGCAGTGGAAGCTTAATTAATAAGTCTATTCAAGACAAAGATTTACAGATTTTGATTTATTAATTACATCACGAAATTGGAGATAGACTGGGAATTCGGATAATGGTTGATATTAAGATATGATAGATATGATGTACAACGACTCAGTAGGTTCTACGTATTGACTAGACTAATATTTCTGTGGTTTGAGCTGAAATGAATATTGAGTGAATGATGAAATACATGCCTATAAAAATTGGAATTTTTACGCTGTTGTGAAGAACAACGTGTTCTGTACTTTAAAATATGAATGAACTGCAAAAAGAGCGTTTAGAAAATAAATGTTTTTTGTCTGTTTTAGCATTTTACGATTTAAATATGAAATATCGTTGCGATATTCCTTTGAATATTAATTAGTTGAATTTTCATTTGAGGCATGGCAAGTCTCTACGCAACTTGTAACGAATTGTATTAACATATTTTAGTTACAAGACAACTCAGTCTTTACTGGAGATGCTCTATGCTCCCTACTCCTGTTTGTTTTATAATATTCACAAGCACAAATGAATAATATCTCACGTTGTCAAATGAATAGTGTTGATGAAATTCTTATTTCAGTGGGTGTCTCGCTGTGTCAGTGGTTAGCACAGCTGCCTCACAAAACCAGGAACCCGATTTCTATTTGAGTTTCCGCCAGTTGTACCGAATTCCTTCCACAGGACAAAGATGTTAGGTGCATTTGTCGTTGCAGCTTTTCATGTAATATCCATGCAAACGTCAACTGAGGGAACAGGAAGGAACTGTTCATGAAAAGTCAATGTTGAATGTTACAACTGCTGCCAGAAATGTTGGATAGATCAGTTACTTGGAAGATCCTGAACACCCAATTATCTCTGCAAATTTTCACATTCATTTTCAAAACGTTGGCCGTGTCTAGGAGGAGAAATGTATTCAAATAATTGATAGTCAAAGGACAAAATCAACCATAAGTGCAGATGTATGTTTCACATCATAGAATCATACAGTGTGGAAACAAGCGATTCAGCACAGCAACTCGACACCAACCCTCTTCAGAGCATCCTTCCCAAACCCTCTATGCTCTCTCTGTAACCCTGCCTTTTCACATGGCGAATGCACTTAACTTATACGTACCTGAATGTTGAGTAATTTAGCATGAGCAATCAACTTAACTTGCACATTTTTGGACTTTGGAATTCTTGTTCACTTGCCTCTGGTGGTTTATTTCGGAATACATCAGCCGGTGCCCTGGTCTGCAGGACATCAAGACACGCAGATTTCACAGTCACAAATCGTGGCTGCCCTTACTGTGATAATTATAAAGAAGTGAACTTGTTTCTACTCAGAGTTTCGAGTGCATGTAATAATATTGTGAAGTAGAATTTACCATTGATACGATTTATTTATCCTTCATGCATTAAGCTTACCAGTGACAATCCGTATTATTTCCTGAACACTGTTGTCTCACACTGCCAGGGAGTCAGGTTCGATTCCAGCCTGGAGCAATTGTAGGTGTGGAGATTGCAAATTGTCCCTGTACCTGCATGGGTTTCCTCTGGGTGCTCTGGTTTCCTCCCACAATCCAAAGATGGGCAGGTCAGGCGAATTTGTCATGCTAAACTGTCCATCATGTTCAGGGATGTGTAGGATAGATGCATTGATAAGGGGTATATCTAGAATAATGAGGAATGCGTCTGGGTGGGATTCTGTGCAGAGCGTTAGTGTGGACTTACTGGACGAAAGGTCCTGTTTCCACACTATAGGGATTCTAATTCTAAAGTTCGCCCATTCGTGCAAGGATAATTGCCTTTTATTTTAAAGGCGAATACTTGCTCCTGATGATGGGTTTTTGCCCAAAATCTCACTTTTCATTGTCTTCGCATGCTGCCTGACCTGCTGTACCTTTCCAGCACTATGCCAGTCTTGACCTTGCTCTGATTGTGGTGACTTTGGAATTTAAGTGATAACAGGTAACATTTAATTCTGGTACAGTTTAATATGTATACATCTGAAACTGACAATCCAGGCTGAAGTTACCATCTGCCATGAAAGTGCACCGTAATATGTCTAAACATGACGATCAATATAAGAGATCCTTTGGCATGGCCAACCTGCTCAGCTCACTTGTCAGAAAGTTCACGTTCCATCTGCTATTGATTTCTGACGTATTATGATTGAACACACGAAAACAATCAAATCACACGTGCAGTTTTATTTCAGGTGAGATACTATCCCATTGTTTTCGTTGAAAGAGAAAATTGTGCAAATTGTGAAACTAACTGGAGATGGCCAAATACTTGTTTTGTGCTGCTGCCTAGTACGATTATTGATACCATTTCCTACTTTAGTTGGACATTTCAAAAACCAAAAGATTTTAATGGGTTTGAAGATAAGTGGGATTTTTCTTTTATTTTTGCATCCTGACAGCTCACTACAACAGGACGATGTCCTTCTTCATATCTATGATACTTAACTGCGAAAGCCCAGCATAAATAGCACAGTCCATTGAAAACAAAGCTGCTTAAAACAGCACACATTTTTGAATCAACATTACCTGGTCAATCTGTACAGTATACGTAACGCTTAAAAGTGTGATGTTTGGATTAATACCAGATGAATTTCATGAATGACCATAGATTCAATTAGATGGAAATAGGGGCACCGTAAGAGTACATTGAATGTAATAAAGTTTTCTTACTTTATCAGTTTCATGGCTTGCAATGAATGATGAACATCACAGCATGAAAAAACTGAAGTGCAAGGAGTAAAACTCCACGGACTAGTTTTCTTTTCTGTTCCTGAGATTTGACTAATTGGGATAAAACTGTAAAGCTTGACACTCCCTCATTGTTGCCAAATGCCATCACCATATTTGTTGTGAATTCTCTGGTAATGTTGCAGTTGCACTAATTGGGAATTCATGACGTTGTTCCATGTCTAGGTACTAAGTGTATGTGAACTAAAATTAACAGTTGAATGACGTTGAAACCTAGATCAGCTTGGAGGCTGCGTTTGTTTCTAACGTGTGTTTTTCCTTATGTTTAGTTTTTCCATTGCTTGTAGATTCTACATACCCCTTTAACAATGATCTGATGATTAAGTGCAGTTCGACGCATAAGATCTAAAGTAACATTAAATTGGAGTAACATTTGGCCAATTGACGAAGCCCACAATTCAATCTGATTATGGATAATGAATTTGGCCATGGCATTAGATCTATTTTCCTGACGACCGTCCATAACTTTAGATGCCCCGTCGATTAAACATTGCTCAGCTTATCTCTTGCAATATTTAAAAGCTTGATATTCAAAGATCCCTGTGGAGCAAATGCACAATGATTAATGGCATTCTTATGTAACTACAACAAAATTCTGCATGGGAATATATATTTTTTCTTATTGACATGAAAAGCAGCTAGATTGGCACACATTTCAATTTTCTGAACTATTTGGCCATTTAAATATTATTCTGCTTTTCAATCTCCCTTTCAGTTATCAGAGCTTAACCGTTTCGTATTGTTGGAAACAATTCTGCATACAATTTCACTGAATGAATATGAAGGCAGCAACTAAGTTTCTAAAATTATTACATAGGAAAATATAAGGCATAAATGTGGACAACGCTGAGGCCATGATATATATTGAATTCGTGGCTAATATTATTTTATGCTAATTGTATTCTATTACTTTTTACTTGTTTATTATAGTAAAACAGATAGGAAAATGGACTTTTACTTGCTGTGGGGGAGTCCAAAGCAAGAGGGCATAGGTTTAGGGTGAGAGGAGAAAGATAAAAAAGACACATAAACTTTTTCACTCAGAGGGTGGTACGTGTATGTAATGAGCTGCCGGAGGAAGTGGTGGAGAGGCTGGTACAATTGCAACATTTAAAAGGTATCTGGATGGGTGTATGAATAGGAAGGGTGTGGTGGAGTATGGGCCAGGTGCTGGCAGGTGGGATTAGATTGGGATGGGATATCTGGTCGGCATGGACGAGTTGGACTGAATGGTCTGTTTCCACGCTGTACATATCTAAGACTCTATAAAAGTATTTGTTCTGAGTAATAATGGGACAATATGGAGGCGGAGGAGATTGGAGAGACATTAAATCAGTACTTTTCATCAGTATTCACTCAGGAACAGGACACTGTTGCTGATGTGAATATGGAATCACAAATAATTAGAATGGATGCCCTGGAAATATGCAGGGAAGAGGTTTTGGGAATATTGGAAAGGATGAATATAGATAAGTCTCCTGGGCCTGATGGCATTTACCCCAGGATCCTATGGGAAGCTAGGGAGGAGATAGCAGAGCCATTGGCCTGGATTTTTATGTCGTCATTGTCAACGGGAATAGTACCAGAGGACTGGAGGATAGCGAATGTGGTCCCATTGTTCAAGAAAGGGAGTAGGGATAGCCCTAGTAACTATAGGCCAGTGAGTCTGACTTCAGTGGTGGGCAAAGTCTTAGAGAGAATGGTAAGGGATAAGATTTATGAACATCTGGGTAGGAATAACGTGATCAGGGATAGCCAGCATGGTTTTGTGATGGGCAGGTCGTGCCTCACAAACCTTATTGAGTTCTTTGAGAAGGTGACTAAGGAAGTGGATGAGGGTAAAGCAGTAGATGTTGTGTATATGGATTTTAGTAAGGCGTTCGATAAGGTTCCCCATGGTAGGCTAATGCTAAAACTTCAGAGGTATGGCATTGAGGATACATTAGAGGTTTGGATTAGGAATTGGCTGGCTGGAATGAGACAGAGGGTAGTAGTTGATGGATTATGTTCATCTTGGAGCGCAGTTACTAGCGGTGTACCACAAGGATCTGTTTTGGGACCATTGCTTTTTGTTATCTTTATAAATGATCTAGAGGATGGACTTGAAAGCTGGGTAAGCAAGTTTGCGGATGACACGAAAGTCGGTGGAGTTGTGGATAGTGAGGAAGGAAGTGGTAGGTTACAGCGGGATATAGATAAGTTGCAGAGCTGGGCGGAAATGTGGCAAATGGAATTCAATGTAGCTAAGTGCGAAGTCGTTCACTTTGGTAGGAATAACAAGATGATGGATTACTGGGCTAATGGTAGGCTACTTGGTAGTGTAGATGAGCAGAGGGATCTTGGTGTCTATGTACACAGATCTCTGAAAGTTGCCACCCAGGTAAATAGTGCTGTGAGGAAGGCATATGGTGTACTGGGCTTTATTTTCAGAGGAATTGAGTTCCGGAGTCCTGAGGTCATGTTGCAGTTGTATAAAACTCTGGTGAGGCCTCATCTGGAGTATTGTGTGCAGTTTTGGTCGCCATACTATAGGAAGGATGTGGAAGCTTTAGAACGAGTGCAGAGGAGGTTTACCAGGATGTTGCCTGGAATGGTAGGAAGATCGTATGAGGAAAGGCTGAGGCACTTGGGGCTGTTCTCATTGGAGAAGAGAAGGTTCAGGGGAGATCTGATAGAAGTGTATAAGATGATTAGGGGTTTAGATAGGGTAGATACTAAGAACCTTTTACCGCTAATGGAGTCAGGTGTTACTAGGGGACATAGCTTTAAATTAAGGGGTGGTAGGTATAGGACAGATGTTAGGGGTAGATTCTTCACACAGCGGGTTGTGAGTTCATGGAATGCCCTGCCCGTATCAGTGGTGAACTCTCCTTCTTTATGTTCATTTAAGCGGGCATTGGATAGGCATTTGGAAGTTATTGGGCTAGTATAGGTTAGGTAGGACTCGTTCGGCGCAACATCGAGGGCCGAAGGGCCTGTACTGCGCTGTATCCTTCTATGTTCTATGTTCTAATATCCCTAAGCTGAAGCCGAGTAAGGGGACAAAGGTTTCCACCCTTAAGCATAGCTTCTCCAGGATTGTTGGCCAAATGATCCGACAATTGGTTGGTTATTTGCCCTCAAGATATGCTAGGGAAATATCAGCCAGAGGCAGAAGTTGCGTAAGTCCATGGGTTTCCCATAGGTAGTTATCACAGGAGGACCGCAGGCATGACTTCTCATATGACAGATCATGCATGAGATGGGCTTCGATAAGGAATCCTCAGAGAGGTGCATTCACCATGCAAAAGAGGGACCAGAAGAAAAGAATGAAAACCCCGTTAACTGGAAGATATTGCCTTTTTAGATGAGCCAAACAAAAAAATTATTTCCCAGTTTGTCTTTGACATCACTGAACTATCCCTAGTTGTCACAGTCTTGTTGTTTTATTATCTAATTAACTAATGCATAACAAATAAACTGCTGCTTGGTAGCACGCTCAATGGGTAATCAGAATATTGTAACAAATTGCAGACTGCCTGTACTAGGAAACTGTCATCTTGAACTCCCGAAATCAATAACATGCTGCAATCGATATATATCAATTTTTCCATTCATTGCCAGCATCAATAGTAGTTCACAGATACTAAACTAAAACAAAGAACTGTGCAAGCTGAAATTCTAAACCAAATAAAATCAGCCCGCTGGACAAACTCACAAGTCTGGCTTCATCTAAGGAGAGAATACAGATTTTGACTTTCAATTACAGAGATTTCTTAAGAATGTGTACTGAATTAGAAATGTTAACTTTGCGTTCTGTGCAGAGATGATCTGAGACATGCTGAGTTTCTCCAGCAATTTCTATTTTTGCTCCATCTATAGACACTTTTGACTGTCCTTCAAAAGTTTGGTCCGAATTATTATTAAAACAAATGCATTGTCTTTGTGAATTTATACGAATTGCAAATAATTGTGATGAAGATATTAACTTTTTTTTATTTCATCAGTTTTTGTTTAAATCTGAAGCCAAGCAATTCATGCACACACGTTTTTGCGTGGTTTATTAATAATTTGATCAATTAATACGTTGAAAATTTAAAATCAATCCTGATGCAATGTTTTCTGAAGTAAACAGCTTGTGAAACCTGCGGTTGTTTTTCACATTTGAACAACAGAAACAACTGAACGGGTCGGGTCAAGCTCCCAGAGAATCAGAATTTTTAATTTAGCTTTGAGCAGTAGTTATTGCAGTTGTGAAAACTGCGGCATTTGTCTCTCTTTGTTACAGCTAAAATCTAGGTTCGTCTTTCTACTGCTAGAATTACTGTGAGAGAATCTTTTTTCACTGAATTTGCCTTTGCCGTTGTGGTATACTAGTATATTCGAGCAGTTAATTAGTAGTAGTTAGCATATGCATTATACTGTTAAGCATTTAATAGAGTAACAGTTAAGCGAATTATTTTCTATTATTTGTATTTGTGTGCATTTTAAATGTCACGTAAAAAATAAACGCATTACACTTACCATTAAAAGATAAAACCGTAATGTCTAGTTTGTTTCCGAAATATGTTTTAATCGGGCTTGATCTGGTCTATAATATCCTTACAATCTCCTTAATTTCTAGATTACTGTTAAAAGAAATTCACAGACTTCCAACGACCCAGGACTGTTCCAAAAACTGGGAAATTTTTGCACATTACAGTCCAAGCATCCACCACCTGGGCGGCTCGACGACACAAGTGGGCAGTACGGTGATACAGTGGTTAGCATTGCTGTCTCACAGAGCCTGAGACCCGGGTTCAATTCCCGACTCAGGCGACTGACTGTGTGGAGTTTGCATGTTCTCCCCGTGTTTCGTCCGGGTGCTCCGGTTTCCTCCCACAGTCCAAAGATGTGCGGAGCAGGTGAATTGACCATGCTAAATTGCCCGTAGTGTTAGGTCGGGGGTAAATGTATGTGTGGGTTGCCGGTCGGTGTGGACTTGTTGGGCCGAAGGGCCTGTTTCCACACTGTAAGTAATCTAATCTAAACCTTTGGAGGTATTTAGCTGATAAACTGAGATGCATCACATCAGTTTATGTCAACGTGTCAATATTTTACCTCATTAGTTTACATCTTGAGAAAATATTACGATTTACATTATGCAATTCCTTTTGACTTTTGATTGTCCATTAATTTTGGGATCATTATCATGTCTTCTGCTGAGAGAGCAGGACTACGTCGATAAATTCCACCAGATTGTTTCCTTTCAACTTGACACTTTAGTTCATCACAGACAATGCATCGTTCACAGTTCGTTTGAAATTATTACGTTTATTGCAGAATAAGGATTTTTTTCCTTAAATGCACGCCACTGCTTCTTGGTTGTAAGACCTGAAACCTGAATGACCACTTACATCACGTTATGCTCCTTTCTTCAATTTAATATGCAATTTCCAAAATTACTATCCTCACCTTCAAGCTGAAAATAATGCAATCATGTCTCATTCACAATTTACGAGAACACCATTTACCATGAGGTCATCCTGTCGCATTATTCGTTGCCAATTCCAAAATAAGTAGTTTCATTTAATGGTCGAAGATGTCTTACTCGGAAAGAAAAGTCCTCAATTCTGTTTGTGAACCCATCGTCTGCTCCACTTTTGATTAATTCATGTCTCTAAAATGCATGAAAACTACATTTTTCCTTTATTCCTTTTGTAAGATATGGGTATTGCTCGCTGGATCAGCATTTATTGCCTGCCCATAGGTTTTCTTTAGAAGCCGGTAACGGGCAGACTTGTTGAACCACTGCAGTACATCTGCGCTTAATAGACCCACAATGCCGTTCGTGAGGGAATGCTAAAATTTAAATTTAGTAACGGTGAAAGAATAGTAATATATTTCAAGTCGAGAAGGAGAGGAATGTGCAGTAGGTGGTGTTTACGTGGATCTGCTGCCCTTAACCTTGCACATGGAAATGTTTGTGTGTTTGGAAGGAATGGTTGAACAATCTTCCATGAATCTCTGCAGTGCTTCTTGTAGATGGTCCATATTTTCTGCTTATGAATATTGGTGGTGGTGCATGTGGATGTTGATGAATAGACAATAAGACCATAAGACATAGGAGCAGAAATTAGGCCATTTGGCGAATCGAGTATGCTCAACCATGGCTGATAGGATTTTCAATCCCATTTTCACTCTTACTCCCAATATTATTGGATTCCCCTTGACAAATATTAGCTTGTTTACCTCTGCATTAATTATACTCGATGATCTGGCTTTCACAGCCTTCGGTGGCAATGAATTCTATAGATTCACCACATTCTGGCTGAAGACGTTCTTCCTTTCTTTTCGTTATAAGGCGTCTTTCCTTTACTCTAAGGCTGTGTCCTCGGATCATCCTCTCTCCTGTCAATGGAAACATCTTCCCAACGACCCCTTTGACCAGACTGACCAGTAATCTGCAAGTTTCAAACATATGCACCGCATCTCTTGAACCTTTCATTTCTGAGATTATTCTTGTTCACCTCCCCTCAACAGGCTCCAGGACCAATGCATCTCTGCTGATGTATGGGGCTCAAAATATCTTACTACACTTTAAATGTGGTCTGATCAGAGTTTTATGAATCCTCAGAAGGAATTCCTTGCTTTTCTATTCTACTCCTGTCGAGATGAATGTCAACAGTACGTTTGGCTTCCTTAGTAATAACTCAACCTGCACGTTTACATTAAAGGAAATTTGGACGAGGACTCACAAGTCTCTTTGCAATTCAGGTTTCGAAAATTTCCCACATTTAGAAAGTAATCCATGCCTATTGTTCCTATTAACGTGCATAACCTCATACATTTATGACGTTGTATTTCATCGGCCACTGTTTTGCCCATTATCCTAACACTGTCTAAAACTTTCTGCAACCTCCCTGTCTTCTTCAATACTACCTGCGCCTTCACGTCGTTGTCTATCATATGTAAACATCGCCACAATGCCCTCAGTGATTTCATTCAGATCATTTATGCATAAAGTGAAGATTTGTGGTCCCACCACTGGGACTTGTGGAACACCACCAGTTACCAGTGTGCAACAGAAGGACATTTTTAACTGCAATTGCTGCCGTCAGCCAGACGGCCAATATTCTGGTCATGAAAGTACCTTGCTTCTGACAACATGTTCCTTTACCTTACTCAGAAGCATGCTGCGCAAAACCTTATGAACAGCCTTCTGGAAATCCAGATTGAGTACATGCTTTGGTTCTCCTTGTTCTAACCTGCTCGCTACCGCCTCAAAGAATTCTAACAGGTTTGTCAGGCATGACATTACCTTGATGAAACCATGCTGACTTTGGCTTATTTTATCATGCATTTCCAACTATTCCAATGTCTCATCCTTCACAATGGACGACAAAATCTTAGCAACGACTGTGGTCAGGCTAATCAGCCTATAATTTCTCGTCTTTTGCATTACTCCCTTTTTAATGAGGGGGTTATGGTTTCGCTTTTCCAGTTCTCTGGGACACTTCGTCACTCCAGTGATATCTGAAAGGTCACTGATAAAGTCTATACTGTCTCTTTAGCTATCTCCTTCAGAACTCTAGTGTGCAGCCCATCTGGTCCAGATGATATATCCACTTTTAAATCTTACAGTTCTTGTAGTACCGCCTCCTTGTTGATGTCTACCACAGTCATCTCTCCTCCCCGAATCTCTTGAACTTTTGGAGTTTTACTCATGCCTTCCACAGTGAAGACTGAAACAGGGTGCTTATGCAGGTTCTTAACCATTTCTTTGATCTTCATTTCTACTTCTCAAGCATAATATTCCAGCGGTAAATGTCTTCTTTCGCCTCTTTTTTGTCTTATGTACCTAAAATATTTCTTGCAATCTTCCCTAATATCAGTTAGCTTACTCGCATATTTAATCTTCACTCTCCTTACGTTTTTATTTATTTTTCTGTGCTGGTCTTTGTAGATATCCCAATCTGCTGAGTTTACACTGCCCATCACTGCATTATATACTTTCCCTTTTGCTTTTATGCTGACCCTGGTTGCCTGGTCAGCCATGCTTGCCACATATTCCTTTTAGTATGCTTCTTTTCCCTCAGGATGAATTTTTGCTCTATCTCCGAGCTACGCCACAGAAACCCCTGCAATTGCTGTGCCACCATCTTTCCAATTTGACTCCTGACCCGACAAGTCTTATCCACTCCTCCATCATGCCTCTTCAGCTGCCTTTATTCAACTACGAAACAGTTACATCTGATTCCATCTTCTCCTTCTCAAATTGCAGAGTAAATTGTAACATATTTTGATCATTGCCTCACATGGGTTCCTTCATCTTAAGATCTGTCATCAAGTCTGCGACACTGCACAAAACTCAATCCAGCTTTGCTAGTTCCCTTGGGTTCCACAACAACTTCTCCAAAAAGTCATCGCATAGATGTTCCCCTAATTTTCTTTCCTTGAAATTCACTACTAACCTGGTTTTCCCAGTCCATCTGCAAATTTATATCCCTTATAATCGTTGCAATCGTGACTTTCTTGCATGCCATTTCTATCTCTTCGTGTATCTTAAGTTCACAAATCCTCACTCCTATTTGGCGGCCTGTAGATAATCCTATTTATGTTTTTTGTTTTACCGTTGCGTTTCCTCAACTCTACCCGCACAGATTCAACCTCATCTGATCCTACTTCATTTGTTGCTATAGCTTTAATTCAGTATTTACTAGAAAGGCAACCCCATCAACTCTGCTCTCCTGCCTGAATTTTTGATAGGTTGTATTTCCTTGGATATTTTACACCCAGTCCTGATCTCCTTGTTGCCACATCTCCGTGATGCTGACTGCATCATCCCTGCCAATTTCGATCGTTGCCACAAGGTCATTTGCCGTATGTTGTATACTGGGTGCATTCCGTTACAACATCGTCATTCCTGTACAAACTGTGTCGCTTCTCATTTGCTTTTGTTTATCCAGCGTGTTCGAAGTTTGATTCCTCACCTGTTACAAACATTCGGTCCTACTTTCAGTGCCGAAGACTTCAATAATCTCGACTGAGATCTTCTGTCTTTTCATTTTATCATATTTTTCAGTGCAGTTGAATCCACCATCGCAGGCGTTAACCTGAGGTATGTTTCGTCTTGATTATTATACTTCTTGGATTTTTTTCCCATGAAGCTCTTTTCCACAGACATTGCTGTTGCAGGTGGGACACATCATCTCCAGAGTCTTGTTAGCCTGCCATGTAGTCTTCTCACTCAAGTCTTCCTCCGAATGTTCTCTGCATTCTTCCCTGAGGGCGTGACTTACAAGTTTATGTATTTATTTCACTTCGCCCCAGGCTTTCCCAGATAATTTGATATTGTGATGCCATCATCATCCAAATTGGCCCCTCCAACACTGTTACCATGTTGGGAAGTTAGCCCCTGGCTAGAGGTCAAGGTAGCAGAACGTCTTGTCAAAGATTTTCCAACACACAAACATCGCCCCGGTTGTAAATCATTGCTGCTGAAACTTTGTGAACACATTGACCTTGATTTCCACAGTTGCGTGTAGCCAACATTTGTTGTTTAATCTTGCTGATCAAACTTGATGTCAAGCCCAGTTTTCCACTTTAGGTCAATTGAGAATATTTA
The DNA here is from genome assembly GCF_020745735.1 of Hemiscyllium ocellatum. Lineage (NCBI taxonomy): Eukaryota > Metazoa > Chordata > Chondrichthyes > Orectolobiformes > Hemiscylliidae > Hemiscyllium > Hemiscyllium ocellatum. The sequence goes on from NC_083435.1 coordinate 34,327,047, forward strand.
ATTTTCGGCTGGTGATAGCTTGGCCACTGTCCCTTCTGTTGATCTCTTGAAGCATCGAGAGAAAATTGGATCTTTGTCGCAAGCCACGCATTCACCAGGCCCGAATCATTTCTCTGACATAAAGACAAAGCGCCTGAGAAGCTGGGTTTGCATTTGTACATAATCATTAGTACCCGATACACTAAGTAACTTACTTTTACAGATCAGTGAGCAGAAGTGGAATTTATATAAATAACTTAAATAAATTGATAATTAGGTTCTCTATACGCGCACTGTGTCGGTCTCTATGCCTGTTTGCAGAAATGAGTAGAGTAGTAGTCATACCATCCAACAATTTATATTGCTTTTCTTCTCTCACTTCAGTTTTATTAATATTTAGGCTTCTACGGCAGGAAGATCGAATACATTGTTAATTTCTCTGAGTGTTTAATCTACCACCAGATGAAATTAGCGGTGAGAATGGTGAGGTCAACAAAAGTAAAACTGATGCTGGAAAAGTACAGCAGGTCAGGCAGCATCCGAGGAGCAGGAGAATCGATCTTTCATTTTTTAAAAAAACCTTAATCAGGAGGGATTTTCCAGCACCACACATCTCCAGCATCTGCAGTCCTCACTTTTGCCTAAATTAAAACTGATACCCGATGTAGTCAAGTTGATATTTGACAGATCCAGATCCGTACCTATGCTTTTAAGCTCCACTTCCAGAAGTAATCCCATTAGCTAGTCATGTTGATTTGTCTGCTACCATTTCGTATTTGTCTGTCTGCTTAAAAACTGTAGTAAAATCTTTGTATACTTTTCTTAATTGCATCAATACCGTGAGTACGTTTCCAGGTAAGAGTTCAATGCTAGTTTGTATTACATCCAGTAATCCGCTAAAGTTTGCCAGATTTTGCTATTGACAATAATATAGATTTCTCTCCGTTGTGGAATTCAGTGACTTCGATTAAAGCTTGTGTGGGATGTGTGGCCTACTACAAAAGGTGATGTGTTGAATGTTGCATGTGACTGTCACATATTGGTGGTATTTCAAGAATTTGTGATTTCTTATTTCCTCTGACAGCACACACTAGGTTGGCCAGTCTCTTGTCCTCCACACTACATTCTCGACCAGGGTTTGCCAAACAAAAACTACACGAGGCACTTTTAATTCAATATTTTAGTGGGGTCACAGAAGTACTTCTTTTGTAAACGAAATCTTCCCTGATGTTGGCGACAAAACTTCTCTCTTTCTCAAAAGCGAAGGGAAGGCAGAAATGACGGGCAAACAATACGTTCTCTCTCAGGTAATGCCGACATTTTACACTTCATAGACAATTAAACTACTTTAATTGGACGTTGTGATTACAATAATGAGAATCATCTCCAGGGCCTGTCTTGCATTCCCCAATACAATCAACCTGAAAATAAATCTTGGACAACTGTAAATGACAATTTCGAGTATCGGGATGTTTCTTCTTGTAGAACAATTTGCGATCTGTTCATCATTGTCAACGGCAGTTGCTTCGCCTGCTTGAGGTTTGACTATTCATCGACCATAGATATGCCCAGTGTTCGCACCATCTTTCTTAAATAATAGTAACAAATCAGCAAACTGCAGTCTTTAGCACATCACCTGTGGCCAACGATGACACTAATAACTCAGAAAAGGGCCTAGCAATCATTTCCCTAACAGCCCACAATGTTCTGCGGTACAACTGATGTGGTCCTGGTGATTTACCCACCTTCATGCATTTTAGGTCGTCCAGCACTTCCTCCTCTACAATTGTGAACCTTTCAAGATCTTATTATTCTTATCTGCAAATTCACTCGCTTCCATATCCTTCTCCACAAAAAATACTAACGTGATGTATTCTTTTAGCATCTCATCCATGGCCGGAATTTCCACACGTATATGGCTGTTTTGATCATTAAGAGGCCTTGTTCCCTCCCTAGTTACTCTTTTGGCCGTAATGAATTTGTAATGCCTCTTTGCATTCTCCTTAAACAAGTTTGCCGATGCTTCTACCGTCCCTTTTTTGCACTCTTGGTTTCCGACTTGAGTGCACTCCTAATACCGGCATATCCCCCGAGATTTGAGGAACCTAATTTCATTGCATACGTGACTGACGTGAAGAGTGAAAAAATACTTTACATGAAGTATTAGTGGTCAATGAAGCAGAGTACAAGTTGTTTAATGCTGCACTGGAGACTCCAGTTGGGTGACTCGCAATATTTGTAAAAGACATTCGAGAGAAAGCAAATCAGTTCGAAAGTCTTATGAGGTAGTGATCTCTGTTTCCTTCAATGATCATCAATTGTAATTTCGATTATTTATTCGAACTTGCTGGAAAATCTCTTTAGCTTTAGCAGCATCTGTGGAGAGAAAACAGCGTTAAGCTTTTGGTACAGTGAAGTTTTCAGAATTGATGTTAGTTAATAAAAGTTTGGTACGTAAGCTGAGTACAGAAAGTTGGAGGAAGGGTGATGGAATAAATGGTAGTTCGAGCTTGTGCTCAGGGAGAGAGAACAGCAGTTGGGCAGAAAAGGGAATTGCGGAGTCGTCAACCTGGTAGAATCAATAATTGATGGGGATGATTATTAGCTGATACGGAATTATTGTTTTCACAGCCCATGTAAAGGTACGGCCTGGTTTGTGATAGCTGAGATGGGCAGATGGGAAAACGTGATCAGGATCTAAAATTATTGGCACTGCAGTGCAAGAAGGACACCGATAGGTCGCCAGTTTTAGGATTTTGATAACGTATCCTTGATGTGCATTGTGTTCCAAATTCATATGAAGTGCAATGTAAAATAAATTGCTGAACAACACAATCAGCAGATCTGGTAGAATCTATGGAGCATAAGCAGAGTTAAATTTCCGGTCAAGTGAACCCTAAAAACTTGGAAAAGTTTAATACTTTGCAGAAGATAGGTTGTGTGGAGGTGGAGATGTAAGCAATAGGTGGAGACAGTTCCCCAAAAGAGAGAAAATGAATTATTTAAAGGATGGGGTAAAGGTTCGGGAGAAAGAATAAATAGCTGCTAATGGGGATTTAGTAGCTGACAGTGGGTTGCATGTGATAGCAGCTCATGGGATAGAGTGGCTCGTGAATGACAGTTCAGGTAAAGACACCAGCGATGCTGCTCAAGTCCTAAAATTGTTGAAGTCGACATTAAGTACAGAAGGTTGCATAGTTTCCAACATGAAAGCGAAATGCTGTTATTCCAGCTTAGGCTGATCTTAGCTGGAGCACTGTGGCAGGCCTTTATGTTTCCGAAAACATTTCTGAGAAAATCTTCAAAATTTCACTTTACCCTTTCAAAATATTTCAATGGTTTGCTTCCAGTGCTTCCTGAGGATTGACCTTTAATATGATTAACATTCTGGGAAAGAACATAAAAACTCATCATGCTCTTAAATGGAAGAATCATGTTTAAAAATTTTGTATCAATCCTCAGGATTCCCTTAAAATTTAACCTAATCCAATGGCTGAAGAGAAACAAGTGCATATCAAGGTGTGAAAACTCTAACAGAACCAGTTTCAGGTAGTTTTCTAAGGTGCAAACCATCATTGAGCATGAATATTAAACTTAGCATCTTGGTGACAGCTGAGTAGTTTAGTATTTAAAATACTCTGTGACAATCACGTCCACCCTCCTCTGACAACTTTTGTCGGAAGTATACAGTTTTAAGCTTCATAGATGTACTGAATATTATAACTGATGTAAAAGGGTGGATGCATATTTCCTAAAATTTCGAACGTAAATTGAAGGATGGCAGGCTAAACTTTAATTTGAAGTAATTTCAAATGAAAGGAAGCAACCAAACTGTTTTTAACGAAGAGACGTTTTTCTGTGGCATCACATTGCTGAATTTTTAACGTAAAAATATGACAACATACAAGATTCCAATTGGTAGGGAGCTGACTGGTGAAGCGAGATTGCTGGGATTGAAAACTCCACAGACTTTTCAATCAGAATTACTGCCATCAACATCATTTGAAAGATGAATTCATCAATGCTGATATAGATTGAAGCCGTGTACTACCCTATTCTCGCAATCATTGTTGCTCTGGTAAGTTATTACTATCAGTTGATCATCTGACTGGATATGTTACCAATTGATAATTTCTTATATGATCTGGTGAAAACAAATTTTTGACTTCGTAATAAACTGCATAATTACATTTATCTTTGTATTTTTTAAAAAAATATTTATTCTCCATACCGGATTAATGGACAAAACACGAAGATTATTCCCTTTCTGAAGGCACTGCAGTGCATGAAGAACACAGATAGGTCATCAGTTTTAGGATTTTGATAACGCATCCTTGATGTGCATTGTGTTCCAAATTCATATGAAGTGCAATTTAAAAAAAAAGTCCGTCTTGTACAAATGCCTCTTTCCCTTGTGCGTTTATCAGCTCGTAGATTGTGGATTTGGGTGATGATACGCTGTGAGAATTTGTGAAATACTTCGGGTCCTCATGTGGAGAGTAAACACTGAAACACTATAACGCCAGTGACAGATGGAACAATTGTTAAACTCGTCAATACCTCCAATTTTGGTGTCCTTGTCGTTGAGAATCTAGATATCTTCCTGATTCCAAAGATGGAAAATGTGAACGGATACACCCACAATCTCCTAACTCTGCTGCAAATTATTTAGTTCGGAGAAGTTACCAAGGGCATGGCCTCATTTCTGTATTTTCAAAGCCATATTTTCACAACAAAATTTATTGTGTTCTGATAGTGAGTTCAAATTTAACTTCAGGATTACTTCACGTTAAGGGAGTCCGATTTTGATTTTAAAAATATTTACAGATATAGCAACATGTCCACACAAGATGAATAATGTTGATATGTGCTGGCAAAACACTTTGGAAATATTTTCTGCTGTTTAACACAGTCCGACTTGAAACCTATCCTTTGAACGTAACTTGAATTAAATCATGACCAGGCAGCCTTCGATATTGATCCAAACCAACAAAAAATCAGGAGATTAGAGTTAAGTCTAGGATGGTGTTAGCCAAAGTGAATTATGGTGAGAGTTAATCGTATCTGCTATTTTTTTTCGCCTGTTTTATAAGTCCATACAATCATATGGGGTTAATTGGTGGACGTGGGGTGGGCGGGTGGGGGGGTGGGGGGGTTGGGGGGGGTGGAAGGAAGGGGATTCATGCAACCTTCGCTGGGATAAATGACAACTGGATTCTTGATGTTGCTGTGAGACCGGTGTCCCAGCGTTTAGCATTCAGATTCGTTTAGAATTCTATTGGAATACTTGTCACCCACAGAGATTTGATCATCAAGTAATCACACTGGTTGAGTATCAGTCTTCTGTTTGAAGGTTTATAATCAACATACAAAACGCCAGCACGTTTGTGATTGGGTGAATTGTGGGGGAGAATCTTAATATGGAGTGACGCCCCTTAGGTTTCAGGGATTTCAGGCGAGCGGCCTATAAATTCTGAACATTTATCTATCATATTCATTCATTATGTAAAATGAAGAAATTGTTTTAAATAATATCTTGTCTCCGGGTATTTCCCTTAATCCAGAACAAGAACCAATTTAATCACTCTCTCAAAATCGTCAGTGGTAGAGTTGAACAGGTCTAATCACCAAGAGAAAACAAGTAACAACCTAGTAATTCAAATTTTGGACAGATAAGACGCAGAATATGAGAAGTAGAATTCCTACAATATGGCAAAATGTTTCTTCCTCTCTGTCGGATTGATCCGACTAAAGTTTATGCATCACAATCTCTCCGAACTTTAATGTCCTCTGCTCCAATGAAAACAATACAAATTTATCCAATCTCACTTCACAAATATACTTCTCCACTCCCTACAATATGGCAAAAAGTTTCTTCCTCTCTGTCGGATCGATTCGACTAAAGTTTAAGCATCACAATCACTCCGAACTTTAATATCCTCTGCTCCAATGAAAACAACACCAATTTATCCAATCTCACTTCACAAATATACTTCTCCACTCCCGGCAACATTCAGATCAACACTGTCTGCACTGTCTCCACTGCAGAATGTGATTACTTGCAATCATCAAAAACACAGAAATAGAAAAAACACACCGAATCATCAACGTCACTCTCACAGGAATACGATTCACGAGAGAAGAGGAAAAGGATAGCCAACTCCCATTCCTAGACGTGTTAGTAGAGAGAACACCCAACGGAGAATTCAACACAAGGGTACACAGGAAACCAACACACACAGACCAAGTCCTAAACTATGAAAGTAACCACCCCAACACACACAAACGAAGCTGCATCAGGACACTATTCAAAAGAGCCACAACACACTGCAGTACACCAGAACTGCGAAAAGAGGAAGAGGAACACCTATACAAGGTATTCGCCAAAAACGGATACCCACGCAACTTTATCACCAGATGCCTAAGAGATAGACCACGGAACGAGGACATGCCACAACCAAAAGGACTAGCCACACTACCATACGTCAGGAGCGTCTCAGAACTGACAGCCAGACTACTGCGACCCTTAGGACTCATAACAGCACACAAGCCAACTTCCACACTCAGACAACAACTCACTAGAACAAAGGACCCAACAGCCAGCACGATCCAAACTAACGTAGTTTACAAAATACCATGCAAGGACTGCACAAAACACTATATAGGACAAACAGGAAGACAGCTAACAATCCGCATCCATGAACATCAACTAGCCACAAAACGACACGACCAGCTTTCCCTAGTAGCCATACACTCAGACAACCAGGAACATGAATTTGACTGGGAAAACACTACCATAATAGGACAAGCCAGACAGAGAACAGCCAGGGAATTCCTAGAGGCATGGCATTCATCCACAAACTCCATTAACAGACACATGGACCTGGACCCCATATACAAACCACTACAACTGAAACTGACACCCGAAAGAGGCAAGAACATCCATCAACAGACACATCGACTTGGACCCCACATACAAACTACTACAGCTGAAACTGACACCCGGAAGCGGCAAGAACAAACCACTATAAATACCGGAAGAAACATCAAAGCAGCGCTTCACAGGAGGCTCCAATAGCACTGATGATATTCCCTAGCCAGGGAACGAAACGTTTGCAGCAAAAACTTCCAGCTCGGCGAACAGAACCACAACAACGGACACCCGAGCTACAAATCTTCAACCAGACTTTATCTTGAATGATGAATCATCAGTCAGTCATCATGTTATATTATTTTTTCCATCCTGTCCAAATCCACAAATTCACATGTGACATGTTCAATACATGAGAAGAGTTTGCAAACATCTGAGATGCAAATGTCTTTGTGTGGCCTGACGGATTGATTTTCAAAGCTCTTTCAATGGAGTCTTCCAAACTATTCACCTGAAAAGACAAACACAGCAGATACATAGCTGAAAATGTGTTGCAGGAAAAGCGCAGCAGGTCAGGCAGCATCCAAGGAACAGGAAATTCGACGTTTCGGGCATAAGCCCTTCAACCCGATGAAGGGCTTATGCCTGAAACGTCGAATTTCCTGTTCCTTGGATGCTGCCTGACTTGCTGCGATTTTCCAGCAACACATTTTCAGTTCTGATACTCCAGCATCTGCAGATCTCACTTTCTCCACAGCAGATACATAGGCAAAGCAGCATCTGAAAGTCTCTCCCTGATCGACCTATCATCCTGACTGGAAAGTATGTTAACATTCCTTCAGTGTCCTTTGCCTAAATCGATGGAATTTCCTCAGGAATTGAATTATGGGTTGACATACAGTGTGTTGACCGCAGCCATTCAAAATTGTTGTTTATCATCAAGCTCTCAAGGGCAAGTAAGGGCTGACAGTAAATGCTTGACCCAACAACATCGCACGCATCACAAAACGAGTTTTAATATTGTAGCATCAGGTGCAGACGATATTTAGGATACCTAAAGCCATATTCATAGTTGTTTTAATGACAATATACATGGTAAGATAACGTATTGTGCATTGCGCTCCGTTATAGCTCACTTTGTTTTAGGAAGGACACAAATTAGCTGGAGACGTTTTGCTGATGGATTATTAGACTTATATCTAGAGTGGGATAGTTGTCCTTATATGAAACGTATGATAGGCTCGGCTTGTAATTTCTGTTGGTTCGAAGAGTAAGGTGCCAATGGTTGAAAAACGCAGGAACTTGAAGAGTCTTTCTTCTTATGAAAACATCTAGATCTCGGTGTTGACTGTTTAAAATGATTTATAGCTTGTTCAAAACTGAGATGAGATGATATTCCTTCTTTGAGAATATTTTAAATCATTGTAACTCTGCTCCTGCAAAGGTGCTTGAAACTGAGCCGTTGAAAATTTCCTAAGGCAGTATTAGAAATAATTTTATGAGACAGGGAAACGAAATTTTATCAGGGCTCCATAGAAATGTGGATTCGGGGTTACAATTGTATAAGTTATAATTTTAAACACATAACAAAGCTGCCTCGAGAGTCTGAACGTTTTCATATCTATCTTTCTCTATTTTATGCAAGCTTGCATTCACTTCTCACATGTCAACAAAACCTTCGCATTCCATTCTTTAAAATGTGGCTGGAAAAGCGCAACAGGTCAGACAGCATCAAAGGAACAGGAGAATGGACAGGAACTCCTTCTTTAGGAACTTCTTCGGGCTTATGCTCGAAGCGTCGATTCTCCTGTTACTTTGATGTTGCCTGACCTGCTGCACTTTTCCAGAAACACATTTTTAAACTCTGACCTCCAGCATCTGCAGTCCTCACATTCTCCTTCGCATTCCATTCTGAAATATCGATGGGGTGAACGTTTCAGTGTATTATTCCTTTGTGAATATGTCTTCCTCGTGAGGCAGACGGACGAAACATATGTAAAATACTTAGCAATGTCCTTGGCAATGCTGTTCCAATTACAGTGAAACCCTTTAACTTACAAATTCTAATGGGCTGTACACATGTTAAAATCCCGTTTGACGTACAACGTGCTGACTCTGTTACATGTTAGCATTTTATTCAATTCACTGTGATGACACAGTGGTGAACTCTTCAGTTAATTAAACCAAGCACCCAGAAAAGCTTACATTGCCTCGTAATCTGCGAAAATATGAGTGACAGAGGACTCCCAAATTCCACTATTTAAAGAAAATGATTTAAATTTATTATTTAACTCCAGAAGTTAGCATTAAAATAACTGTTCACCACACTAGGCCTGTCTTTCTCTGAACTGTTAATTATCTGACTCAAACTCTATAACAATGCACTCTTCCAATAAAGGACTTAATATTACATCAAGTTACTTTCAAAACCGTGCATCACCGGTTTTTGTCTTTATCCAGCTGAAGAACTCTCTAGTTATTCTTCTATATTTTTTACAGTGAAGACTTTTCATATGGAAATGTTGCTGGACAGCATTTCAGACTTTTGGGTCATTTGTCTCTCGATGGAAGTTACACTCGGTAGCAGTCACTCTGACTTTCAATATGCCTGATACGTTTGTATCCCACAGCATCGCATCATCTCATTAGTTCAATGTTGGCAAAAGAATAAATTCAAACTCGAATGAATTTTAGTATTCCGGACGTAATTAAAACATCAGTTAAATTCTAATTTTGTTAAAACAGCAACCAACTTAGGTATCGCTTTCATAGCCAAATGTTACATATTTTCAAATTTCCAGAACACTCTGCGACTGCAAGTCATTCGTATGACAGATACTTTCAAGCTCTTCGTGCAAAAGTGTATTCACTCTCTCTTAAAGGTACTGCAAATGCATTCAGCTTCGTAACATCACAAAACCTAAGGATACATCTAAACACAATCCTTTCTCAGATTCTAAATATTCAAGAAAACATTTAGCTTCCTTTTATTGTTGCTATTGATCTGGATAATGTCACAGACTATATTACTTAACATTTTCCTGCCTCATCACACAACCTATCTAAATCTGCTGAAACTTGTTTCTGTCCTCATGTTGGATTATTTGCTCACCCCACCCCGTGTCGTGAATGAATGAAAAAAAATACAGCATCACCAAACCAGATTACTAAGGGTTAGTTGAATAAGGTTTTTTTTTAAATTGAGAATCGAAAATCCGTAAGAAGAGACATTTTGCGAAAAGATTGACTTTAAGTGAGAACAAATTGCTTTGCAGCAACATCTGCATTTGTCTTTGACCATCAAGGACAGAGAAATGCTTGAGGAAAGTACTCATAAGACACAATTCATCAGGGAAACCTAATTTCTGTCTATTAATATCGAGAACTTTTCACATTCTTGGACTTCATCATCAGACTTGGGTTTAGACGCGCCCCATGGAAACTGATGCTGAGCTCCAAACACTAGCCATTTCTGAGGAGTGCAGATAGGCGAAAGGACGTGAAACTAACTGGTTTGAATATATCTGTTCACCTTAATCGAACATTACAGCGCGGTACAGGCCCTTTGGTTCTCGATATTACGCGGATCTGTGAAACAAACCTGAAGTCTATCTATCCTACACTATCCTATTTTCATTCATATGTTGATCTAATAACCATTTAAATGCCCTTCATCTTGGTGAGTCTACTACTGTTGCAGGCAGTGTTTTCCACGCTCCAATTACTTTCTCAGTGAAACAAACTACTCTGACATTTGTCCTATGTCTATCACGCCTCAATTTATAGCTGTGCCTCCTCGTGCTATGCATCATCACCTGAGGAAAAAAGTCTCTCACTGTCCACCCTATCTTGACCTCTGATTATTTTATATGTGTTAATTAAGTAATCTCTCTAATTCCTACTCTTGAATGAAAACCGCCTCAAGTCCCTCAATCTATCATCAGAATACTTTCCCACCATACCAGGCAATGTCGTATTAAATCTCCTCAGAACCCTTTCCAAAGCTTCCACATCCTTCCATTAATGCGGTCATTAGAACTGTATGCAATACTCCAAGCGCAGCTGCACCAGAGTTTTGTACAGTTGCAGCATGACCTCGGGTCTCTGAAACTCAATCCTTCTATAAATAAAAACTAACACACCATATGCCTCTGTAACAAACTTATCAAACTGGTGGCAACTTTCAGTGATCAATAACATGGACACCGAGATCGCTATGCTCATTTACACTACCAAGAATCTTACCAATTGCCCAATACAGTGCATTCTTATTACTCCTTCCAAAGTGAATCACCTCATACGTTTCCGCATTAACCCCTATTTATCACCTCTCAGCCAAGCTCTGCAGCTTATCTATATCCTCCTATAACCCCCAACATTCTTCAGCACATTCCCACCTCCACTGAACTTAGTGACAACCGCAAATGTATTAACTCATCCTTCTACGCCCTCATGAATTTCATTTATAAAAAGAACAAACAGGGCCCAAAACAGATCCTTACAGTACACCCCGGCTAACTGAACTCCAGGATGAACACTCCCCATCAACGACCACCCTCTTCCTTCTTTCAGCTCGCCAATGTCTGATCCGAACCGCTATACCACCCGCAAGCTTATGCCTCCATATTTTGTGCAATAACATACCATGAGGAACATTATCAAATGCCTTACTGAAATCCATATACACACTATCAACTAATTTACCATCCACCATCCAAATCACTCAATAAGGTTTGTGAGGCACAACCTACGCTTCACAAACCCGTGCTGACTACCTCTAATAAACTAATTCATTTTGAAATGATTATAAATCCTATTTCTTATAACTTTTCCCAACACTTTATCCACAACCGAAGTAAGGCTCACTGGTCTAAAATTACCAGGGTTATCACTACTCCTCTTCTTAAATAAGGGTGGCAACAATTGCTATCCTCCAGTCTTGCGGCACTGTTCGTGTACACATCAACGACAAAACGATCAAAGCCAAAGTGTCTGCAAGCTACCCCCGGATTCCTAGAGAATTGTAGGATAAATGCCACCCGGCCCAGAGGACTTATGTATTTTCCCACTTTCCAGAATTGCTAACAGCTCCTCCTTGAAACCCTTAATCCTATCTAGTCTCGTAACCTGTATCTCAGCATTCCCCTTGACAACATTTTTTTTATTTCCAGTGTGAAATATGAGGGAAAACATTCATTTCGTGCTTGCCCATATCCTCAGATTCTCCCCACTATCCTCACTTGGCTTAATCTTTCTCTTGTCATTCTTTTATTCATGATATAGCAGGATAAAGCTTTACAGTTTTCCTTGATCTTTTCTACCAACGACTTCTCATGTCCATCCTGGCTTGTCCTAGCTCTCTCTTTTCTCTTTCCTGGCTAACTAGTAACTCTTAAGCACCCGAACTGAGCCTTCTTGTCTCATCTTAACATCAGCCTTCTTTTTCCTCTTGACAAGAGATTCAAGTTCTTGATTAAACCACGTCTCCCTCGCTCGATTACTTCCTCCCAAGCTAATACTTAACAAGGGCACGCGGTAAAAGTTCCTTGAAGAAGCTCCACATTTCAATTGTGCCCATTCCCTGCAGTTTCTTCCTCATCCTATGCATCATAAATCTCACTTAATCACATCATAATTGCTTTGCCCTGAGTTACATACCTATCCCTTTCCATCGCAAAAGTAAACATAACCCAATTGTGGTCACTATTACCAAAGTGCTCACCCACCTCCAAATCTTACACATGTCGTGTTCATTACCCAGTGCCAAATCCATTGTGGCCACGCTCCTTGTTGGTGTGTCTACATACTGTTTCAGGAAACCATCCTGCACACATTAGACAAAAACTCACCCATTCAAAGTATTCGAACTATGGTATTTACGATCAGTATTTGGAACGTTAAAGACCACATCACAATTGCCCGGTTTCTGTCACTCCTATCCACAATAATCTTTGCTATCCTTTCCTCTACATTTATAGGACTATTCGCAGGCCTATAGAAAATTCACAACAAGGTGACCTCTTCTTTCCTGTTTCTCACCTCAGCCCTTACTAACCCAGTCGAAAGGTCCTCGACTGTCCTTTCTGACACCCTAATACTGTTCTTGACTGCCAATGCCACATCTTACCGTCTTTCACCATATTCTCAGTTCTACTCAAACATCTAAATCCTGGAACATGCAACACACAAACCTACCCCTGATCTATCCATGTCTCAGAAATGGCCACAACATCGAAGTCCCAGGTATGATTCCACGCTGAAAATTCATCCATCTGGTTCTGGATGCTTTAAGGTAATAACTTCATGGAAATAGATCTAAAGCAATGTTGTCTAACATTGTTTTACATTCTCACAAAATCTAAGCTATTAAGTTTGCGTTGTTTCAGAGCTCATGTGTGGGCGGCACAGCGGCACAGTGGCACAGTGGGTGGCACGGAGGCACAGTGGTTAGCACTGCTGCCTCACAGCGCTGGAGACCCGGGTTCAGTTACCGCCTCAGGCAACTGTCTGTGTGGAGTTTGCACATCCTCCCCTTGTCTGCGTGGGTTTCCTCTGGTTGCTCCGGTTTCCTCCCACAGTCCAAAAATGTGCAGGTTAGGTGAATCGGAAATTGCCCGTAGTGTTAGGGGTAGGGGTAAATGTAGGGGAAAGGGTCTGGGTGCATTGCTCTTCTGAGGGTCGGTGTGGATTTGTTTTGGAGAAGGGCCTGTTTCCACACTGTAAGTAATCTCAGCCAATGTGTCTTCTTGCATTCGTTTTGATAATATCTGTAAGATCAGATATGGCACTTCACCCTGTTGGTACTCTTTGCATCAGAGAGAAACCTTGAGGCCTGTGTATATTTCACAGAGATGACAACATTCATTCTTATCTCCAATTTGACAGGGAAATGTCAGGCTAACTTTGGAAAGAGTATTTGACGAAACATATCTTGAAGGTCTTGGTTTATTGAACAACAATATTCTCTGCTTTCCTATATCCAAAGATCAACCTAATGGATGCACTTCAAAACATTGGAGAACTATCTTCATATCTTCCTCCAAAATCGAATGGCAAAGGATGTAATCCAACTGCAACTTTGTCTTTCCAAGCTAGCTTGGGTGGTACGAACAGCTCCCTCTGTAGGACTTAAATCTGTTAAATGGATTCAAGGACAAGCTGCTCAAATTGGAAATTAATGCTAACAAAAGGTTCTTAGGACACTGGAAACGCATAAGATGCATAAATAGGTTGTGCTTGAAGATATAAAATGTATTTATGCATGCATGGGAGGTTTTGCATTTTGACTGACAATTATTTGAACGGACTATTCCCTCTGAAAATGGTCCAAATTTTGAACAAGTTTTCCTGAAATTTCCAAAGAAAATTATGGGCTCAGTGGATGTGAAGGACTCGTCCTTCCAACAGTTCAGATAGCAATTGCAGCATTCAGTATTGACCATTTTCTGAATTGTTTATTTCTATTTCTTTGGCATTTCATGTTTTTCAATTGACATCGCAGAACAAGTGAGCTGATGGCATATACAGCAGGACATTTATAACACCGATTTAACAACAGGAATGACCTTACACTGATAATTTTAAACGGAGTGAACTATTTTCTACTTCAAGGTTCAAGCACGTAAAATAATATCACAGCGTAGAATTTGCTATTGATACAAATGTAATTATAGTTCATCCAATAAGCTTAAGTGTAACTATAAATAGCATTTCCCTGACATTTGCCCAAACGAACAAGGACCATATCCTTGTATTTTGATGGCGTGAACTTCCTCTGACTGTTGTAAATTTGGATGTAAGTGGCAACGGGTAAATTTAATTGTTGCACATTGGCAGTAACCTTTTCTCTGAGACTGACCAGCCAGGTTCAAATTGACATTAGCCATTAAAGTGCGTCTTGATGGAAAAAAAATCAGGCATTGCGAGCTTATTCAGCCTATTTGTCCAGACGTTTCACATTCTGTTTGTCCTGGTATTATGCCATATTATGGATGAACATGCCAATAACCAAACCACTAGCAGTAGTTTACTTCACAGAAGGTACCAACTCATTATTTTTGATGGCAAAGAAAATCAAGCAAATTGTGAAAGCAGTTGGAGTTGAACAAATACTCGTTTTGCACTGCTGATAAGTCGAAGGTTCAAGACCATACCGTCCTTAGAGTTGGAGAACAGAAAGCCATAACAAAATATTTCAATGGATTTAGAGTCATAGAGTCACAGAGATATATAGCACAGAAACAGACCCTGCAGACCAACAAGTCCAAGCCGACCAGATATCCCAAACCAATCTCGTACCACCTGCCAGCCCCCAACCCATATACCTCCAAACCCTTCCTCTTCATACAATTGTACTGGCCTCCACTTCTTCGTCTGGAAAATCATTCCATACACGTATCACCCTCTGTATGAACACGTTACATCTTTTATAGCTTTCACCTCTCACTCTAAACCTATGCTCTCTAGTTATTCACTCTTCCATCCCAGAGAAAAGACTATGTCTACTTATCTCAGCCATGCCACTCATGATTGTATAAATCTCTATAAAGTCACGCCTCAGCCTCCGACTCTCCAGAGAAAACAGCACTGGCCTATTCAACTTCTCCCTGTAGCTCAAATTCACGAACCCTGGCAACATGCTTTAAAAAAAATTTCTGAACCTTTTCAAGTTTCACAACATTTGAAGAGAGTTTAGATTTTTTATTGCACTCAGATAGCTCAATATAACAGGGCACTGTGCTTCTTCCTAACCATGACACCTTATTGCGAAAGTTCAGGATATTTAGTGCTGAATGTTAAAAAAAAATTTTAAAACAGCACACTTCATTGAATCATCATTAGCTAGACAATCTGCTCCTTGTGTACAATGCCCAGAAGCATAATGCTTGGATTTGTGACATAAGAATTTAACTCATGAGTATGGATTCAATTAAATGTGAAAGAGGGCTCAATAAGAGTAAATAGAACATAGAAAAGTGCGGCACAGAACAGGACCTTCGGCCCGCAATGTTATGCCAATGTAAAATATAATAATTTAACCTATGCACCCCTCAACTCACTGCGATCCACGTGCATGACCAGCAGTCACTTAATTGCCCCCAATGACTCGGCTTCCAGTACCACAGCTGGCAATACATTCCAAGCATTCATCAGTTTCTGCATTATAAAAAAACTACCTCTTACGTCTCTTTTTATACCTTACTCCTAATATCTTTAAACTATTACTCCTCGTACCAGTCAATGCTGCCCTGGGGAAAAGTATCTGGCTATTGACTCTATGTATTCCACTCATTATCTTGCACACCTCGATCGGGTCTCCTCTCTTCCTCCTTCTCTCCAGAGAGAAATGTCCGAGCTTATTCAACCTTTATTCATAAGGCAAGCCCTCCAGTGCAGGCAGCATCCTGGTAAACCGTCTTTGCACCCTCTCCAAAACCTCTGTGTCTTTCTTATACTAGGGCGACCAGAACCGGACACAATATTCCAAGTGTGGTTTCACAGGGACTTGTAGAGCGGTAGCAAAACCTCGCGGCTCTTAAACTCGATTCCCCTGTTAATGAAAGCCAAAACACAATATGCTTTTTTTTTTGTCAACCCTATCCCCTTGGGTGGCAACTTTGAGGGATCTGTATGCTTGCACGCACAGGTCTCTCTGTTCCTCCACACTGCCAAAAATTCTGTCTTTAATTCTGTATTCAGCAATCGAGTTCGACTTTCCAGATTGAACTCCACCTGCCATTTCTCAGCCCAACTCTGCATCCTGGCTATAACGCGCTGTAGCCTGCAGTAGCCTTCGATGCTTTTGATGACACCTTCGACCTTCGTGTCATCTGCAAATTTGCTAACCCACACCTCAAGCTCCTCATCCAAAACATTTATATAAACTACAAAGCGCAGTAGACCAAGAACAGAGCCCTCAAAACTGAACAATCAACACTGACCTCCAGGCAGAATACTTTCCATTGGTAACCATTCTCTGCCTTCTGTCATCCAGCCAATTCTGAATCCAGACAGCCAAATCTCGATGTATCCCATACTTCCTGACTTCATCAATGAGCCTACCATGGGGAACGTCCATATATACCACATCCACTGCTTGACCTTCGTCGAGCTATCTTATCACCTCCTCAAATAACTCAAAAAGATTTGTGAGGCGTGACCTGCCCCTGACAAAGCCATGCTAACTGTTTTGAATCACACTATGCTTTGCCAAATAGTCCGAAATCCTAGCTGTCAGAATTCCTTCCAAAACTTTGCAGACAACAGACATAAGGCTGACCGTTTTGTAATTGCCTGGGATTTCTCTATTACCCTTCTTGAAAAGAGGAACACCATTTGCCTTCTTTCAATCCTCCGGTAAAACTCTTGTGGAGAGTGAGGAGGCAAATATCCTCGCCAGTGGTTTAGCAACCCCCTTTCTCGCTTCCCGGTTGCAGCCTAGGATAAATCTGGTCTGGACCGAGGGACTTAACAATCTGAATATTTTCTAAAATGTCCAGCATATCAACTTCATCAATCTTGATCTGGTCAAGAATGCATCACAGCAAATCAAAGTTTTCATTCATAACAAGGTCCCTTTCCTTGGTGAAAACCGAAGTGAAAACTCATTTAGGCTTCCCCTATCTGCTCAGACTCCACGCACGAGTTCCCTGTTATCCCTGATCGGCCCTAACTTCTCCCTGATCATTCTCTTAATCCTCACGTTTGAGTAAAATGCCTTTGTGTTCTCGCTAATTCTTCTTGCCAAGCCTTTTCCGTGCCTCCTCTTGGCTCTTCTCAGTCCATTTCTGAGCTCCTTTCTAGCAAGCTTGTAATCCTCTAAAGCTGTGCTAGATCCTTGCTTCCTCCATCTTACGTAAACTGCCTTCTTTCTTCAGATGAAAAGCTCCTCTCTTCTCGTTACCCAAGGTTCCTTAATCTTACCCGTTCTGACCTGCCTCAGAGGAATAAATTCGTGCATCATTCGCATCAACTGCTCCTTAAATAGTTTCCATTTGTCTGTTGTTCCCTTTCGGTGGAACAATTGCTACCAGTCAGTACTTCCCAACTCATGTCTGATAGCGCCATAATTTCTTTTCCCTCAATTAAATAACTTCACTCGGGAACTGCTCCTTTCCCTCTACAAGGGTATGGTAAATGTGAGCCAGTTGTGATCACTGTCACCAAAGTGTTCTCCCACTTCGAGATCTGAAACCTGTCCTGGCTCATTACCGAATGCAATGGATAATTATCTATTTACTGTGAAATTTATGATCCATTCATTCTGTACTTTAAAGAGAATGCTTTTCTTAAATTCAATGCTGTAGTGAACTTTGTAAGCAATGCTTTGATGAAGGTTTGCAGTTAGCTTAACTCTGTTTTAATTCTGTAAACATTCAAATCGACCTTGCGATAGTAAAACTCAGCGAAAGCTGAAGAACTGTTATCTCTAAGTCCAGGGGATGAGAGGATGACAACTTGAGTTTCCCCCAGTCTTTGTCCTCAAGAGTGTGATAAGGAACGCTGTAAGGCAGGCATCTGTACAATGTTTCAGTACACTTTGCATTGAGGCACCTGACGTAGTATAATGAGTCAAATCCTGCAGGATTTTCAATAAAGACCCTTTCTTTGCTCTTGCTCATAATTGAGTCAAGTCGATTTAATTTCCACGACAGTAAACTGGGGGACTCGTCCCGGGATCCCGGGACAGGGTGAGATTCTGGAGATTACCAGGAAGCTCAGGCGCCAGTGCACTGAATGTGTTTCACTTCATCTCGAGCGCTGAATTGGCCCTTTCACGTGAGAGGACTGGGAATCTGTGGATCGCCTCAGCCCCGGTGGTTTGAACAAAATAGGCTCGGGTAAGAGTCGTAGCTCAAGCAATCATACAGACAGTCATAGAGTCACAAAGATGTACAGCATGGAAACAGACTCTTCGGTCCATGCCGACCAGGATTTTGCGTAATCCAGGATAAGGATTGGGGGTAACCCAAGATGGAAGACTAGAACAATTTCTGTCTGTAAGAGATGTTCCTTTTTTGTGGTACTTTAGGTGTTGGATGTGAATTCCTCAAATTCCAGGAGCAGCAATTGCAGTTTTATATGCTGTTACATTTATGATCCATTTATTCTGTATTTTAAAGAGAATGCTTTTCTTAAATTCAATGCTGTAGTGAACTTTGTAAGCAATGCTTTGATGAAGGTTTGCAGTTAGCTTAACTCTGTTTGAATTCTGTAAACATTCAACTCGACCTTGCGATAGTAAAGCTCATTGTTTTGGAACTTCAGTTAAAAAAAAAGTCAAAACGACAGCAGTTTAAAGAGGGAGAAGAGCAGACAAAGGAAGCACATGGTGAAGACAGTGCAGGAGAGGGAGAGAAAGAAAGAACCTGCAGAGTTACTGAATCTACTGTTTGAATTCGTGTATTGCTGGACATCGGAGTGCATATTGGAAAAGTAACAAACAGTGAAATTCACAACTAATATTGGAGGAACTGTTGAGCGAATTTCACAGCACAGAATCAGATAAGTTAATTGTTGCTTTGAGTTTGTCCAAGAGAAAGGCTGCAATAGTGAGTATAGTGGATTCTTCCGAGATTATATGATTTTGGAGATAAGTCTCTTGATTATACTTAAAACATAAGTCATAGCTACTAATTTAACCTGGGGCAGTGTTTGCATCTGAATAAGACGATGTTATTTTCTGATTCTGTAGATTCTGAAGGAGCAAAAATGGCCTTTGCAGTGATATGTACTTCTTGTCAGATGTGGGCATTTAAAGAGAGTTTAAGGGTTACTGCGAATTATATCTGCCATAAGAGCTGTTGGATACTAATCTTATCAGATCGAGTGGATCGGTTGGAGTGACAGATAGAAGCAATGAGGAATTAGCAACAGCAACAGTATGTGATGGATGGCAGTTATAGGAAGGGGGGAGAAGTCTCAGATACAGTTACATAGATGGGTTAACTCCATGAAGGGTAAGAGGGGTAGCCAGCTGGTGCAGGAGTCTTTTGTGGGTATGACACTTTTACTCCCCTCCCACTCCTCTTTCGCCAGACCCTGAACACATGACGCCTGTAGGAAAAACGCCTCATCTTCCGCCTAGGAACTCTCTAACCACACGGGATGAATGTAGATTTCTCCAGCTTCCTCAGTTCCCCTCCCACCACCTTTTTCCAGTCCCAACCCCCGGATTCAGCACCGCCTTCTTGAACTGTAATCTTCTTCCCGACCCCTCCATCCCACCCCCTCTCCGGCCTATCGCCGTCACCCTCACCTCCTTCCACCTATCGTATTCCCAGCGCACCTTCCCCAAATAGCCTCCCTTCTAACTTGTATCTCAGACCACCTGGCACACCAGCCTCATTTCTGAAGAAGGGCTTATGGCCGAAACGTCGATTCTCCTGAATCGTCGATTCTGCTGAATGGCCTGCTGTGTCTTTCAATCATCACATTTTTCAACTTTGGTCTCCAGCACCTGAATTCATCATTTTCTCTTTTGTGATATCCCCATTTCAAACAGATATGCTGTTTTGGAAATTGTGGTGGGTGATGGATTCTCATGGGAACGTTGCACTGGCAGTCAAGTTTCTGATATTGAGACTGGCTCTAATGCAACGAGAGATACGTCCGCTTCCAAGAGACCAATTGTGTTAGGGGATTCTGTAGTCAGAGGTACAGGGAGAGAGAGAGCTACATAGAGATTCATTCTAAGAGAATAACTACCACAGGGAAAAGGTTCAGTGAACTCGTGCATGGTATTAGACCAAAACCCCAGGGAAGCGGATTGCTGTCTCTAGAGTGTTTTGGAGACAGCAAGTTTAACGGTGGTTTTAGACTTGGAACCACAACAGGCTGAGTTTGACTCACCAAATACGTACCAGGTGCATGGTTACTTGGTTGACGAAAGCCAAGGCATTGAGGCGGATGTGCCCAATGCGAGAGGGGACCTCCGGAGGTAAAAAGCAAGTCAAAGGGAAAAGATAATGGTACCTCCTGGGAGAGAGAGAGAGAGAGAGCTGAACAATTTTCCAGTTACACTAGAAATGGGCTACGGCAATAGCAAACAAAGAGAGAGTCGACACAGGATTTAGAATGGCAAACCAAAAACACAATGTATGTTAAATAATTTTGGCTCAGAGTCTGTAAAGCAGGTAGAATTGTAGATTAAGGAATGTCGTTTTCCAGAGGGAGTACGTTTCAGTGAAAGACAGCTGGAAATATTGAGTTCGTGGTTGGAGAAGAGAGAGAGAAGGTGAAAAGGAAGGGAAAAATAGAACCTGTGAATTGGAGTGCTTATAATATGTGGAAGGCTGAGGCTGATATCAGGGAAAGGAAATCGCAAATAAGGAACAAATCAAATACACATACAAACACCAGCGCACATGCAGATGTGTGGTAAACAAGGTAACGAATCTTGCAGTGTCTTAAGTCTGTTTCAGATCCAGACCTTGATGACTCTCCTCCAAGACCTGCAGACCCCAGTAAAGGTTCCACGTCAGCCGCCGCCGCCTCAGGATCTGCTGATCTCCAATCACACAGCATATCTGCAACCAATTGAAGCAAGACGCCCAAAAGGAGGACGACCACTCCAAAATGGAAAGGCATCCAATTCCTGTTCGCGATCACCCCCCGACAGATTGTGATTCAGAAAGTTAGACAGAGTCAAACCAGGTAGTTCTGCAAGCCCCATTGGTTGAGGTTGCAGATCCAGAAAGGTATTCATTGTGGGTCCACTGGCAATGTACCATGAAGGATCTGGAAATTGCCCATGAACAGTTGCCTGACCCACGCAAGTTTGGAGGAAATCATTTTTCCGAAGAAGTGACAACGTTCTGTACTGAGTTCCGTCCCACATCCCATGAGATGAGACATCTCCGGGAATCAAAACTAGGTGCCGATGTCACCAAAATCAAGTATACCTAGCATGCTGCAAACATCCATGCCAGAGTAGCCAACCCACAAGAGGAGCAGAACGGAGGCTATTATGCTTTGATTGCAGCGCTGGCAACCGCCTGTTAGGAGTCGTTCCCAGTGTGAAAGAACATGGCCAAAATGGCAATGTGTAAACAAAGGAGAAGGCGAGGCAGTGATCCAGTAACTAACGCTCCTCACTAAAGTCCATAAAGCCTACAGTGGACTTAGACCACCCGACGACATAAACACACCAAAAATCACGCCGTATGAGGCACACCTGAAGCATAGGTTCATCAATGGAATGAAACACGAAATACTGAAAAATGTAAAAGATACATGTATTACATAGAACATAGGAAAGCTGAATTTGATAGAACAACATGTGATACATGCTGAAAAATTGCTTCCCCAAGAGAAGGATAAGCTGAAACTAAAGATGGAACAGCAAACACATAAAGCTCAGCTTACTATCATGAAAATGGTCCCTGAGCCATTGGAAAGGGATGCTGCAGGAAGAGACAGAGGCAGAGGTAGAAGAAGAAAATGTCATGGAGAGGTCGTGGTAATGGCGTGAGCTGAGGTAGATGTGGCGGGTGTTTTGTGCGAAACTACTAATGGTGAAACATTGCAACTTTCCTTCTTATTGTTGGAATTTTGTCCTTTAAATCTGATGGATCGGGACCTCAAGGGGAGACTGGCGTTGGACTTGTTCAGTACTCCGGCGGGTTTGCAGGTAATTCAAAGGGAAGATTTACCAGTTCAGGCTATCAAATGTGACCGACGACGCCTAATGTACGTCTATGAGTGCCGATTAGGCCAGAGAGTGATAAGTTCAGTGAGCGATTCACTCACCCAGGAAGCAAGTAATCATGCTAATCCTATTAACATAGGTTTTCTTGCTGGAGATATGCCGCGCTGCTCAGCACGCAAACACCGTGATGGCCTTGACGAACTATATGAGAAAGATTGGTTCAGGAGATTGGTTAAACCAAATCACTCGTTATTGTGCTATTTGTATTGGTATTATCACAGATGTGCAGTCAGGGTGAACTTATCGAATGCATCTGTAACAACAAGCAGATCCTATCCTTTTGATGTTGAAGACACCGCTCCTCATGTGTCACTGGCAAAGGTGTCTGATGATAGGTGGCTAGATTTGGGAGCATAGGTGCTAAGACCATAAAGAGCGAAAGGTTGGGACCACAAGTTCACAAGATGATGAGTTCATTGAAAAAGTTCAGGCCATTTCTTTCCGAATATTACATGCTTCTATCAACAAACATCAGCATATGTCCGCATATCTGCATTGAACCAGACACCCATATCGTCCCTGAAGACCCAACCTTCCACCAATCCAGTTTGGGCCTAAGTAACATTAAACTGTACACAGCTCCATTATATAACCAGCTTGCTCTTGAATTCAAAGCCTTGATTATTAAAGGCAGATATCCCATGCATCGTCTTCACACCCAACACGAATATCCAGTCCTTCACAATACTAAATTGTTCAAATGTAATTTTAACAGCCACGAGTGCAGTCATTAATGGTTTTGTAGAACGTCCGTTTAATTACTGCAGCAGAGGCCGAAAGCTGAGTACTTCAGACACAATCCAGGGTAAGATGGACAGTGGTGTGGGAAATGATAACACATTCAAGATTTCGGAGAGAACAGGAAGGTTGGAGTCAGCATGTAGTTTTCAGGGGCAGAAGATTTCTTTTTTTTTTGCAGGACAGGAATGATGACAATGCCAAATTTTGCTGGACAGGGGACAGAATTAAAAGAAAAAGCAGTGGTCAATATATAAGCTAACACAGGGAAATAACGTTTTATGAACAGAATCAGAGAGGAATAGAGATGTACAGCATAGAAACAGACGCTTCGTTCCAACCCATCCATGCTGACCAAATATCCCAACCCAATGAATCCCACCTCTCAGCACGCTGTACATATCCTTCCAAACCCTTCCTATTCATATACCCATCCAAATGTTTCTTAAGTGTTGCAATTGTACTCGCCTCCACCACTTCATCGGGCAGCTCATTCAGTGCAAGTACCACTCTCTGCATGAATAAGGTGTCCCTGAGGTCTCTTTTAGATCGTTCCCCTCTCACCCTAAACCGATAGCATCTCGTTCTGGGCTCTCCCAGCTCAGGGAAAAGACTTTGTCTATTTATCTCATCCATGCAACTCATTATCTTGTAAATCTCTATAAGGTTACCCCTCAGCCTCTGATGCTACAGGAAAAACAGCCCCAACCTGTTCAGCCTCTGCCTATAGCTCAAATTCTCTAACCCTGGCAACATCCTTGTAATTCTTGTCTGAACCCTTTCAAGTTTCACAACATCTTTCAGATAGGAAGGAGACCAGAATTGCACGCAATATTCCAGCAGTGGCCGAACCAATGTCCTGTACAGCCACAACAGGACCTCCCAACTCCTGTACTCAATATTCTGACCAATAAAAGAAAGCATAGCAAATGCCTTCGTGACTATCCTATCTACCTGTGACTCCACTTGAAAGGAGCTATGAACCCACTCTCCAAGGTCTCTTTGTTCAGCAACAATCCCGAGGATATTACCATGAAGTGTATAAGTCCTGCTAACATTTGCTTTCCCAAAGTGCAGCACCACGCATTTGTCTGAATTAAACTCTATCTGCCACTTCAAAGCTAATTGGCCCATCTGATCAAGATCCAGTTGTAATCTGAGTTAACCTTCTTCGATATCCATTCCACCTTCAATGTTGGTGTCATCTGCAAGCTTTCCAATTATGCCTCTGAGGCTCACATCCAAATAATTGATATAAATGACGATAAGTAGTGAACCCAGCACAAATCCTTGTGGCACACCACTGATCACAGGCCTCCAGTCTGAAAAACAACCTTCCATCATCCACCCACAGTCTTCTAACTTTGAGACAGTTCTGTAACCAAATTGTTAGTTTTCCCTGTATTCCATGAGATCTAGCCTTGCTTACCAATCTCCCATGGGGAACCTTGGTGAACACCTTACTGCAGTCCAAATAGATAACATCTACCACTCTGCCCTCATCAATCTTCTTTGTTACTTCTTCTACAAACTCACTCAAGTTTTTGAGACATGATTTCTCAAGCCATGTTGACTATCCCTAATCAGCCTTTGCCTTTCCAAATATATGTACGTCCTGTGTCTCAGGATTCCCTCCAACACCCCTACCACCTTTGAGACCAAGCTCACTGGTGTATAGTTCCATGGCATGTACTTACCACCCTTCTTAAACAGTGGCACCACGTGAGCCAACGTCCAGTTTTCCCGCACCTCACCTGTGACTATTGATGATACAAATATTCCAGTAAGAGGTTCAGCAAACACTTCCCTAGCTTTCCACAGAATTCTAGCGTACACCTGATTATATCCTGGGGATTTATCCACTTTTTGACATTTCAAGGCATCCAGCACTTCCTCCTATGTAATATGTATATTTTTCGAGAAGTCACCATCTAGTTCCCTACATTCTAAATCTTCCTTGTCCTTTCCATAGTAAATAATGATGCAAAATACTCGTTCAGTATCTCCCCCATCTCCTGTGGCTCCACACAAAGGCCACCTTGTTGATATTTGAGGGGCCCTATTCTCTCCCTAGTTCCCCTTTTGTCCTTAATATATTTGTAAAAATCCTTTGGATTCTCCTTAACTCTATTTGCCAAAGCTATCTCATGTCCCCTTTTTGCCCTCCTGTTTTCCCTCTTGTGTGTACACCTATTGACTTTATATTCTTCTAAGGATTCACTCGATCTATCTTGTCTATACCTGACATATGCTTCCTTCTTTTCTTAACCAAACTCTCAATTTCTCTACTCATCCAGCATTCCGTTCACCTACCAGCATTTCCTTTAACCCTGACAGGAATATACTTTCTCTGGACTCTCGTTTTCTCATTTCTGAAGGCTTCCAATTTTCCAGGCATCCCTTTACCTGTGAACATTTTCCCTCAATGAGCTTTTGAAAGTTCTTGCCTAAAACCGTCAAAATTGGCCTTTCTCCAATTCAGAATTTCAACATTTTATATCTAGTCTATCCGTTTCCATCACTACTTTAAAACTGATAGAATTATGGTCACCAGCCCCAAAGTGCTCCCCCACTGACTCCTCAGTCACATGCCCTGCATTATTTCCCAAGAGTAGGTCAAGTTTTGCACCTTATGTCGTCGGTATATCCACATACTGAACCAAAAAGTTTTCTTTTCCACACTTAATTTCCTCTCTATCAAAATCCTTAACACTATGCCCATGCGTGGAAAGTTAAAATCCATGACCATAACCACCCTATTATTCTGGCATATAATTGAGATCTCCTAAGAAATTTGCTTCTCTATTTTCCTTTGACTATTAGGGAGTCTATAATACGATCCCGCTAATGGGAGCATTCCTTTCTTATTTCACAGTTCCACCCAAATAATTTCCCTGGATGTATTTCTTGGAATATCCTCCCTCAGTAGAGCTGTAATGCTTTCCTGTATCAAAAACGCCACCATCACTCCTCTCTTGCCTCTCTTTCTGTCTTTCCTGCAGCATTTGCATCCTGGAATATTAAGGTGCCAGTCCTGCTCATCCCTGAGCCATGTTTTTGTAATTGCTATGATATCCCAGTCGCAAGTTCCTCGCCCTGCCCTGAGTTCGTCTGCCTTTCCTATTAGGACACTTGCATAGAAACAAATGCCGTTTGATTTATCATTCCTGTTTTGTTGTCTGCTTTGTCCCTGCCTGCCCTGACTGTTTGACTTGCCTTGACTTTGACTGTTCTCAACTATACCAGTCTCAGATCGATCTCCCTGTGTCCCATCCCTCCCCCATCCCCATCCCCACACCGCCACAGCTTACTAGTTTCAAATCTTCCCGAGCAGCTCCAGCAAGTCTCCCTGCCAGTGTATCAGTCCCCTTCCAATTTAGCTGCAATATGTCCTTCTTGTACAGGTCACTTCTACTCCAATCCAGATTTTACTACTCTTGAGGACGGCCTTTTTAAGTTCCTGCGCTAAAAACCCTTTTGCTAAATTCAACAGTCACAGAAGCAGGCTATTGGGCAATCGAGTCGACAGTGACCCTTCAAACAGCATCCACCCAGACCTACACCTCCTAGTCAATCCATGTAATCCTGCATTTCCCACAGCTAATCCACCTATGCCTCACATTTCTGGACACCATGGCAATTTAGCATGGCCTATCCATCTAAACTGCACATCTTTGGACAGTGAGGAAAAGCGGAGTATCCAGAGGAAACTCGCACAGACGTGGGGAGAATGTGCAAACTTCTCATAGACAGTCACTCAAGGCTGGGATTGATTTCAGATCCCTGATGCTGTGAAACAGCAGTGCTGATCACTGCACCAACCTAAAATCTGGCAATTCTTTGCTCACTTACAAATGTTATTTATTTCCCCTTTGAAAATTCCTTGTGTCATTTTCACAATTTACTTTGCTCTATCTTTGTACATCTTACGAACAAACCCGAGATGATGCGCATGCTGAAATCAAGGCACAGATTAGTTTATATCTACTGTTGAAATACATTTGCAGTACTTACAGCAAGCTGTACTGTTAATTAAAACAACGGATTTTCAATGTTCTTGGTGAAGCAGTCAAGATCACACAGCAGTCAAGTCGCACCTACTGTGTGAGGTTAAAACGTAGAAATGGGAATAGCTGAAGTCAGGAAAATTAGATTTCTTTTTAAACAGCCGAAACATCCCCAAACACCACCTCTCCCCATCAGCACCTGAACCAACAATAGCCACTTTTCCATCTTTTAAAACTAAACACCAGATCAAAAGCAATTTGCGAACATATCAGAACTGGGGTAGAACATAATTTTAAACATGATTACACATGATTTTCTGATGTGCTGTCTAAAAATAAAACAAATCCAAAGGTAACTTTTAAAAGGAAAACATAAATACCTCAGGATCAAGCATAACTAGTTTTATGATCGTACAGTGCAGTAGAAACGCAAGTGATTTTCTTCACGAGTTGCACTCAAACCAAATAAATGTGCCTAATTCAAAATCAGCAAAAGGCGGCACGATGGCTGAGTGGTTAGTATTGCTGCCCACAGTGCCTGTGGCCCGGGTTGGATTCTGCACTCGGGCGACTGTCTCTGTGGAGTTTGCTCATTCTCCCCGTGTCTGCGTGGGTATCCTCCGGGTGCTACGGTTCCCACAGTCCAAAGGTTTGCTGGTTAGGCGAATAGGCCATGTTAAATTGCCCATATGCTCAGGGATGTGTAGGTTAGGTGGATTATTCAGGGGAAATGTAAAGTAATAGGGCGGAGGAACGAGTCTTGGCGGAATAATCTTCAGAAGATCGGTGTGGACTTGTGGGCTGAAGGGCCTGTTTCCACACTGTAGCGA
Organism: Hemiscyllium ocellatum; assembly: GCF_020745735.1. Classification (NCBI taxonomy): domain Eukaryota; kingdom Metazoa; phylum Chordata; class Chondrichthyes; order Orectolobiformes; family Hemiscylliidae; genus Hemiscyllium; species Hemiscyllium ocellatum. Next base: position 34,355,181 of record NC_083435.1, read on the forward strand.
ATCTATGATTCTATGGTAAGCATCTGGATTTGACTCTCTGTACTAGTGTGAAGTTAGGTACAAATATTATGCCCCACAACTTGCAGCTCATCTAAAACATGTCCATTTATATCTATGAACAGACAGAGAACTGATTCGATACAATGCGTGTGTCCTTGCAAACTTCGGAACACAGTGTGCAACATTGGATTTTGTAATTAGACATCCCGCGCTGCACAATCCCAGTTTTGCAAAGACGTTTATGAATGACAAATTTAACGTTGTCAGTTATGATAGCAGAGTGGCTCACTCACACACAACAGAATCCATATAAATTCAAAATCAAGGCCCTGTCATACAGAGTCAAAGAGTGTACTAACCAATCCACAACAAACATATTCTGAAACATGACTTCTCCCATGTGCCTGCTACTGGCCCATACCTCACCAAGCCGTTTCTATTCAGGGACTTATCGATGTGTCTTTTAACAGTTATAACTGTGCTCACCTCCACCACCTCCTCAGGAAGTTGATTCTACATGTGAACCATCGTCGGTGTAAAATATTTGACAATCATGTATTTTTTTAAAAAATCTCTCTCTTCACCTGTTTTAAATACTCATTCAGAAAGCCACGTCAAGTATATTATGGGCCAGATTACCTCCAATTGTATCATCCTCTGATTCAGTGCAATTTAAAGATCCATCCACTGCCTATCTGGCTGGGAGGAAGCAAAAGAGAGACAATGGCTAAGGTGAGCTGGCTCACAAAATGCAATAGAAAATCACAGAAACTCAACAGGATGCTCAACTCATCTGCTGAATTTCTCCAACACCTGCTGTATTTGACAAAGAGTTACTTCTTGTCTTTTTTTCTTGTACTTTTTTCTCATCTTTTCACCCTAGATCTAACAGAGTTTCACAAAGAGACTGGCTTAAATTCTTTCTCTTGCTCCGAGTTCCTGTGACTGTGCTGAGAAGGCAAACCAGATTGTGTGAGAATGGAAATTCATGACGAACCACACAGGATGTCCAATGCAACTCACATTCTAGTTCACTGCTTCTGTCTCCACTTTTTTGCCCCTCGTTCTGAGATTGAAAGATGTTTGAATAAAATGAACTGCAGATGTTATAAATCAGAAACAAAAACAGAAAAAGGCTGAAATCAGAGTTAATGTTGCAGGTCAAGCGCTCTTTCCTCAAAACCCTCCAAAGGCCAAAGGGTGAAGGAATATGAAGCAAATGGAGGAAGATGGCGCTGGATCGATGATCAGCCATGACCACATTGAATCGTGGAAGTCCAAACTCTTCGTCTGGACGTCCTTCTGATTGCAGGGTCAGTGCAGAGTGAATGCGATGAATTCTTCTTTCTGTACGATCGGGAAACAACGATTACTTAAGCCATTGTGACCTCATATTGACCGGTACACTCTCATCGCACCTGGTCCAGCGTTGTAGAATCCTGAAGGAGCAGTAAGAGACCATTCAACCCAACGAATTAGCACGAACCTCAAAAGAGCATCCTACCCAGACCAATCCGCTCTCCAACCGTATCCAGTAAACCCACTCTTCCCATGGCTAATTCCCCGAGCCTGCATATCCCTGGACATTATAGAGCATCTTATTACGGCCAGTTTATCTTAACCATGTATGTTTGTTGTGGTTCTGTTCGCCGAGCTGGGAGTTTGTGTTGCAAACGTTTCGTCCGCTTTCTAGCTGACATCCTCAGTGCTGGGAGCCTCCTGTGAAGCGCTTCTGTGATGTTTCCTCCGGCATCTATAGTGGCTTGTCTTTGCCGCTTCCGGTTGTCAGTTCTTGCTGTCTGCTGTCGTGGCCGGTATATTGGGTCCAGGTCGATGTGTTTGTTGATAGAATCTGTAGATGAGCGCCATGCCTCTAGGAATTCCCTGGCTGTTCTCTGTTTGGCTTGCCCTATAATAGTCGTGTTGTCCCAGTTGAATTCATGTTGCTTGTCATCTGCGTGTATGGCTACTAAGGATAGCTGGTCATGTCATTTCGTGGCTAGTTGGTGTTCTCAGATGCGGATCGTTTGCTGTCTTCCTGTTTGTCCGATGTAGTGTTTTGTGCAGTCCTTGCATGGGATTTTGTACACTACATTGTTTTTGCTCATGCTGGGTATCGAGTCCTTCGTTCTGGTGAGTTGTTGTCTGAGAGTGGCTGTTGGTTTGTGTGCTGTTATGAGTCCTAGTGGTCGCAGCAGTCTGGCCGTCAGTTTGGAAATGCTCCTGATGTATGCTGGTGTGGCTAGTCCTTTGGATTGCGGCATGTCCTCGTTCCGTTGTCTTTCCCTTAGGCATCTGTTGATGAAATTGCGCAGGTATCTGTTTTTGGTGAATACCTTGTAAAGATGTTCTTCTTGCTCTTTTTGCAGTTGTGGTGTGCTGCAGTGTGTTGTGGCCTTTTTGAATAGTGTCCTGATTCAACTTCGTTTGTGTGTGTTGGGGTGGTTGCTTTCATAGTTCAGGACTTGGTCTGTGTGTGTGGCTTTCCTGTATACCTTTGTGCAGAATTCTCCGTTCGGTGTTCTTTGTACCATCACGTCTAGGAATGGGAGCTGGTTGTCCTTTTCTTCCTCTCTCGTGAATTGGATTCCTGTGAGTGTGGCGTTGATGATCCGGTGTGTGTTCTCTATTTCTGTGTTTTTAATGGTTACAAAGGTGTCGTCCACATATCTGACGCAGAGTTTGGGCAAGCCAAACAGAGAACAGCCAGGGAATTTCTAGAGACATGGCACTCATCCACAGATTCTATCAACAAACACATCGACCCAATATATCGATCACTACAGCGGACAGCAAGAACTGACAACGGGGAGCAGCAGAGACAAGCCACTATAAATGTCGGAAGAAACATCACAGAAGAGCTTCACAGGAGGCTCCCAAGCACTGAGGATGTCACCTAGAAAAGGGACGAAACGTTTGCAACATAAAATCCCAACTCGGCGAACAGAACTTCAACAACGAACAACCGAGCTACAAATCTTCTCCCAAACTTTGAACACCTACGTGCGAGAGACACTATGCATGTTTGGAATGTGGGGTTAAACAGGAGCATCCGGTGGAAATCCAAGCGGAAATGGAGACAACAAGTAAAATCTGGGCCTAGTCCACTCCTGGGTTTCCAGTCAGCACATCTCTCGAGATGACTCACCCACTATCCAGAAAACACCGCCAACATTCACATTCAGTGTCCTGGAGCCGGTCTGCTGGTCATGTATTGCCACTCAATAACAATGATGTGAAGATGACGGTGTTGGGCTGGAATGGACAAAGTTAAAAATCACACAACACCAGATTATCATCCAATAGGACGGAATTTAATCTAGTCTTGTGCGATTTTTAGCTTCCAAACAAAGCAGTGTTCAATACGTCTCCACGGATCACAAATGTGGTGATGTAAAAATCAAGTCACTTTTGCTGGCTCCCCACCCCCTCCCGCAGTGCGACAGGGAGTTGTCAATCAAAGGAACTGCAATCACTTTGCACTGGCTTTACACAGCTCGCTTCAAGTACAAAGTCTGCAGTATTCAGAAGTATATGCATAAATCACTAAACAAACCAAAACTCTGACACTTAAACATCGGAAATGACGAGTAAAGGCAAAACAGTAAGTACAGCGATTGAATAATAGCAAATTTACGAATTGCTTTTCCTCAATGCTTGTATGGAATGTCTCTAACACCCAAAATGTTGGAAAATGAATCAGCAAGGGCAGTGGAGGACATAATCTTCGGAAAACAGCTCGAGAGTTAATGAATGTTTGAGAAATAGAAGTAATGTATCCCGGGAATAAGAGGCACGAAATTTAGGCTTTGTTTCTTTTTCGTTCAGTAACACCAGTATTTAGTTAACCAATGGCTTGGAAACCCAAGCACCTTTCAGCTCGCGGAGAAAATGTATCCCTTTTCCATATGACCCATTTGGAGATGCTAAAATGCATCTCTGGAGCCGATGGGAATTTAACCCACGCCTTCTGGTACAGACATAACCATTGTGCCACAAGAGCCGCAGAATTTCAAATGGGGCTTATTTGGACCAGCCGGGAAACCCGGCTTAGATGTTTAAATCAATTTGTTCAGATATATTATGGTCAGGTATTTCCTGGGGTCCTACTATTCAATAGGTGCTTCTTTGCCTTCTTCGTCCTCCCAAAATATATCACCCCGTTATTTTCAGACTTCAATTCCATTTGCCATTGTTCAGTCCATGTGAACAGCTTGTTTATCCATTATTGTGCTTTTGGCTAAAGGTTTCTTCCTGACTATTTAACATTTTATTCGAGAAATTGCAGAAGTAATGTGAAACATTATAAAACAAATAAAACTTAATCTTTGTGGGCTGAGACATTTGAACAAGTTCTGGGTAAAATGACGTCTGTCCATGACAAAAATGGATTTATCCTGAACTGAGTTGGGACTGGTTTTCTCACAAGGCAGGTGCAGTACTGTTGAGAGAACTTTAAATTAACTCAGTGGGTTTGTGGGATTCAAAAACCAAACAGTAATGAGGAATATCAAGGTGCAGTAGTACAGTGATTAGGTGATGTCTTAATGGTATTATCAAGAAAAGATTACTCTGCACACCCAAGTAATGTTCCAGAGACCTGGCTTCACATCCAATTATGGTAGATAGTGGAATTTAAATTAGATTAAAATTATGTAATTTACAGTTTAATGATGAGCACTGATGATTTTGGGCGAGAAATAAAAGCCTCATCTTCTCTGGCCAATGTGTTACTGTTATCTGCTCTCAATTCTACTTACCACTAGAAAGGAAAAAAGAAGGAATGAAAATAGCCTCCTGGCATCAGAAACAACTGCAACTCTGGGTCAGGCAATAGTGAAGGAACCAACAAGTGGTAAAAACGTATTTGTCTGCATTCTTACCAATTTGTCCGGTATAGATGTAATTGAAAACCATGTAGACCTTATGGAGACGATGTCCTGCCTTCACACTGATAATACCTCAAATCATGCTTGTTCGGTAGGACGCCCATACTAAGTGGGAAAGACTATGAACAGATCTAGCAACTCAAGATTGTGCATGTATGGTGCATTGTGTGCATCAGCAGCAGCAGAATCATGCTTCAACGTAATCTACAACCTTGTCGCAGGCATTTGCCAAATGAGTCTTAGCACCAAGCCAAGGAATCTACCCTCGTTCAATGAAGAGTGCAGGAGGGCATGTTGGGTGGAGCAACATAGAAAATCTAAAAATGCAGTGTCAACCTGATGATGCTAAAACACAAAGCCACATTTATGCCAAAGAGCATAAGCAACAAGTAGTAGACTGAGCAAAGTAATCCCACAACCAGTGGATTAGATCTGAGCACCTTCGTCCCATCACATCTAGTTGTGAATGGTGGTGGACAATTAAACAACTCTCTGGAGGGAGAGGCTCACAAAAATCCGATCTTCAGTAGTGCAGAAACCCAGCACTTCTGTTTAAATGATTAGGCTGAACCATGTGCAACAATATTCCTCTGAAATTGTCGAGTGGATGATCCATCTTGGCCTCCTCCAAAGTCTTCAGCTTAACAGATGCTAGTTTAAGGCAATTCAATGTGATATCAAGAAACAAGTGGGGTACTGGATACTGCAAAGTCTGTGGCAACTATTTACCATTACTCCTGAAAAATTGTGCTCCAGCCCTTGCCACACTCGTGTCTAAACTGTTCCAATACAGCTACAACACTGGCATCTAATGACACTTTTTTTCCCAGAATGTGACACATTCATTCATTCTCAAAATCTCCATGTTCTTGCACAGGCAGACGACGCTGGAAGGAGCGATACCTGGCAAATATACACCGTCTGGCCGGTATGCATATGCAGAACACAGCTGAAGAGGGATTGGAGCTATTCTGTCTGTCGAAAATATGTCCAACACTGAGAAAAAATATTGAGAATAATCTTCTTTCAATTGGAGCAGTGTGGTTAGCATTGTTTTGCTTCCACTAATTCATCCTGCACAACAACTGAAGTAGCTTTACACTGCATTTGAAATCTGTTGAAATAACTTGCAGCAGTCTCTTTGAATCAGTAACTAGAGGCGAGAGGTGACAAAGGAAATATTGCTGGTTGGGAGTAGAGAGAGTGAAAAATAAGAAAAAAACAGATGCAAACTCTGTAACTCTTGATGGGGCACTTAAGTACACCTTACGTTTTGATCAAAATATAATTTGCTGGAGTAAACTCAGCAGGTTTGGGAGTGCCTGTATAGAGAAAGCAGAGTTAAAGTTTCGTGGGTCACTGCTCCCCATTCAGAACTGCTCGTGTCACAGGTGATCTCAGACCTGCTGAGTTTTTCCAGCAGTTCTTTATTTTTATTGTTGCTCATTTTTCTTTCTCCTTTGATATACTGGAACATTTACTCCGAACGGATCCAAAAAAATAACTAATCTGTATTACTGAGGGAATTCACAATATTGCACATCAGCACATAAAGTGCTGATTTCAACAGGTGGTTTCAAATATTTGGAAATATTTAGTAACCGATGCAATAAATGGCTATAACGAAGACAGCAGTGATAGTAAGAAAGCCACATAAACCTATTTCCAAGATATCCAAGCGTGTCCCGTAAGCATGCTGGGTTACCTGAGTCGATGGAGTGCAATCAGTTAGCGCGTCCTACAGTTAAGCGAGCGATTGGTGATTCGAGCCCACCCAGGGACGTTTGTGCATGTAGCATTTAGCAAGTTTACGACAAGCATCACCACGATGTTGTGCACTCAATTCCAAGCAAATTATCCATCAACTTGGGAATCACAAGAAAACCGGAAGATAATCATTCATCAGCTGAGAGATCAGTTTGCATTATTTCTTGTTCTCGGTACTGTGTTGCATCTGAATTGTAGCAACTTACAACAGATTTTTTAGACTACATACAGTATGGAAACAGGCCCTTCCCCTCAACAAGCCCACACCTACTCATCAAAGCGTAACCCACCAAGACCCATTCACCTAAATTTACACTTCACCTAACAGTACGGGCAAGTTACCATGGGCAGTTCACCTCACCTGCATATTTTTGAATTGTGGAATGAAACCAGAGCAGCCGGAGGAAACCCACGCTGACACGGGGAGAATGTGCAAACTCAACAAAGTGATTCGCTTGAGGCTAGAATTGAGCAGGGATCTCTGGCGCTGAGGCAGCAGTGCTAACCACTGTCCCACAATCTCTACTGGCACGACTGCAGATTACAAACACGTCAGACAGCTTCCATTGAGAGAATGGAAGCTAAATTTTCGAGTCTGAATACCTCTGAAGCGTGGAATGGATAGCTTTTATGCAGTGACAGATGTGCTAGAGTGCTGCAGGAGAAAGGATTTTGATCGTTCAGATTAAGTGATCGGAATGTGAGAATGGTAGAACAATGGTGTGTCGAACTGCCAGACTGGAATTGTCATTCTAAGAGCACTGTGTGTACTTTTTGCTTTTTGGCTGCAGAGAGTCAAGCAGGGGTCCCACCACCGAGTATAATTAGCAATAGACAATAAGTGCTGATCTCTGCTTGCTTCCCATAATCGAATGCAAATCTCATTGAAATTTACAAGATTACATGTAGACTCAGAAGGAATATCCCCACCGGCTGAAAATGTAAAGCAATTGAACTTCAAATGGAAACAAACAATGAACATAAAACGTCTTCACTCGTTAAATTTGTTTTGGTTATTTTCCATACTTGGGAAGGATGGGCTGGACTGCATTGAGAATGAGGCGTTTGGAGTAAACTATACAGCAGAATAAAGAAAATATTGTTGTTGATTGAGCTATTACTTGTTTATTTGTTTTTAACAAGAAAACTGCTAGTGGTCCCAAGATGTTCATATGTCCCCTCACATGAACACATTTTGCGTTAGCCTCCGTAAGAACGGGGCTATGACAGACCAAACATGAAATTCAGAACCGGATTCATCCTTTCGGAAGCACAAGGATCACTCCTGTACATCACTCGTTGTCTGCCAACTGGTACAATGTGATCTACGAGCTCATGTCTCCAATTATTACCAACTACTTAAAATTACTGCAAACAGGATTGAACATTTCCCTGACCTGGAGCAAAAAGCAAAAATGTAATCATGTCGTCACCAATCACTTCATCTTGACCTTCACCAGACTCTACCGTGACAGACTCAATTCAACAACTGCTGGAGATCTCAGCGATTCAGACATCATCCATGCAGAGAGAGCAAGCTAACGTTTCAAGTCGAGCTGACTCTGATGAAACGTTGCTCTCTCTTTATGGATACTGCCTGACCCGCTGTGATTGCCAGCATTTGTCGTTTTCATTAGATTCCAGCATCTGCAGTAATTTGTTTCCGCCATGAGAGACTTTCAGGTGAGTGTGAAAGCAATGAAAAGTTTACTTGAGTAGCGTAGTGTAAATGTCAGTCAGGAGTGTAGTGACGGAAAAGCACGGCAGGTCAGGCACCATTAGAGGAACAGGAGGGTCTTTTCTTTAATTCAAAAACATACGTTATTCAAAAGATATTTTGAAGATCTGTAGAATTGGTTATGGCATACATACGTAAATATTCCATTTCTTTGCATGCTTCCTGCGTGGGCCCCCTGTTCTTTTGGCAGGCAGACATTACACGGTGGTCTTTCCCCACCGCACTTTGGTGGCAGTTGCCCCAAGCTTCAGCGCGTTCCTCAACACGTAATCCTGGACCTTGGAACGTGCCAGTCTGCAACACTCAGTCGGGGTCAGATCCTTCAGCTGAAAGATCAACAGATTTCAGACAGACAAAAGAGCGTCTTTCACCGAGTTGATGATCCTCTTGGCACAGTTGATGCTCGTCAGTGTGCATCCCAGGGAACAGACCATAGAGGACAGAATCCATTGTCATGGAGCTGCTCGGGCCGAACCTCGACAAACACCACTGCATTCCTCTCCAGACTTATTTTGCGTAGGCACATTCCAGAAGGAGGTGTGTGACAGTCTCGTCCCCTCCACAGCTGCTTCGAGGGCAGCATGCGTTGCCACAGAGCGTCAGGGTGTGCACAAAGGATCTCACAGGCAGAGCCCTTCTCACCACCAGCCACGTCTTAATGCTTGTTGGAAAGATCTAGCGATAAGCCACTCTGTCAAACAACTTTGGCAGTCTGCTCAGCGAACCGCTCGAGAGGATCCCCCCTCTGTTCTTCCCGAAGGGTCTCAAGAACACTTCGTGCTGACAGCTTCCTGATGGAATTGTGGTCAAAGGTGTTTTTCTTCATAAACTTCTCTACGAAGGACAGTTGATACGGAACAGTCCAACTCCTCGGAGCATTCTGCGGCAGCAAGGCCAGGCCCATCCTTGGCAACACCGGTGTCAGATCGAACCTCAGTACGTAGTGACACTTGGTGTTTGCGTACCGAGAATCCACGCACAGTTTGATACAGCCATACATAAATGTACCCATCAGGCTGAGGATAGCATTTGGTGTGTTATTTTTTCCCCATTGCCCAGATTTTTATACATTGAGTCTCTTCGGACCCGGTCCATCTTTGATCTCCATATAAAATGGTAGATGGCCCAGGAGACTGCAGTGGCACAGATTCTGGGAATAGGCCAGATCTGTATAACGGTAATGACAGTGCCTCACACCTGATGACCAGTTATTTTCTCGTGATGGAGGCGACCAGAGCTTCCAACTGCCCAGTCTCCGCTTCACTTTGCTGATACGCTCCTCCCAAGACAATATTGCCTATTCCTAGATTTCTCTGAGAAGGTGGTAATGAGACGATTTCTGGATCCACGGTAGTGCACGTGCTCTCGGTAGACACACAGTACTGTTAGCAAAGGAATCCGAGGAGTTTGACATATTAACAGTGAAAGAATGGAAGTTTTGCTCATGTCAGGAATCAGAGGAACTTGCATATGGTTGTATTCCCATATATGTGCCGGACTTGCCCTTCAACATGGAAATGATTGCGAGTTCAGATGGAGCTGTGTAAGGGTCTTCCGTGAATTTCTGCAGTTCATCTCGTAGATATTTTCTGCTCCTGATTGTCGGTTGTGGCGCAAATGGATGTTCTGAGAGGTGGTACAATCAAACCAGTTGCTTTGTTCTGGATATCGTCAAGTTTCCTAAATGTTGTCGGAGTGCAATTCTCCAGAAAAGTGGGGATTATCACAGAACTCTCAGGAGTGTGTCCCAAGGAACTTCAGCATAGATATCCTCGAGTTCATAATGTCTGACCTGCAACAACCACAACCATCTTCTTCTGTATCAGGTATCACTCCAATCACTGAAAAGTGTGCATCGTATTCACGTTGATTCCATTTTTTTATTTCTATGGGTACCTGGTGCAACATTCACTCAAATGTCGGTTGTCACTCGAACTTCACCTCTGAAATTCAAATCTTTCATCCATATTTCAACGATGAACGTTGAACGCCTATAATGATGCCACAAGCTCAGCAGCTATGGTCGAGCCCAAACTATGCGTCAGTGAGCAGGTGTTGCATAATAGCACTGCTGATAACACTTTCCATGGATTTGCTGATGATTGAGAGTTGACTGATTAGCTGCTATTGTCGGGGTTAGAGCTGTCCGAATGGTTGTGCACAACACATCCCTGGCGACTTCATCACATTGATGAATTATTCTCGTGTTGTAGCAGTACAGGAATGGGTGAATGATAGATACTGCAATAATTTTATCTTAACGCAATATTATTTGGAATTTACTTTCGGTCCCTATGTTTGCTATTTGTCCACGACATATTCACACAGTAATTCATTTTCTTTATTATTTATTAGTTCATCCACGGTAATTCCACGTTTTTGTTCTTGGAATCGAGATCATTTCATGCTAAGAAACATTCCATTGATTGGTTCTTCTCTTTACAAAATGCAAACATAAACCTCGAAAATCCTGATGCCAGCCATGGTAACTTTAATTCCATATATTTGTCTTGGCTCTTATCATCACGTTTCCTCCCAAAATTCCATGAAATCGGAACAATATTTTCGAATTTTGACTTTGTTGCGGGCTGCTAGCAATGTTGGCATGTTGTCCGTGCAATGGATCCTTCAACCGGAACTGGAAGAAGAACCACCTTCACCAAGCACTGTAATTCAGCAGACACAGAAATTGAAATGTTAGCAGAGAAGTCATACTGAATAATTGGTAGGATGACTTCTGGGAGTGAACCTTAAAAGTGCATATACAGTTGATGACGTAGGCGAAAGTGTTTCCGAAATCGGTTCAATTGTTTTATTAGCAAACCTTTACTTAGTAAAAGTGATATGTAAGCATTTCCCAAATTCCCACAATACTTAACTCGTTGTATCTCTATTCTTCTGAGAAACAATATTATTGGCAGCAATCCACGTGTTTGAGCCAGGGATAAAATATCCTTCCACTAATTTGTAAGGCTGGCTCTCCTGTGTGAACGTTGCTCTAGCAGATCAGAGGAGATCATCTACGGAGTATTTTTGCACTGCTGAATGCTCTTCTCGCACAAGTACTGGTACTGGAGCATCTTCGCTCAGGGCGTGACTTCCAGGTTTAAGCTTTTATATCACCTCACTCCAGACTTCACTAAATATTCAGTTGTTACGATCCCTTCATCATCATCTAATGTTACATCGCCAGCAGTATTCAGGATTACCACGGTTGGATACGTGTAAAGTGGAGGTCGTCGGGCGCTGGATGGAAGTCAAAGTAGCAGAAAGTGAAATCAAAACAAACCTGAAAATTTGTGAACTCATTGATCTTGGTTTCCACTGTTGTCTGTAGTCAACCGCTGCTGCTTAATTTAGTTTGTCAAATTTCCACTCGGGTCTGATGTTCTGCTTTGGGTCATTTTAGAATTTTTGTCCTGCGATCGCTTGACCACTGTGCCTCCTGTGGATATCTTAAAGCATGCAGTGAAAATGGAAGTGAAGTCTCGAGTTCTGATCTCATCACGCATGAATGAACATTCAGACGGATAGACCAAGTGCCTGAGAATCTAGGTTCCCAATTGTACACGGCCAACAATACACAGTATACTAAGTATCTTCCTTTAGCACATCAATAAGTTGAACTTACCACATGAATTAATAATCATGGATTAATTTATGTAAATCTTTTTCTGAACCCTTTCAAGTTTCACGACATTTTTCCAGTAGAAAGGAGACCAGAATTGCACGCAATATTCCAACCGTGACCTAACCACTGTCCTGTACCGCCGCAGCATGACCTCCCAACTCCTGTACTCAATACTCTGACAAATAAAGGAAAGCATACCAAACGCCTTCTTCACTATCCTATCTGCCTGCAACTACAATTTCATTGAGGTATGAACCTGCGCTCCAAGGTCTCTTTGTTCAGCAACACTTCCTAGGATCTTGCCAATAAGTGTATAAGTCCTGCTAAGATTTGCTTTCCCAAAATGCAGCACCTCATATTTACCTGAATTAAACTCCATCTGCCACTTCTCAGCCAAACGGCCCATCTGGTCCAGATCCTGTTGGAATCTGAGGTAACCGTCTTCGCTGCCCACTACACCTCCAATTTTGGTGCCATCTGCAAACTTACTTAGTGTACCTGTTTTGCTCGCAACGAAATCATTAATGTACATGACAAAAACTAAAGGTCCCTGCGCCGGTCCTTGTGATACTCCACTGGTCACAGGCCTCCAGTCTGAAAAACAACACTCCACCATCACCCTCTGTCTTCTACCTTTAAGCCAGTTCTGTATCCAAATGGCTAGTTCTCCCTGTTTACTATGAGAACTAAGCTTGCTAATCAGTCTCCCACTGGAAACCTTGCCGAACGCCTCACTAAAGTCCATATAGATTATATCTACTGCTCAGCCCTCATCAATCTTCTTTGTTACTTCAAAAAACGCAATCAAGTTTGTGAGACATGATTTCCCACGGACAAAGCCATGTTGACTATCCCAAATCGGTCCTTGCCTTTCCAAATGCATGTACATCTTGTCCCACAGGAATCCCTCCAACAACTTGCCCACCACCGAGGGCAGGCTCGCTGGTCTGTAGTTCCCTGGTTTGTCTTTACCACTCTTCTTAAACAGTGGCACCATGTTTGCCAACCTCCAGTCTTTTGGCACTTCACCTGTGACTATCAATCATCCAAATATCTCAGCATGAGGCCCAGCAATCCCTTCTCTCGCTTCCCACAGAGTTCTCGGGTACATCTGATCAGGTCCTTGGGATTTATCCACCTTTAATCGTTTCAAGATATCCAGCACTTCCTCCTCTGTAATCTGAACATCAAATTATCCTTTTGAGACACAACTCAAGTTTTTTTAAAAAAAAGTAATTTAAATTTTAATCCATATTTCTTTTTCCAACGGATGAAATTCACTGTGAGGATGATTAGATACAACGAAGTAAAGCTGGAGGCAGAGTGCAGGCAGGTGTGATATGCAACAGATACATGGGTGTATCTGCGCTTTTAAGGTCCTTTCCCAGAAGTCATCCTACCAATTAATTAGTTTGATTTCCCCGCTTACATTTGAATTTCTCTGTCTGCTGAATTACAGTAGTTAAAAACTTTAAGCACAATTGTCAATTGTGTCACGACCTGCCATTTGTTTTGTTATGGAGCAGGCCAGATATTTGAAGAAGTTATCAAAAATCTTACTTTGTTATTCGATTTAAGCAAGTGTACAGTGAATGTTCTAGGAGAAATTCAGCTGATCAAACTGTTTTAACAAAATAGATTTTTTCTCTAAGATTACTGAATGAAATATAAAGAAGAGACAACATCATAACAAACAACCTATCGTACCCAAAAGCCCAACAGACTATCCTAACATAATGATGCTGTTGCAAAATAAATGCAACAATCCCCATTAACATTCCTTAGCACAAAAGGAAAGATCAAACAAGTTCTTACAGGAGAGAAGTCAGAGAAAGGGGAAGACACGTGGTCCAGCAGTGCTTCGTTTCACATACACTGCTGCATTAAAACTAAACCAGGGTTTTAGCTGAGGTGTGATAACTGACCACTCCCTTTCATGATACAATGAGTTTAAAACTTGAACGTCTTCTGTCTGAGGTAGTATCTTTTAACTGTAAGCACATTGTCCCTAAAATCTGTCCGAATTCAGAGTTTTAGGAACCTGCTTTGTTTGCAATCTCTATGCAAAAAAGAAGGAACGCCTAAACGTGTTAAAGGAACAGTCTTGTCACAGTTTCGTGGTACGTGGTTTGATGCCCATATTATATGACTTCGACTAATCACGTAAAGGTTGTCTGAGTTTGCTACTGATAATACTAACGTTTCACACCGCTGGTGGTTATGAGCGGGTTTGATTTTTAGATTACTTACAGTGTGGAAACAGGCCCTTCGGCCCAACAAATCCACACTGACCTGCCGAAGCGCAACCCACCCATACCCCTACATTTACCCCTTGCCTAACAATACTGGCAATTGGACTACTGGAGCTGATTTGTGTGGCCTAATACAAATGATTGCTCGTTGGTTGTTACATATGAAAGTCTCGCATGGGCATTGTTTCAAGATTTTCTGACGCAGCATTCTCTCTTCTCCCTATAGGCAACACCAGTTATATCAGTCTCCGGATCTCTACAGTTCGTGTTAAACGGATACTTGGATATCAACTGCCCAAAATATTTTCAATTCATATGTTAATTGCAGCATAAAATTATTTATTTTCGTCTAGCGAAGTTTATCAAGTGATACCTACAAGACATCACTTTCCTCAATATCACGGAGAAGAGAGAGATCATATGCATTCAATACACCCCCTCAGGTAATGCAGACATTTTCCCCATCACAGACAATTAACCTAGTTGATTGTACGTAGCAATTTCGATCCTGAATAGTATCCCCATAGCTTTTTAACTACAACACCGTCATTAAATGAAATCTCGGTCAGTTACTGTAAATTTGGAATATCGGTGTATTTCATTATTTTAAACACTTGATCTGTCCGCCATTGATTCAAGATGGAAACTGTCCTTGCTTAGCAAGTTCGAAGTTTGATCATTCACTGTCCACAGATTCTGCACAGGGTTCTCTTGGTCTGTCTCTGTGATTATCTATCTTTCCCTGGATGATATTGTATATGCTCTTCTAGCACCATTAGTACGTATTGGTCTACCTGATTCTCGTTTCGATCTCTCTACCACGATGATCTCTCTGCCTGCCCACTCTCCATTACTTTGCTGACTGTCCAGACTAATTATATCCGGTGTCTATGTAACTTCATTGGTTAAGTGGTTGAGTGCATGAAACAAATTACCTGCATTAGGGGTAGTTTGACAATCTACACAGTAAGTTGTTATCAAATCATTGTATGGCCTGCATCTTGATCTCTCTGTGTCAAACAGTATTTTCTGTCAATCGATCAAATGCAAGTGTAATCCATAACGTTGGGGAAGGAACCACTCTGGCAGCTGAGTTCCAAGCATCTAACACATCAGAACCAATTCGTGGTGTATGTTTTCATATCAGGTTTGCCTGTGTGAATCTAAACATATCCCATTTTGCAATTTTGTTATAGTCCTCAGAAAAACGTGTAGGCCTGCACTTTTGGCTAGTTTCCCGTTTCCAATTTCGGGGTCAAATTGCCGTCACAAAATTTCTAGCCCTTTCTCTGGACCGATAGCCACGTAACCATTTTCCATATATCTGTCTGCGGAAAAACCCTGACAGTCTCCTCTGGTAACAATCCTCTGAGCTCCAAATTGTCTTCCAATACACAACCATTGGTTGCAACACTCAAACATTGAGGAGTTATTGCGGTGGATAAAAATGCCCCATCCTCACATTCAACTGCATTCAGTGGGGCAAGCCACTTACAGACTGCGATGTATACTTTCAACAATCACAACCTGAGAATTTACGTGACAATGCTACACATCATCACACTGGAGAAGAGGGACAGGCGATATCTGTCATTATCTTTAGATAATATCTTACCTCGTTTCGAAAACTACCCAATCTTCTGTACTTGAAGACATATTTTATAACTCCTTCTGACATTGGCCTGTGCACAACCAATTACCTTCCAAAGATTGCTTTAACCGATTTCTGCAAATTCCTCTTGCATCAGTCAATTGCCTGTTTTTCAGGCCTCACATTACGTCCAAAATGGTTTATCCAAGCAAATGAATCCTCTACTTAGTGGCCCTCAGACCATAATCAGTGAGAAAAATCTCCTCCACAATAACCCATAACACCGATGCTCTGCAAGTCTGCATATTCACCACCTTACGTTTCTGCCTATGCATTAGGATTTTGTGGTCAAATTTTGACCAAACTCTATTTTTACATTCTCTGCGACCACGACCTGAAGTCCATATCTCAAATAATAACGAGATAGTATGAAGGAAAGTGATAGAGTGATTAGTGGCGTGGTATTACGATTTTACAATAAAAACTCTCCCTCAACGTGAGCAAAACGAAAAAAAGCTAGTCATTGACTTCAGGAATCATGATGAAGATCCCATTTCATTCTGTGGAATCATGATTATGAACAATGTGTTATGGTCCATCCACATTGAGAAGATGTCTAAGAAGTCCCACAATGCCTCTACGTCTTTGGGACGTGAAAGAAATTCAGCATTTCCATAAATACTCCTCATATGTTTTTTTAATCACTGCACCATGGAAAGCATTTAATCCGGAGGCATGTACAGAATTCTATGGCAAGTGCTCTGCCCAGGACCATAAAAAACTACAGGAGTTTTGAAAGCAACCCAGTCAATCACTCACGCCAAACTTCTATCCATTGACTCTATCTATACTTCTTTTTGCCTCATAAAGGCAGTCAAAAGAATCAAAGACCCCTCCATCCCCGGTTACAAACCTTTGCTCCCTCTTTGTGCCAGACATAAGCTGCATTAGCTTATATGCATACAACAAACGATTCAGAAACAGTTCCTTCCCCGCTGTAATTAATCGTCCGAATGTACCTCACAAATTCTGAATTTCATGTTGATCTCCCTCTTTCAGCACGTTATCTGCAGCCTTAATATTTACATTCTTTGCCCTATTCCATTACATTCATGAACTTTGTATGATCTGTCTGCACTGCACAAGAAAAAAAACGCTTTTCACTGTACACATGAAAATAATAAATCAAATCTAATCATCTAAAATGAACTACCTCAGGTGATTTTATCTGTGCCTGTATGTGAAGGGTTACCTCAAGTCTGATATTTGTAATCGAAATTTTGGCATAAGAATGCAGCAGTCCATCAGTTTTTGTTTATAAGATAAAAAATGGATAGAAAAGGAAAATGAGATTCATATGGATTATACTGTACCGTCTGATAGCTTTGTACGAGAATGCACTGGCAGTTCTGTTTACATTGATAGCTGAACTTTATTGCGGTATTCTCCGAGTTAGGATTACTGGAGCACCAGCGTTGGATAATCTAGGAATTTTGAGTGTGTGTGTGTCTGTTAAGGGGGGAGGTATTTGTGTTGGTCAGAGAGAGAGAGAGAGAGAGACAGAGAGACAGAGAGAGAGAGAGAGAGAGGAAGGAACATGCAGAATTGATTGGTCCACCAATGTGGAGGGACACTGCCTGCCATGGAATTGCGCTTCCACAAGTTCACGATGAGATAATTGGAATGACTGCTTCTGTCGCTGGTCTAGAACGCCGAATGGGACACTTTCTTGGATAGAATGTCTCCAGATATCCATTTCCCTGATGGGGCTGCTGCGTGAAAAGGTGTGCCTTTCCTAGCAGGAATTGATGGGACTAACTGCTGTTCAGTCCCCAAGGCTGAGGCATCAGAATGGATGTTGCCCAGCATCCTGAATTGAAAAGGTGATTGGGGCTAGTCTTTTACGGGGTCAGAATTTACATAGTGTCTGGATTGAGGACTAGTCCGTGATGCAAACCAATATTCGGATTTGGGTCCACCTCTGAGGTCCACTGGAAACATGTGGAGTTTGGTGGCTATTGCTTTCCGTTCCATCACCCTTGACCGATGAAATTGGTTTTAGGTGTATTGAGCAAAATTCTGCAAACAGACTGACTGGCCTTACCGTTATCCCTCCCACATCCCGAACCCCCAGATCCCACCAAGTGGGAACCTGAAAATCTACGGCAAAGGAATAATCCAAGCTGGAAAATGTGCTACATCGGATCTTATTTTGCCCACAACTTCCCATCAAATAAAAACTTGCTCAAGTTTTTCTTTTTTTCATTCTGATAGCCGCTCCATTCATGCGGCCTGTACGTTTTGAATCGAATTTGTACTGTAAAGTCTGTGCCTACCAATGGTTCAATATCTCTAATCGGGCGTCTACTCATTAGAACGTGGGGCGAATCACGCAGACTTAGAGGGTGATCTTCTAATGAGCGTAACGACAAAGGATTCAACTGCATACTAGATCGAGTAATTTCGCTAGTCAGAAATTGATGGAAACACCCAGCAGGCCTGGCAGCATCGGTGGAGAGGAAGCAGAGTTTTTGGTTCGTGTACAGTGAAGTGTCTTCAGAATATGTTTCTGATTTTGTTTAATATCTACTGGAGCTCCTACGTCCATTCTCCCTGATAATAATCCTCAAAATATGTGATAAAGGGAGCTACACATTTGACAACGTTAAAACTAGTCACTATATGACACAAAAAGCCCAGATCTGTGGAGGGAATAATTCGTGTTGGCAGCAAAAGCGAGAGAACCCAACTGAATTTGTCAGGCATCTGTGGACACGTTTCACCGGAGTCTTCAGTAACCTCGATCAGATTATGCTGAGAGTGTTGAGAGTGCAAATCACGGCAAATTAGACCGACACGATTGTTTTGCAAGACATTGAGTCAGCGAATAAAACTGGCAAAAAAAAAATCCACAGATTAGCAGTATGTGTTGCCGGTCCACGACTGAAATCACGTGATTTATCACGAGCACACAAGTAGGGTCATCAAGGGACAGAACCACGACTGACAGCATTAATAGAGTCAGCTTCTTTCAACTATTTGAACCGTGGTCGTGCAGCTGCACCCATCATTCAGACTCAGACGGGATGTCTTAGAGTTCAAAGTGAAAAGAGTTAGGCTTTGGACTTTGAAAACAGTCCAGGGACGCCAATGCTGTCTGTGCGTTGATCACTACAAATAGTTTATGCATTAAAACACTTCACCCAAGTGATTTTGTCAGTGAGGAGGCCACAGGGATGCGAAAGTCATTTTGCAGTTCAACTTGATCTTCTAAACAAAATATTCATTCTTAAATGAACCATGTGAGCATTTCCCAAATCCCCACTGTATTCACTCTCTGTCTAGCTTTATCCATTTGAGAAAGAATATTACTCCAAATGATCCAAGTGTTTGAGCTCGGCCATTGACATCTCCTTCCTCTCCAAAGTGAACCCCGTTGCTCAGGGCAGATATTCTCCTTGGTCTCAGATTGCCCACCGTTTTCTGTTATGAATATTACACTGAGTCTTCAAGCTGGAGAGGGGGGGATTGAAGGGGGGTTCCCCGTGTGACTTATTAACTATTCTGCCCCAGACCTTCATGAACATTCTGTAGCCTTTGGAAAATGGGTAATGATCTCTTTTGAAAACACGCAATATACTCGTGTCAACACCATTTACTGTTACGATTCTGTGGAAACTTAAAGTGTATGCCCTCAGGGACTGACTGAAGCTAAGGGCGATTGAAGCATCTCCAACTTACAACCCTTGCTAACCACTAAGTTTTTATGACTCACTTGACCTAAGTTTCGGCTTTTCTCTGGAGCTGATAGCTCCTAGCTGCAAGTCTTCATTCAGGCCGAATTTTACCCTTTCTGTTCATCAATCCAGAATTTCAAATTTTGGGCACGTGATTCTTTCACCGACATTGTGTTCTGGCACAATCAAGTTCATGTTTCCAAATTTCTCATTACGTGAGAGAAAGAAAAACATATATCACTAACTCCAGTCGTAATTATCATTTAATTAAATAAATGATTTGATTTCAGCGACCACAAGAGAGGCTAAGATCTTCCAAACAGCAGTTCTTCGTCTTTCTCCAGGTTGCATGAATTGAAAACCATTTTTTTCAAACACCAGTCTTTGAGCCAAATAACTAAGTAAATAAATCATAACCAATTAACTCAAGTTTTGCTTTCAAATCAGCAAGCCTTTTGCATATGCAACAAGCATCCTCCTTTCGTTTCTTTTATTCTGACCTTGAAACGCTATGCTTCATTTCAGTTGTATTTCTTGCTCATCACTTGATTTATACTTTTCCTTCCGGGAGCCAGAGCTTCAAATCTTGCTGCAGCTGCAGATTAAGCTTTCCAAACTATATCTGCAAATATCCGTGTGGGCCTGCTAAAGACAGCCTAGCCAAGGTACAAGCCAATTATCTTTCATAAGTCTTTATCACTCATATACATGTCAATAACTCACAGTGGTCCAGCATGTTTAATGGGAAATTGTCAGAGCATTACCAGGCTCAATGGATCGCAACTATTACAGAAAATGACTCATAAAATATGGTGCTCTTTTTTAATTCCTCAGCAGAAGTCTCAAAAATAGTGAGTTTAAGAGACTTGTAATGTCAACGAAACCACCTCTGTGTTCCCAAATAATAAGTCGTTGTGCGGAATTGCCTATATAATCACATGTATGGTAGTTCTCCACCTTTGGTTAATGTTTAACAGATTATCATTGCTCGGCTTATGGAGACACTGAAGTCCAAGAAGAAGTTCACTGTTAAGATCTGAGCTTCAGGATCTTCACGCAATCAGGATGAATGTATCATATGCGAGGAGAAAGTGAGGACTGCCGATGCTGGAGATCCAAGTCGGAATGTGTGGTGCTCGCAAAGCACTGTCGGCAAGATAGCATCAAATGATCAAGAGAATCGACGATTCGAGCATGAGCTTTTCATCAGGCATGTAGTTCGTTTTCTAAATTAGGATGATGTCTAATTTGAGAACTTTAGACTGTTCCACTTGTCTGTGTATGAGGTGGGAGAAAGCGATACTGCCCGTGAAACTTTGTGAAATACTTCAGTTCCTCCTGTGGATAGGAAACATTAACAATGGAGCGCCAGTGATGTAAGGAACAATTATTAAACTAGTCAATGCTGCTAAAGTGAGCGTCTTTGTCCTGATGGTTCCGAGAATTCAGATATCATTCTGATTGCAGACGTACACACAGGCAGAAAGTACCGAATGTAAATCCCGCATTCTCTTTTTCCTGCTTTAAAGTATTGAACTCTCAGTAACTACCAAGTGCATTGCACACACCTCTGCAGCATCAAAGTCAGCATTTTGCAGTTTAATTTACTTTTTGCAATTTTGGAGAAGATTTGTAGCTCAGGTTCAGGTTCAGGTTGTAAGTGTTGTCGCTAAACTGGAAGGTTTGTTGTCAGATGTTTCATCACCATGCTAGGTAACATCATCGGTGAGCCTCCAATGAAGCATTGTGTTATGTCCCACTTTCTATTTATGTGTCTTGGTCTCTTAAAGTGAGTAATACCATTTCAGGTATTTTCCTAAGAGGTTGGTAAATTGAGTCCAAATCGATGTGTTTATCAATGGAGTTCCAGTTGAATGCGAGCCTCTGGGAATTCGTGTGTGTGTCCATGTTTAGGTTCTCCTCGGATAGATGTGTTGTCCCAGTCGAAGTGGTGCCCTTCACCTGTATAAAAGTATACTAGTGATAGTTGGTCATGTCCTTTGGTGGCTAGTTATTGATCTTGTGGCTTAAGGCGAGTTTTCTGACTGTCCAGTGTAGTGTTTCTTATAGTACTTACATTTCATTTGGTGAATTACATGGGTTTTGGTGCTTGTTTGTGTAGTGTCCTTGAGGTTCATCAGCCACTGTTTAAATGTGTTGGTCATCAGCCAATGTTTAAGTGTGTTGATAGGTTTTTGGGCAACGATATTGCTAAGGGGACAAAGTCGTCTGGTCGAGATGTCATTGATGTGTGTTCATGTCGTTCGAGTATTTGGGCATATTTTGTCTTGTTTGGGTTTGTTGTTTAAGAATCAGAGGACTGTGTTAATTGGGTGCCCGTTCTTCTCGAATACGTATTTTTCGTCTGCTCGTAGTTACTGGGTGCTTTCGTGTGCTGTGGCCTGTTGAAATAACGTCCTGATGCAGCTCCGTTTGTGGATGTTCGGATGATTGCTTCGACATTTAAGCATCTGGTCTGTGTGTGTGGCTTTCCTGTAGGCTCTGCTCGGGCGTTCTTCATTAACTGTTCGTTCATTTACTGTGTTGTAACTATGATTCAAATTTTAATTTTAGGATCACTTCACCTTTAAAGGGGTTTTTCCCATTTTTAAGTGCAAATAGTTGGAGGTTTAATAATCCGATACACAACATAATAACAGCTTTCTGTGATGGCAAAGCTCTGAGGAAATATTTTACTGAACATTAAATTTTACCCGTTAAAATCTGCTTGAGTTTACTGACAAGTATGAGACCTTTGATATCCATTCAATGAGATGGAGGATTCAAGGGTCTGGAATGATGATACGAAATTCATTACGGTGCCCATTAAACTGATCCCCCAATTTACATTCACCTGCCTTCAACCTGCATACAATCATATTGGTTTCAGTCGTTACCAATAGCATTCGGTTCTATGTTAACTCCGTACAAAGTCCTTTAAAATTCAGATTAGGCGATAGAAACAACAGATCTAAATTGATCAGGGAACTTATTTTTGTTCATACTTTATGCGTTACTCTTTTTAAAAATTCTGGTTCTGTTTTCTTTATCACATGCCATGAAGCTTGCTAATCAGAGGGTTCGACAGGGAGAACTGTATGTCGGTTTGCTCGATGAGCTGGAAGATTTGTTTTCTCAGCCACAAATTCCACCAAGTAGACAAAACACGTCCAGGCGCCCTAGCCAATCTCCCCTACATCAAATACATCTTGGAAATGTCTGCCAGACGAATCCGATCTCTTGGCATCATGGTCGCGTTCAAACCCACCAACACACTAAAAAAGCAGCTGATGAACTTGAAATACCCTATAAAGACCCTTGAAAGACAACAAACAAAAGTAATTTCATTCATAAAATACCTTTCAGGAACTGTAAAAAACACTGCATTGGACAAACAGGCACAAAACTAGCCACCAGGATACATGAGCTAGCAATGAAAAAAAAAAGATCCATTCTCACTATTATCCTTACATACAGATGAGGAAGGACAGTACATCCAGTGGGATAACACCTCCATTCAAGCATAAGCCAAATTGAGAGACCCACAAGAATTCCAAGAAGCATGACCTTCCAACCAGAATTCTATCGACAAACACATTGACTTTGATCCTATTTACCACCCCCTGAGATAAAGTAAAGGAAAGGACATCAACACAGGAAATAATGTCACCACAGGAAATGACACCGCCAACTCAAGTAAACATAAACACATCAATAGAAAGCGGGCAATGCTTCCTCCTAAGGTTCACTGATGATGGTAGCTGGTATGTTGACAAAACGTTGAAAATGAACTTTCTAGCGGAGAGAGCAAACCCAAATCCAGAACCTCAACTGAATCTACAAATTTTCTGAAAACGAACTAATAGGGCGGACAGTAACAGCGTTTTCCAGGGATGGCGATGGCTGGTATGAGGGGGAAGAGTTTTAAACTGAGGGGCGATGGCTAGACGACAGATGCCAGAGGTAGGTTCTTTACTCAGACAGTAGTAGGAGCGTAGATATCTCTGTCTGCAACAATAGTAGGCTCACCAACTTGATAACATAGGATAGATAGGCTTCAGATTGCATCTACATGTCGGTGCAACACCGAGGGCCAAAGAGCCTGTTCTGCGTTCTATGTTCTATATCTTCTAATTGTTACATAACTAAAGAGCTGGATGGCTGCGCTGTTGACTTTCAAAGGAATGCTCAAGTTGTTTGGTTGGGAGGAACGTGTAATATGTTTATCCTAAAACATATTCGTAATATAATCTGTACTGTGCTTCTTGTAGTCTGAGTGCTGTCAGATTTAAACCATTATGTTTTGAACATTTCTTTTAATGTATAAGAAAAGATCCAACATATTGTCAATTACCACACCGATTGATATAAGGTCCATCACTTTGCTTTCGCATGAAGGTTGCTTTGGGATTGGAGTTGCGTTTTGACAAAACTGAAATTAACAGATATAGTTCGCTTTTCGTAATCCAGCACAAAGTGATGGAGTAACTACAGATCAAAATCCCTATGGCATATTACACAGAAAAATAAACTGGGGCTTGCGTTTGACTTAACAAGCCTCACTTTACTTCAGAGCGAGTTTAACCTAACATATGCTGGAGTGTAAATCTACTGGATATATCTGACAGTTCAGCAGTTAACATCTACCATTGCAAGAAAGGAAAGAATGGAAAAAAAATAACTTGTACCAGCATAGATTAGTTAATAGACAGAAACCAGAGAATTTGAGTAGATATGCTAATGCTAGCTTGGTAGCCATAATAATGAAGGAGCAAAAATGTTTTAGAGTATTTCTTAAATGGTGAGTGATAGGAAAGGATGGATATCCTGATGGAATTTATTTCTCCTTGTTAATAAGTAACTTAAAGCGAGCATGCAGAGGCAGAAAGAAATGTATGCTGGGCATTATCAAAAGACAATTTGATGACAAAAGGAAAGGATTTTGCTGTTTTCGTATAGAGCACTGTCAATACCATTGCTGCAGCACTGTGCGCTTTTTGATCACATTGCTGAAGATAGGTTCATCAGCTGAGATTGTCCTTTAAGGAGATATTGAGACAAATGGAACTTTATTGTTTGGAGATTAGAAGAATGCAAGTCAAAATCAGAAACATGCAAAATTCTTAAAGGGCAAGCGATTGCAGATGTTGATAAAAAGTTTCCATTTGCTATTGACATTCAAATCAATAGAGTTATTTAGGAATCAGGAAGATATTCATTCACAGAGTGATTAGTATTTTTGGTGTTCATTACCAGAAGGGGTTGTGAAGCTTATTAATAAAACACTCCATGACCGTGATTTATAGACTTTACATTGTTATTAATGACATCACGCAAATGGGCATGGTTTGAAAACATCGAATTGCGATAGCTGGTCAGTCATGATCTAGAATGCATTAAGGAACAAACCAAACCCCTTCACAATATATTAACAAGACAGCCCAGACCCTGACATTTTACTTACTTCTAAGATCAGTATATGGTGTTGTATTCCAGATGCAATTCTATTCTTCAAACCACTCGTCTTGAAGCAAAACGTTCCGTATATATTCCGTATATCAAAATTTGTGGCGCTGGAAACTTACAGCAGTTCAGGAAGCATCCCAGCAGCAGTAGAGTCGTTGTTTCAATCACGCCTCTCCATTCCCCCCATCATACCTGATGAAGTGCTCATGCCCGAAACGCCGACTTTCCTATTCCATGGATGTGGCCTGACCTGGTGTGTTTTTACAGGACCACACACATACATTATGATCACCCAGCATCTGAAGTCCTCACATTCTCCTAGACACTTTGCATTTGCACCAAAGTTAATCGACAACAAGAGAAGGAAGCATTTGCAAATGTTAACTAGATTGGAAAACTGAAGTAAATAATAGGTTATTTAGCTACAAAATCGCAAATGTTCCATTGTTGTAACATCCCACAAACACACCCTTGGTAAATACTAATTGAGCAAAACAGATGATCTGACATATAATTCTAGCAACTTGAACAGAACCCCAACAGTTACCTTGAACAAAAAGAGCAAGACATAGCAGGTTTTACAACCCCAACATCGAGTGCTGACAGCTAAATTCACAATCTTAGTTCTTTGGAAGTTTGAACCCACACATTCAGCATGCTTCTATTGTTCCAACTTTAATCATAAAAACTCCTAAACCCTCATTAGCTGTTTTTCTTTATTGGCCTTGAGCATCTCGCTCAGTAACTCTCTATCATTTTCTTCACAAAGAAAGAAACAGGAGAAAATACGCCACATAGTATTGTTACAAATGACAGAATAGGCTCTAAGGTTTGAATACATTATTCTCTTCCTACGCTTTTGGAGAATTGAATGATGATTGAATGGTGAAGTGTTTACCTGTAAAAATGGGGAGTTCCATTGTGCTGGAACGAAAAGAAAACGAAAGGCTTGTTCTGTAGTTTAAAGTATACTCTTCAAAAAGAGTGTTCAGACAATAAGTGTTTTAGTGTATTTGTAACAGGTAATTTTTAAAAAAAATAATTAGGGTGCAGAATATATATGGTACATTAAATGCCATATTAATAGCTAGGACAACAAGAATTGAAAGCAAAACTCAGTTGACTAGGCTTCTTTACACAGGAAACTGCTGAATCACATCTAAATTACTGTGCACATGACAGTTCACCTTATTCAATGACGAATGTAAATGAGCTGGAGGCATTTTGATGCCGATTTCTGAGAGTTAATTCTGGATTCGAGTGATTACTTTTTGATCCAAGCTCGTACAGAGTAGAATTATATTGCTTATAATCGAGCTGATTGAGGTGTGTCGTGGTTGGAACTCGTATGAAGATGAAGGACATTTCAACTACAGGTAACATGTGGATCTCGAGGGTCGCTTTTTAAAAATGAATTATCACCCATTTAAAAATAATCCTAAACCCAACCAGGAATTGGAGACTTTGTTCCAACACAATTCCACAATTTGTTATGACCCAGAGCAGTCTGCACCACTACCCCAGCTATACACTACAAAGCACATTATGAAGATAACCTCGAAATTAAATTCTTTATTTTTTCAATTCGCTTGATCGACATCTAAGCTTTAATGAAAACACACTTTATTCTTACCACACAGTTAAAATGCAACAAAAAGACGAATTGGCATAACTTTACCAAATAAAACACTGAACAATGCAATGCATTATTTAACAATTAATCATCCATTGTACCAGTATAGGCAGCCTCCCACAAACATACCCTTGTCAAAGGCAATTCAAAAAGTTATTATTTCCATGCACTGTTTCTCTACCGTCTAGCAGAAAGAAACACCGAAAGTAGCATTCTTACGCTTTTGATTTGAAGTGGAAAATTCAGTGACCATGTTAGCAGTTTAACAAGTGCATTCTGTCTTTGATTTATTTCAATGGGATCGGAAAGGTAGAGGTGTTGATATGGCTGGACATAGCGTACAGAACTTGCCAAAGTCAACAATCAGAGGAGCCCTTCAGATTTTAAAATATTACATTTGTATAATTAAAAGGAAGCGGCCAGTCTCCCAGGTCAGATTCATCCTCATTTGGTTTTATTTTAGCAAGAAGTCAAGAAAACTGCTGGTAGCAGAGAAGCAGCTGCAGTGAATACAGGGAGTCAATGCTTCAACAGGGGTCTTGCCAGAACATTTCCTCCGAAATCTCTTCTACATCTGAAACCTATGGTTGAAAGTTCTATTTGCCAAGAGATGTGTTTATATGATGTTGCGGGAATTGGAACAGTCATTAAGTTGTGTTAGTTTTGTTCGGATTTTCAAATAAGTTCATTTATTCTATTTCTTTTCTTCGAGGTACAACTGCAGTGTGTGAATAAAATCTGTTTTGCTTAAAGACAAGTGGTTTCACCTGCTGTATCCCACCTGGAAAATTCACTCTGCATCTGTCATTAAAACTAAAAAAAATCATTCCGTTGGTGTCTGGGCTATCTTCTTAAAATGTTTTGAGGGAATCTGGCCAGGTGCAAAACACTTCGCTGCATAAGACTTTACTGTTTCACCAGAAAACTCAAGCCTTCTCGTCCCGCAGCCAGGACAAAACCCTCCTCAACTCACTGAAATACGAACTGAAGTCAAGACCTGTGTCTGCCTTACCTTGTCACGCAAACCTCCTTTGTCTTTCTTTCAGATATTGACCCAGGACGAACCCAAAGCTGTTTCCCATTTGATTGATGTTTGAGGCATTTTTGTTTCACCACTGTGACAGCAGCTCTTAGGAAGAGAAACAGAACAGAACATATCTCTTCAAGGCACAGGATCATCACACACTGCGGTTGTAACACGAAGAAAAAGAAATAGAATAAATGAACTTATTTGAAAACGCGACCTAACACAACTTAATGACTGCTCCAGTTCCCGCACCATCATATAAACAAATCTCTTGTCAAATAGAAAATTCAAACACAGGTTTTAGAGGTAGAACAGATTTCAGAGAGAAAGTTCTGGCAAGACCTCTTTCTTTCTATCTTTTTTTCAGTGGAAGTATTTGTAAAGCGTTCTTGCAATGGTTGTTGAAATAGAGCCATTGAACATTTCAGAAGGCAGCATTTGATATGTTCTTGTTTGGCAAGGATGTGAAGGGCTTGGCAGAGATGCAGCTGTGAAGTTGTGATGACATTCGTTATGATCGTATAAGATAACAGGGCAGGATCGAAAGTCTGAATCTCATAATCTTATGCATAATTCTATGTATGTTTGCAATGTCTTCTCAAATGTTAACAACGTGACCCTATTGCATTGCCAGATCCCAATGTATTGAACATTTGCTGGTTTCTTCCTTGGGGAATGTGTTTATCTCCTTCGGCAGGTGATAAATATTTGCGCACAAAAATCCATTATGGCCTCAGAAATGCTTCTCAAACTAGTTTATTTCAAAATTCCTCTTACATATGTTGCAATACCGCTTGACTTCCTACGTGCTGCTTCTGTTGCAAATTAAAATTCTCTTTTATGCCAAAGCAGCAGGACAACTATCAACACGAACATTTCATCGATTGTAAATATTCAACAGTATCCAATGGCCTTTTAGATTTGCTGTGGATGTGAATAACCTCGTTACTCATTCTAGAGTTGACTTCTAAACGTGCTGAAATCAGTTTGTGTCCCAATACTGATTTATTTCCCAGTCACACCTTGCGTAATATATCAATCGAAAATGGCATTAAGGGTTAGTGTAATATGAGTAAAATGAACTTGATCGAAAAAAAAATGTGTGTAAGTACAAGTTTTTTTGAAATACGATAGACTTGGTGCGACAAAAGGCGGTTTTGCTGTGATCTCTGCACTTATTGTTTGGCTATCAGGCACAGAGGGATGTTTGAGAAACGTACTCAGAAGACGCAATTCAGGGAGCAACTACTAATCCAATATGCTATTAGTGAAGGGACTTCTCAGTGATTGCTGAACTTCACATTTGGATTGGATTCGCGTCTGGTGCCATGGAAATGGAAATTAAGATCGAAGTTCTGTTGCCAGTACTCAGTGAAACGCAATTTTTTGTTTTGAAAGCATTACACATTACCGAAGAGGAATCGCAGAATGTATTAAAAATATAAACGTGGATAAAACACTGGGATCTGGTCTAGTGTATCTCAGAACGTTGTGAGAAGATATGGAGGAAATTTCAGGCCCCCTGCGAGAAACGTTTGCATCACCTATAAATATTGGTGAGATGTTGGATGATTGGAGAGTCGCTAATGTTGTGCCTTTGTTAATAAAATATTGTGAGGAGAAACCTGGGCAATATAGAACTTGGAGCCGATTCTGAAAGACAGGATTTATATCCATTTGGAGAGCAAACTTAAGATTCGGGATCAGTCAGCATGGTTTCGTACGAAGGAATTCGTGTCTCAAAATTGATTGGGGTTTTTTGAGGAAACAAAAAAGAAGATTGATGACTGCAGAGCGGTAGACATTCAGAAAGCAATCATATACTAAAAATATATCTTGATCAGTTGGTTCAATGTGCTTAAGATTGGCAAATGACACTTAATTTTGATAAATGCAAGATATGATATTTCCGTAAAACAGGCAAGGATACAATTAAAAACAAGGCCTTGGGCAGCATCGTCGAAAAGAAATCTAGGGCTTCCAGTACATAATTCCTCGAAATTTGTGACCTACTTAGGCAGAGTGGTTTAGAATGCATTTAGCAAGTTTGCTTTAATTTCTCAGAACTTTGTTGGGATTCATGAGGCCTCTTCCGGAGTAATGTGTCCAGTTGTGGTCATCCTGGAATAGTGATGACTTTATTACTTTGGAACAGTATTTTACATCGCTCCTCACAGGGGAAGACACAAAGTATTTCAATAAAAGAAGAAAGATGGTATTAGAAAAAAAAAATTCTTGAATCATTTCTAACAAAAGGAACAAGGTTTTTTTTTCAAACAGACAAGACCAAGGGGAGACAAATCAGCAAGTGACAAACGGTTTTTAAAGAAGTAGTGACAGAGTGACAGGTGGGCACTGTGTGAAACATTCCATGACTCTCTGGATGGCAGGAGTGTTCCAGCAAAACTGTAGAACATCCAAAAAGTGGCGCCTGCCTTCAAGAAGCGAGTGTGAGTTATTCAGGAAGGAATTGCAGGTCATTTTAAAAAGCTTACTGCAATCAGAGTCAACGTATTTTGCGAAAGGGGAATTATGGTTTGCACTGTAAAATTATGCAAAATATTGCAGCATATTTCCTGAGAACAAAACAAGCAGATTTGATAAACGGGAACTGATATACAATGTATTCGGCTTCGCAGAATTTTTCGATATGGTTCTCAATATAACAAAACAGAATATCTTACACAAGAATCCGACAGAAAATATTCTGGATACACTTCAGCGTGGTTCACTCAGAAAAGATGGAGAACCGGGATGTGAGTATTTGTCTGATTAAAGAGATGTATCTACTGTATCACCACATGTATCAGTCCTGTGGCATTAGTTATTTACAATCTATATTGTTGATTTGAAACGGGGGATGAGTGCATATATATCCGAGTTTGTGGATGGCACTGAACTATGTGGGAGAGCAGGTGGCAGTGAGGATGTAAGGAATCTGAAAGGAGATATAGATAAGGTCTGTGAGTGTCAAGTAATTGACAGCTGGAGTTGACTGCAGAAAAAGTATAAGTTCTCAGAAATTTCCCCTGAGAACCAAAGGCCGTCTGTCATTGACTGGTGAGAACTCGAGAAAAGAGTTGCAGTGAAAAGCGAATGGGTTTTTCCTGTGTATGAAACAAAACGTTACCACGCCGGTGCAGCAAGTAACTAGCATGAGGCATTAGGTTGATTCTGGGAATGAAAGTGTTAATCTATCACGCATAACTAAAATGTTGAGGCGTTTATTCATTGCAGTTAAAGTGAATGGGGTGATCTTACTGTACAATACACAGAGGGGGCTTGACAACGTTGATGTTCAGAATGTGGTTTACTCCTGAACAGAGTCTTGAACACAGGGAAGTAGATAGAGAATAAGGGTTTATTGATTTCATTTGAGACAAAGAGAAATGTTTTCTCTCAGAATATAGTGAGAGAGTGTGGAAGCTGGGTCATTGAAAGTTTTTTTTTCAGAATGTGTGGATTAGTTATTGAAAAATGGGCGAGTTGAGGGATACAAAGGGTTGGCAGGAAAGTGGAGTTGAGCCCTGGAGTAGCTATGACAAGTTCTTATTGAATGACAGGACAGGCTGGAGCGACTGGATAGCATACTCTTGTTCATTTTTTAAAATATTTCCAGCTTCAGTTATTGGAAAGTAACTAGTTATTTTCCAGGCAGTTGTATTCTCCATTCAGGGAGAGCAGAGTATTTGGTTGAGCTAACCCTGGGTGTGGCATGGGGGCTGTATTCACATTGAATCTGTGTCTGTAACATGACCTCCACCTGGAGCAGAAGTTGCAGAGAGCGGAAACCGGGATACAGTGATTGTGGGGGCGATGCTCTTTTTGACCCAGCCTGAAATTTCCTAGTACATTTTCTCAAACTTCCCCTAACCATCGGAGGGGACTCGATCTGCTCCTGTGTAGCAGGTATGAAGGCTGAGCGGAACATAAGAGCATAGGTTTGAGGGGCACGACTAGATCATTTGGCCATTTGTCACTGCTCCACCAATAAATGAGGTCATGGTTCATCTCATTGTGGTCCCAGCTTCGCTTTTCTGATTTGCTAGTCCATCGAAAATCAAACTAAAACAGTTTTGATATAATATAAAGATTCAGGCATCACAAAATCTGGGAAAGAGAATTCCTATTTGAATAAATTCCCACTTTGTGAAACTCTCCTTAACACTTTTCTGATCAAGGTTGGAGAGGTGACTGTTTCCTCTTCAAGTCCCACTCTTCCACTGCTCACAACAGATTCGAAATGCAGCCAGGTTGGTGATACAGCAAATGTTATAGGTCCCAGACTGGTCAGGTTCAATGATAGAAATATCACAGACAGATTTCTTCAGTCAGCCACAGGTAACTGGCTTATTCTTGAAATAAACTTCCCTTACAAAAGTGCAAAGCCTAATGACAACAAATTTGGACGATGCAAACACCCATTCAGTATCCAAATGATCCGTTGTCCTCACGTTGCTACGTGATTTAATAAAATCACCTTTCATTCCAAGGGTAACCTGCTAAACCTCCATCATATAAACCCTTCATCTCAGGAGGAAATGAAGTGAAACATCTGTGAACACCTTCCAGTGTAAGGATACAAAAATAAACCTTCACACATAGCCCTCTAGATGTGTTATCAGTCAGCCTGGGTACTGCTGCAGCAACACGTCCTTCCTACTGAGTCATTGCAAGTACAGTTGCAGCTGCATTATTTGTCTTAATTCTTTTCTTTTAGAAGTTTTCAATTTATTACAGACATGAGGAAATTTATTTTTATTTGTTCGAGCATTTGAGACTTTTTGTTTTGGAACTCTCTTCTGCAAATAGCATCGGATGCAAAAGTATTGATTGTTATTGCGACACAGACAGACAGACTCATGGATAACAACGGAGTCAAGGTTTATCGGCCAATGGGCAGGAACGTACTGTGTGGGGGAAAAGCTGACATTGGGACAAAATGAAACTGCATTATACCAGATCATCCGGAAATACAATGCAAAATGAAATGGTCATGTAGATAAGATTTTAAAATGCTAACAGTGATGCAATAAAGTCACCATCGTCTCAGAGAACCTTGTGCTGTTCTCTCACTAGAGAGACAACTCGTGGTGGTTTAACCCGAGGATCACCACACC
Organism: Hemiscyllium ocellatum; assembly: GCF_020745735.1. Lineage (NCBI taxonomy): Eukaryota > Metazoa > Chordata > Chondrichthyes > Orectolobiformes > Hemiscylliidae > Hemiscyllium > Hemiscyllium ocellatum. The sequence goes on from NC_083435.1 coordinate 34,388,032, forward strand.
ACGGATGAGGGGGTGAGCTTGAGAAATCGAGACCTTTATGCTAACCTATGACAGTGTGCGGAATTGAACCTGCTTTGCTGGCCTATTCTACATCACACTCCAGTCATTTAGCCAACTGAGTGGGAACTACTATAGAGAAGAATTTTAACAGACAAAGGACAATAGAAACTTTGGTAAGCAGGAAGGAGCTACGGGTCAGACAATGATCCAGATAATGGCTGAGGATAAAAGGTAAAAGTTCTCTGCTAGAAATTACACCCTATAATGAGACAAGTGCTTCGATGCAGTATTTGGCTGAATACAATTAGATACGACAAGTGAAATTACCAGAATTACTGATTGTGATTGAATATTGTTGACAATGAAATAAGTAGATATTTTCGATTTGTCGATTTAAATTGTGCTTCTGCTTACAAAAAAAAATGCTGCAATAAATTGTTTAGAGAGTCAGTCCTCGTGAGAAATAGCTCCAGAACATCTGCTTGAAGGAATTCGGTGAAAATGTGTATGAGTGTTTTCGATTCAGTCTATTAATGCTTGTCCTTTGTTGTTGGGCATCTCTTCAGACCACAGGAACTGCACTGAGCTAGTTGGTGAGCTCAGACCATGGTCAGTGGGTCCACTAGTGTGGCCCCCTCTGGGAACAGAATGATCCCCTTCTGTACTAGCCAATCCACCAGAACGTCCGTGGCCCTGTTGACAAAATCGTGGTGTAACTTTTCCTGATATGCCATGGTCAGGATAAACTGTGCAGGTCAACTCCAAACCGCGAAAGCTCAACTGTGTTCGCATTGACCTTTTTAAAGGTGGCAGCAGCACCAGGGATCACCGAATGTCCGGGGGTATCTCGGTGATGGTGACCACCTCCAGCCAAGATGGATTGGAGAACGAGGCTGGCATTGAATGAGAGGGACACCATGGGTTAGGATAGATAGTTAATGAGGTGAGTTCGAGACGATATCACCAAGAAATGGCTCGGCCTCATGCAGACGATGCCTTTGTCACATTCAATGAAAATGACACTGTGTCAAATTATTGTTCGATTCAGCCAAATCAGTCAAAGACTCTGCTGGCCCCACTCCCTTTTGTAAAGCTACAGAACAAATACTCATCCAAAACTCCATCATCTTCATTGACATCAATATGCTGTTCATCCATTATTTCTGGGAACAGTGACCTGTAATGCAAGATGCAATATAAATGTTTTAATTTCAGAATATCGAAATCTAAGATCACATCCTTCTCTGAAATTCTGTCTCAATCTACCCCACTCTTTTAAACAAACTCTTCATTTTAGTGGTATTTAAACTGATTCCCTGGCTTCTCTCTGGAAGTGATTTTCACACCCAAAACACCACTTGTCACGGAACGATTGAGAAAAACGAGTTTTAAATGGATGGGAGCTGCACATCTGTCACTTCCAGCATTTGGTGCAATTTCCCCACGCTCAACAGTGATCGAATACAGTGTTAATAAAAATGGACTGGGGTGATTTATACATTGGGATTGTAACTGCGACAGATTTACAGATCCAATCATTCCACAGATCCCCCAGCTCAACAGTATCTAGACTATGTTTATGGAACAATGCAATGATTTGGACTGCACAGCACTCCGTGTTGAACAGATTATATAGTCCAGGTTTATAGATCAATGCACTGTTGGAAAGGTACGTGGTGAGCAAGTGAACCTGGAATGGTTGCAGGTTGTACTGAGTAGTTCACTAGCCTGGTCTTCACAGTGCTCCACGGTGAACAGATATCTCATCTGGGCTTATAAATGCTCGGACTGGATCTGTGAGGTGGATTGAGTATCCGATATAATTCCTGACATAACTACTGCTCCTCCACGTCGGCCCATTCCGTTGTTCACTCTTGTTATGGGCCAGAGCAGAACTCCTCAAATAAATCGAGAAGATCATCTCGACTCGAACATTTTCTTATTCTAAAGTTAAATGTGAGGTGTTGTGATTCAGATACAAATCGCTTGGTCAAAATATTTGACATGAAGCAAAACAGGGTTTATTCAAACACTGTAGACAAAATACAACAAAAGGAAGAGGAACTTGGAATAACTTAATTGTGTTGGAAGGCTTAACACAGTGAGACATTATTTAACAACTAAACAATAATTGTTCTAATAGAGTAACATTCCATAAACACCCAATTGTCAAAAAGCAAAGTGAGAAAACAGATTGCCTCACATGCAGTTCTCCAATCCAGGAGGAAATAAAAGCTGAAGACAATTCCGAAAGAAATCTCCGAGAAAGCATGTAGCAGCCTTGGGATATTTACTACCTTGCAACCTTGCTGAGACCTCAGCAATAACTGTCGAAAGGTAAACTGAGGACCTTGGTTCTCAGAGAGTTTGATCATCACTCCATCGGACCTGGCCGCAGCTGCAATGACCCAATGGAACAGACCGTTTTCCCACTACCTACGCCACTGGAGTAGCATCTCCAAAATGCCTAAACCTGCCTTAGCAATTAAATGTTGGGAAGAGAGATGTTGAAGTTAAACATAAATACACAAAACAAAAGGTTGCAGCAGGACTTGTGAATCAGACGTAGACGCCCGTCAGGAGCTGAGTAGTTTCCACTCTGCCAAAACACTGTAGAATCATCGAGCTAATGAAGAGAAAAGATAATCTCTCCCCCTCACCTCTAACTTTATAATTGGAGATATGCCATAAGTCCAATAGCCATCGATGTCAACATCCCACCCAGACCAAGTATTATTGTGACATTTAAGGGTTTAGTGAAAGTTGTTAACTGGATCTGTTTGTTCAGTGAGTGTGATTGATTTCAGTCTCCATGGACCTAAAAGTACCACAGCAGGATTTCTGCTTTCCATTAATATGAGGCTTCTTTCAACTTGTTTGCCACATTATTCGGGGCAGTGTCATCATCAAGATTGTGATCAGCAGCTGCACAGAGAGTGAGAGGAACAGTCTTCAAACATTAGACTGGAATGTTCCAAAATTGGATCAGAATCTGAGAACATTAAAAAGGAATGTTCCAACAATGGATTGGAATTTGAGAACAGTGCACAGGAATGTTACAACAATGGACAAGAGTTTGTCCTTAGGTCTTTACTATCTTTTTGAGGATTGCCCATGTTTACACTTGCAGATAAGAGGTGTACTGATGATTGTTCAGGTGGGTTACTATCCCATCCTCGCTATTGTTGGTGTTCCTGGTAAGTCTATCTCTGTCAATTCTATAAACGACTGTGAAGATTATTGCAACTTCGGTTATTTATATTTCGAAAATGCATTGAATGTTATCTTCAGTTTCAGTCACAAACTCTCTTCATTTCCACGAATTTCAGACTCCTCACTCATAAACATCTAAGACGGAGCGAGGCTGTTCAGAACATTGAGTCTCCCTTTTACCCTGAACTGTCTTATGTCTCTGTGTTCTCTCGGTCATCAAACCTGCCTTCACCCACCTCCGTCATATCTCCAGTCTCCACCTCCGTGCTGTTGTTGAATGAGCTGACATCAACTCCTTTGTTAACTTCAGATGTTACGGCTCAGTTCTTTCCCAGCACTTTTCCGCGTTAAAAATATTTTGGTCATAAACTTGTACTTGTCTCTACGGTTATGTCACAACCAGGACTCCGTATGAGAGTAATAATGTCACTGGGTGTGTAATTCAGAGGACAGGATATGACTCTCAAGGCATTGTTTAAAATTCTACCACAACTGGTCACAGAATGTAAATTCTAACGACAGATATTGGAAAGAAATCCAATTTCACTCATGACAACAATAAACCATCAAGATTTATTTTATTATTTTACTGATAACCTTTGGTAAAGAAACGTAACATTATTGCCCAGTCTAGGCTAAGTGTGACTTCAGATCAATAACAATTTGATTGGCTCCATATTGTCTTGACAAATGGTCTCGCAGTCAAAAGCATTTAGTGATTGACAACAAATGCTGTCCTTGCCAGTGATGCTGACATCCCGTGAAACACCAACATTAAAGGTGAAATAAAGCAAGAAATTGTCGACAATGAAGATCAGAAATAAAACTTTCCAGTGCCTGAAAGTGTTGTAGAATCACAGCAGTTACTGCAGTCTGTATTGGGAGAAATACAGAATTTCTTTGCAAACCAGTGAGCCTGTATCAAAACTGAAGCTAACTGTGAAATTGTCCAGTGAAAGAGAGAGAGAGAGAGACAGAGAGAGAGACAGAGAGAGAGCAAAGGGATTGCTGATAATTAACTGGAAGGAAAATAGAATGGGAAGCTATTCTAACATTTCCACTTTTACAATATTCCTGAATATTCTGTTCTTTTAAGAATGTCTCTGTTTAAAGTAAGTCATGTTCGTGCTGACTCTGTTCTCTGAGTGTGGCGATCAATTCCAGTGGCAATACTGGTGCTGCTGTTATCGCTGCTATGATACAGAGAAAGGTGATGTGACATTTTCAACTGCTTCTTTGGAGAGAGGAATGGTTACTGTGGGACTGTGCCGAGGTGCAACTTCTTTTTCAGCCAGGAAGAGAAACTGAGGAGAGAGAAGTATTTTCAACACTAAATGCATGCACCATGTGTGTGGATATTTGACATGCTCCCGTCATTGGAAAGTCAGTGGAGGTTCTCTGGACTCTTTACTGTCGTTTGTCTTGTCAACTGTTGCATTCATTCAGGCAGAACCGAGAGTCTGGTCACCCCACTCTGATCATTGCCTTTACAGAGTGCTTGGGTCCAGAGTAAGCAAATGGAGCAGAGACTACACAGAAGGGAAGCTCTATGAACAGGAAGAATCAGTACACCGACACGTCAGTAGGATTTCCAGAAACATTTGTCTAATATGGACCCATTCCATGTGTAAAGTATGAAACCAGCTCGTTTCAAAAATGAGGTGGTCACTGAGCTGTGTCTCCTTCAATATAACCTCTCGCCTCACACCAGGGACAGGACTGTGCTGAAACTCACCATGAAGCGAACTGAATTGACTCTGGGACGTTCCAGGCAGGAGTGGGTAACATTTCCACTATCGCTGAAGTGCACTTTTCTAATGTATTCATTAGCTGACAGACACCATCTGCCCGCTTAGAGGAATACATTGGTTCCATCTCTCAGGGCAGATACAGAAACAAAGTTTAGAAATACTAGGGATCAGAGTGACTGACGAAAATGAGGAACTGCAGGTAAGTAGAATTAATGAAGAGTATGCTTTTTAAAATCTAATTGAATTGAAGCTTGGAAAGTTGCTACCTCCCAGAGTATCGAGGAAGTGGCAATAGAGCTGGTGCAAGAATTACTAATTATTCTTCAATGGTGGTTAGATTCTGGAAAAGGATCTTGCAGACTGGAAAGCAGCTCTAGTGAACCTAAATATTTAAACAGGATGGAGAGTGAAACAGAAAACTAAATAGTGGATAGCTTGATTACAGGTGTGAGAAAAACATTGGAACCTTTTATAAGGAATGTGACAAATGGACACTTGGATAATAATGATATAATTTGGTAGAGTCGGCCTAGGTTCAAGAAAAGGAAATGATCTTTGATAAATCTGCTAGACGTTGAGGAGGTTTTCCATTGTGGCTTCGTCAGTTGAGAACCAGTGCGAGTGGAGTATTTGAATTTTCAGAAGATGTTTGGCATAGTTGAATACAGGTGAGTGGATCAAGTTAGAGTCCATGAGTAACTACAGGTGGAATATACCGAATCGATTAAATTTGGATAATCGTTAGATAATGAAGAGAGTAGTATTTTCTTTCTCTGGACTGAAAGTTTGTTGGGTATAAGAATGATCAACGCTTGGACAACAGCAATTCGCAAGGCATAAAAGGATTCAGTTGTGAACAGCAAATACCATCATTCACATGTATGGTTTTTCAATGGTGAGAAGTTGGGAAGGGCTGTTGCTGAAAAGGACCTGGATGTTTTTGGTAATATGTCACTGTCAGAAATCAGACAGGGCAATAAGTAATTAAAACTGTAAATGATAAGTTCTGCTTCATGCAAAATTATTGGAATATCAGAGAAAATGTATCTTATTCAATGGCAGCGTCTTGTTGAGACAGTATTTGTGGTATTGCGCACAGATTTGGTCTGCTTTTGAATTAATAGTATCCTTGTGACTGACACAATGCAAAGGTTTTACACCAGATGAAACTCTGGCATGATAGTGCCATGGGAGAGTGTGAAAAAACAATGTGTTTAATCAGTAGTGCAGTCAAAGCAGGAGAAGTTGAAACTTAATGGTTATGCACGAACACTCATTATGCCCCAAGCAACTATTATGCCCGAAGGTGAGTAATTCCATACTTTCCATAGGATGCTTGATTCCTGATACTTTATGTGGCTGTGCAGAGACTTCATGTCGATTGACAGAGAGGTACAGGCTTGGATTTAACGCTGAACACTTTAATGTGCAGTGAGAGTGTGACCTTCCATGGAAAGTTACGTTGTTCACAATCCTGTCTGCTACCACAATACCTTTATTCTGAAACAGTTAGAGATACTCCACCTACTTGAAACTTCTATCCAGACTATGGGTCTGCTCTCTATGGGATCGAAGATGTCTTTGAGACTGTTTTTAAAAAAAAGCTTCCTACCAAACCATGTTAAAATAGCACTTCTAGTATGAACAATGAAGTCACGATGAACTACGTGGAGCAATCTAACTTTGCAGTTTCTGCTTCATTTGTTTGTGATATTGGAGCTTCTTCCTGTTTCTTTGTTCGTTATTTGAGAAGTCGCAGGTCTGTTTCATTTGTAAGTGACTCCAGGTATTAAATGATTTGTTTCTGATCCCGGGTGCATGGGGTTGAGCAGACCCCTTGACTTCCTGTGTGAGAGGCAGGAGAGACGGCATATGCCATTGCTCTTCTTGACCAGTAGCGTTGATGGGCTGAATGACTTACCCATATTCCTATGAAACCAGATTGATGTGCTGAACAAGCTCCTCCCTTTACGGCGGAAATACACAGTATCCAGCAGAACTCTTACATGAATATTATCGACACATTTAACAGCACAAGCTTGAATGTTGGCCAGATCTTGTTGCACATGGGCACAGAATGCTTCAGTAGTGAGGGGCGACAAATGTTTCTGAACATTGTCTTACTTACAGAAAATCATTGTACTTCTTATCGCTGTGGAATCAATGGGCTGAATGGCCTGCTTTGACACTGCAGTGATTCCCCGATGCCAAGCTGCAAGTGCCTGGTTGGAGGAAGCTACCCTGAAGATCTGCTGCAGTGATGACCCACGGCTGAGATGATTGATGCCCACCGATGATAAACTTCTACCATTGTGATATAAATTACTCCAAACACTGGAGAGTTTGCAACTGATTCTCATTAAGTGCAATATTGCACTTGATGTCATCCTCAGTTAAATACTGCCTTGGTCTCAGGGCGAGTCGCACTTAACTAAGCCCTTGTGTTCACCTTTATCACTCATATCAATAGGTCATGGTGTCGGAGCAGGGATTTTTTTTTCAAACAGAGAGTAGCAATGTCAGGCATTCTCTTTTCCAGCGAAGTAGGGGACCTAGATCACTGAATGGTCTCCTCTGTTCCTGTATACCAGGTTAGTTCAGTATTTGGCTACAAATGCTCCTGTCTAGGAAATTTGAGCTTCTAAATTGAATATAGAAATATAGGATTGAGGAGCAGGAAAGGGACATTAGGCACTTTGAGGCTTTTCCAACAGGTACTAAGATTGTGGATGGTCAGGTAGTGGTCCCAGCCCCACTTCCCTGCCTCTCCCCATTATCCGTGAATAAATTCTCTGTAAAATATTTCACTAACTCAGTTCGAATAAATGCAAACAAGGAGGCACCACAATCTTCAAGGGAAAATAATTCCCACTCAACAGGCCCTTTCAGAATTTCTCCTCATCTCCCTTCCAGAGTCATCTGAAACGGAAGCTTGTCCAGATAGACCAGATGACCCATTTTGATCTAATCTCATTTGCCTGCATTGGGCCAATATCCTTCTAAATCATCCTATTAAAATGAATATCCAGATGCCTTCAAAATGTTGTAACTGCACCAGCCTGCATCACTTTCTTTTTTCTAACAGGTCATTCCAAACACACACCACCCTCTGCATGAAAGTTTGGTCTCTCAGGTCCCTTTAATATCTTCTCCCTCTCACCTTAAACATTTGCCCTCGAGTTTTGGACTCATCTATTCTAGGAAAAAGAAAAGACCTTGGTTATTCATAATATCCATGGCCTTCATGATTTTAGAAACCTCTAGAATGTCACGCCTCAGCCTCCAATGCTCAACGGTTAAAAAAAATCTGTCTATCCAGCCTTTCCCTACAGCTCACCCCCCCAATTCCATCTGTATCCTTGTAAGTCTTTTCTGAAGACGGTCTGTCTCTATTTGACATTTGATTGAGTTCCAATGCATTAGTCCCTTCGCCCTAATCATTAATAGAGATTGTAAGTTGTGATGACTTCAGACTGATCCCTGAGGAAACCCACTAGTAACAGTTTTTCAGCCTGAAAATGAGGAATTATCGCTGTTCTGCATCTCCTGGGGATTCCCTGCTCCTGTGTAGCAGTTTAGAAAGGTTACACGGCCGCCTCCTGTGTTATGTTGCTGGTTGTTGAAGTGTTTCTGAGCACATCAATATTCCATTAGGGCCATTAGGGTTAGTTCATCAGACAGAGGTCGTATTGTCAACGATGCTGATCTTTGAGAGTTTTAAAGACGAGCACAGAATATAGACGAACATTACAGTAGAACGTTACGTGGTGAAAAATGTTGACTTGCTGATGCAGCAATAAGTCTATACTGCAACCACAGTCGTGTGCTCAATTTTCACCAGACACATATTGAGGAGATTTCCGATCAACCAGATTAACATGGGTCCCTTTAACGAAATAACCAATAATCTTCACCAGTAATTTCATTTTTGGCTGTTGGTGCTGTGTTGTAAAATTGCTGCTGTGACTACACATTGAAATAAAGAAATGTCGTTCAGCAGTGACCTAATAGAAATTTCCAAAATCACGAAGGACATGGGTCAGGTTAATAAAAAAAGATCTTTTTTCCACAGTGTGTGTGTCCACACCTAGAGGGCATACGTTTTAGGTGAGAGGGGAAAATTTTAAAAAGGACCAAAGAGGCAACGTTTTCAAACAGAAGTTAGTGTGTGAATGGAATATGCTACGTGAGGAAGTGATAGAGACTTACAACATTAAAACAGTAAAAAGTTATCTGGATTGGTATACAGAAAGGCATGGTTTCGATTGAAATGGGCCAAATACTGGCAAATGAAACAAAATTAAGTTAGGACATCTGGTTGGTAGGGATGATTTGGACAAAATGATCTGTTTCATTAATTTCTATTTATCTATGAAACTATGACTGAACACTTCATTCTACTCCCGTGTAACTCCTTAGAGTCGCAAACGAACTCCTCCTGTCTCATTGCAGTGATACTCGCTGACTGAATGGGTCTTCCTGTACCTCTGTAAGAGTGCTGAAGGGTGCAGTGAAAGAAAAGCACATGAAGTTGGAGCTGCTGTCGAAAAAATGTATCCTGGACCTTACTGTTCCACTTAGAAATATCACGCTGATCTCTTTGTGGATGCACCCGTTTGCCATCGATTATTAAAAAATGTCAACTCTTCTATACATTAAAGGTCAGTCAAGGTCAGCCTTCAATATTTTACTAACCCAGTCTTCACTGTGGTCTGTGGATATGAAAACCACTTTCTTCATTATCGTATCTACCTGCGACTGCACTTACACGAGACGAAGAACCTGCACTCCAAGGTCTCTTTTCTTATTTCAAAAATATACTTTATACATAAAATAATTTGATGATCTGTACATTTTGTCATGCCATACATATGTCAACACAGATCAGAAATTATCATTGTTATATACAGGTCTGTGCATTTCTCAATCGTATGCCGATATATTTAGCTGAGGCGTCAGCAGAGCCCAAACGACTGCATGAGCCCCCTATTCTTCTTTAGGCAGGCAGATGTTAAATGGTGGTCATTCCCCACCGCGCCTTGGCGGCAGCTGCCCCAAGCTTCAGCGCATCCCTCAACACGTAGTCAAGGATCTTGGAATGTGCCAGTCTGTAACACTCAGTCGGGGTCAACTCCTTCAGTTGGAAGATCAACAGGTTTCAGAGCGCCCAGAGAGCGTCCTTCACCGAGTTGATGATCCTCCAGGCGCAGTTGATGTTCGTCTCGGTGTGTGTCCCGGGGAACAGGCCGTAGAGCATGGAGTCCCGCGTCACGGCGCTGCTCGGGACGAGCCTCGACAAACACCACTCCATTCCACTCCAGACTATCTCTGCATAGGCACATTCCGGGAGGAGGTGTATGACAGTCTCGTCCCTCCCCACACCCCCACCCCCCGCAGCTGCTTCGAGGGCAGCATGCGGTGCGGCAGAGAGTTCGGGCATGCATAAAGGATCTCACCGGTAGAGCCTTTCTCACCACCAGCCAAGCCATGTCTTGGTGCTTGTTGGAAAGTTCTGGCGATGAGGCATTCTGCCAAATAGCTTTGACAGTCTCCTCAGGGAACCACTCGACAGGATACACCCTCTCCTTTTCCCGAAGGGTCTCAAGGACACTACGTGCTGACCACTTCCTGATGGACTTGTGGTCAAACGTGTTTTTCTTCATAGATTTCTCCACGAAGGACGTGGTACGGAACGGTCCAACTGCTCGGAGCGGTCCGCGGCAGTGAGGCCAGGCCCATCCTTAACAAAACCGGGAGCAGGTAGAACCTCAGTACGTAGTGACACTTGGTATTTGCGTACCGGGATCCACGCACAGCTTGATGCAGCCACACACAAACGTGGTCCTCAGGATGAGGGTGGCATTGGGTGTGCTTTTTCCCCCATTGCACCGGTCTGTGTACATTGTGTCTCTTCGGACCCAGTCCATCTTTGATCTCCACATGAAGTGGAAGATGGCCCGGGTGACTGTGACGGCGCAAGTTCTGGGGATAGGCCAGACCTGTGCCACATATAACAATACTGAGAGTACCTCACACCTGATGACCAGGTTTTTTCCCGCGATGGAGAGCGACCGTTGCTCCTATCTGCCTGGATTCTGTCTCATCTTCCTGATCCGCTCCTCTCAGATCTTGGCGCACGCCCCAGCACCCCCGAATCAAATATCTAGCACCTTCAGGTGGTCAGTCCTGACGGTGAAGGGGATAGAGGATTGGTCGGCTCAGTTCAAGAAGAGCATGGCCTTGCTCTTGCCTCGGTTTACCTTGGCCGCCGAGGACCGTTCGAACTGGTCACAGATGTACTTGTGTCTGTGCACGGACAGCCGATCCAAGCACAAAACGGCGACGTCATCCATGTACAGGGAGGCCTTAACCTGTAGGCCACCGCTGCCAAGAATAGTCACCCCTCTCAGGCTCGCAGCCTTCCTGATGGATTCGGCAAATGGCTCTATGCAACACACAAACAAGGCGGTTGAGGAGGGCAGCCCTGCGACTCCAGATCTTACAGGGAAGCTATCTGATTCCCACCCATTGATTGAGACTGCACCGACAATGTTGGTGTAGAGCAGTCTGATCCAATTTCTGATTCCGTCCCCAAAGCCCATTTTGGAGAGGACATCCCTCATACATGTATGCGATATCCTGTCAAAGGCTTTCTCCTGGTCCAGGCTGATGAAGCAGGTGTCCACCCTCCTGTCCTGCACGTAGGCAATCGTATCCCTGAGGAGTGCAAGACTATCAGTGATACAGCACAGGTTTGGTCAGGGTGGATCACCGATCCCAGAGCAGTCCTGATCCGGTTGGCGGTGATATTTGACAAGATTTGATAGTCTGTGTTTAACAGTGAGATCGGTCTCTAATTTATAATTTCCTCCCTCTCCCCCTTCTGCTTGTAGATGAAGGCGGTGATGCCTTTCCTCATGGATTCACTCATGGTACCTGCCCGAAGCATGCTGACGTACACTTGCAGCAGGTCCCGGCCAATCAAGTCCCAAAGAGCAGAATGGATCTCGACTGGGAAGCCGTCACTTCCGGGAGTTTTATTCTTTTCGAAGGACTCGAGGGCCCTGGTCAGCTCATCCAGAGACAGCAGCTGGTCCAGCCACCCTCGTGTTCCGTCATCTAGGACCTGCATGATAGAGGACAGGAACGACTGGGAGGCCGCGCTGTCGGTTGGCTTCGAGTCAGACAGACTGGCATAGAAGGATTTGCTGATCCTCATGATGTCAGCCTGAGATGACGCAACCGAGCCATCTTCTTCCTTCAGTCTGCTGAGCACGGAGCTCTCTTTGTGCACCTTCTGGAAGAAGACACGTGAGCACGTCTCGTCGTGCACAATGGAGCGGACTCTGGACCAGAAGATTATCTTGGATGTCTCCGAAGCAAAGAGCGAGGCTTGCTGGCCCTTCACCTCCTGGAGGTTCTCCGTGACATCGACCCCCAATGTCTGCAGCAGGAGCAGGTTCTGCATAATTGTCTGGAGTTGGGACAGTTTTTCCCGCCTACCTCTCACCTCCTGAACACCTTTGACGATGAAGAACTTCTTGATGTTCCCTTTTACTGATTCCCACCAGTCTGCTGGAGACTCAAAGAGGGGCTTCGCTGTTCTCCAATCTGCGTAATCCCTCTTGTGCTTCTCGATGCTGCCCGGGGTCAACAGCTTAGTGTTCAGTTTCCACGTTCCCTTGCCCGCCTGCTGCTCGTCCTATAGGTGACAGTTGGCCAGCAGGAGGCAATGGTCAGAGAAGAACACCGGCTTGACTTCATTGGTTCTGACCGAGTGCGTTCGGGACACAAACAGGTAATCTATCCTTGAGCAGATAGACCCGTCTGCCCGTGACTAGGTGTATCTACACTGTGCTCCATCTGCAGGGGTGCTGAAGACGTCATGCAGATTGGCATCTTTGACCGTTTCCATCAGGGCTCTGGACGTAACGTCCAGTTTACTGTCCCCCTCACTGGATCGTCCATCTGCATCAATGATGCAGTTGAAGTCTCCGGCCAAAATGACCAGCCTGGACGTAGCCAGCAACTGTGGAAGCTGTTGCAGCACGGCCAACCGTTCACTCTTACCCGCTGGGGCGTACACGTTGATTAGTCACTGGAGCGTTCCTGTATTTAATGTCTGCGACGAGGAGGCGCCCGCCCACCACCTCCTTAACCTCGGAGATGGTGAAGTTGCTTCCTCGCAACAGGATACCCAGGCCGGTGGCGCGGTTATCGTTGCCCCCCGACCACACTGATGGCCCTTGGGCCCTCAAGCTCGACCATCTCCTGTAACTGCTGAGGTGCGGTATCCCATACTCCTGCAGAAACAGGACATCGGCTTTGACACTGGCCAGGAAGGCCAGCATTGAAACACATCGCGTAGCCGATTTGATGCTACGCACATTGATGCTGGCAATTTTAACCCCCGTTTTAACAGTTTACGAGATTACCAGTGTGCATTTGCTGCTGGTCTTGCCCCTCTGGGTTAGCTGTGTGCATCCCCGTGGTGGCAGCAAACTGCTGGACCTTCCCAGGGTTGAGGTAGCTGTCCAGCTCCACGCTGGAGCCATTTCCCCGCTCTGGTGTCTTTGTGTCGGGCCCTGGATCTGCATTGTCCAGTTCTCCATCTGCCAGCAGGGCTGTCATAGGACCGCTGCTCCCAGTTACCTGAAGATGTGGGCTGGTGGGTATCTCTTGGTTCTCACCGTATAGGGGGAGGCCATTACCCATCCCCTCAGAGGGATCGTCTTTTCCTTCTTGGGCGGTGCTGCCCTCCTTTCTCACCACGGCACTCTGTGTCTTCCTCTGGTGACGACCTTTCTTACGCCCGTCCTCACTATTGGAAGAGCTGCCTGTATCCTCGACGTGTAGGTGTCGCTTCCCCCTTCGTTGGGTGGCGTTGGGGCCCTCGAAGGTTTCCTCTTCCTGTTTTTGACCGCAATCCAATCCTGTGCCTCCTTTGATCCCTCCTCTTCCATTTCCTCCGTCTGTCTTGAAGGAGATTGGGTCGGCTGCTGCATCTCCCTGTCTGCCGCCTGCTCCGCTACAGCCTGCCCTTCCTCTGGGTGCCTCCAGACACCGTTCCCGTGCTGTTTAGTGGTACCTTGCCGTTCTCAGTCCGTCCACGGCTCGTGTTGCCACCTCCGGCCATCTGTGCGTAGGTGGAGGCTCCTCATCTTGGGCAGGCCTTGTACATTTGGCCCGCCTCTCCACACAGTTTACAGTTCTTGGCCTCCTTACATTTCAAGGTCGGATGGCCTTCGTGCTTGCAGTTTCGGCATATGGTCACCTTACAATCCGCCGCCATGTGACCTGACCTCCCGCTGGTTTGGCACACATTCGGCTGCCCTGCGTATGTCAGGTAACCTCTGCTTTCTCCAATGGCAAAGCTGGAGGGTGGGTGGAGGATATTCCCACTGGCATCGACCCTCAGGATTACCCTGACCTGTCTTTTGCTGGTCCAGATCCTGAAAGGATCGACCACATCGGTACTCTCTCCTTCGACCTGGACGTATCTCTTCACGAAGCTCAGGACATCTGCTGCTGGGATGTGATGGTTGTACATCTGGATTGTTACAAACCGACTCCTCTGAGCAGGTAGCACACACAACGGGACTGCTGACAAGATGGAGAACAGAGGTACCCCTTGCTTCTCCTTGAAGACCTTCAGGAGCTGCTCACAATTCTTCACGCTCCTGAAGGTCAAGTCAAAATAACCTGCAGCAGAGAAATCCTGCAAGCAGTACACGTCCGCTGCTTCAAACTCACAGCACTCCAGCAAAACTTTTTTCACAAACAACGTCCGATCGACTGGTGTGTGCTCCTCCACCTTCTCCACAGTCACACTGACTGTGTTGCGAATGCCCTGGCCAGGGCTGCGAGCGGCTGCTGAGGCCATAGCTCTGAGGTTGGCTGGTTCCTGAATTGGCGTTAGGCCGAAGCCAGCATGAAGATCCACCAAGAGCAGGTAAGCACATCCAAACGATCCTCCAATGTCCAATCTCGATCCAGCGATAGTCTCCACGAGCTCTGATGACTCGCAACTCGACACCTGTCCTGATAAGAACAGACACTTGATCTTAGACAAAAGACCTGCACTCCAAGGTCTCTTTGTTCAGCAACAATACCCAGGAACTTAGCATTGAGCACATTAGTCTTTCCCTGATTTTCTATTCCATAATGCGGTACCTCATATTTATTTATATTAAACTTCATCTGCTACACCTCAGCCCATTGGTCCAACTGATCAAAACCCCGTTGTACTCCGACGTAAAATTATTGTCTGTGCAGTGCACCTCCAATTTTGGTATTATCTTAAACCTATTAACCACGTCTCTTATGTTCATATTCAAATTGTTTAAACAAATGACGAATCGCAGCAGACCCAGCACCGATCTTTGTGGTGCGCCATTTGTCACAGGTCTCAGTCTGAAGAAAAACCCTCCATTACCAATCTGCATCTTCCATCTTTGACACAGTTCCGTATCAAATGGATAGTTATCTCTAAATTCCATGATCTAACCTTGCTTCACAGTCTATCATAAGTAACTTTGTCGAACGCTTTACTGAAGTCACACCCTCTGCTCTGCCCTCATCAATCGGCTTCGCTACTTCAAAAACATTAATAAAGGTACTGAAACATAATTTGCCACTTAAAAAGCAAGGTCAATAATTTCTAATCAGTCCTTGCCTATCTAAATTCATGTAAATCCTGTCACTCAGGATTCTGACAAACAGCTTGCACACTGCCAATGTCAGACTCATGGGTGTATTGTTCCCTGGCATTTCTTTCCCAGTTTGTTCAATGATCGCACCACAGTAGCCAACCTCATGTCTTCCTGCAACTCACCTGTGGATATTGATGACAAAAAAATCTCAGAAATGTTCCCAGGTATTACTTCCCTAGCTACCTGCATTGTTTCCGGGTGCACCTGATCAGGACCCATGCCGTGCATTTGTTTACACAGCATATAGTTCGTGACTGGAATGACTTTCCTAAGCAAGTGATGGACTTGTGTAAAGTTACAACACTAAAATGGCATTTGAGTAAAAACAAAAATAAGAGAGGTTTTGGACAAAGATGGGCCAAGCTCAGGAAAGTGGGACTAGTTTAGTTTGAGTCTATCAGCAGCATGTACTGTATGAATCGATAGGTACGTTTCCAATCAGCTTGTATAACACTTTGACCCCGTGAGGGTTTGCATGTCCAAGTATATATCTACATATTTCTGTCGGTGTGTTTATTTGTGCGTGTCTGCATGTGTCTCTCAGTGCCCCTCTCTGTGTATCTATATCTCTGTACATGTTACGTGTATTCTTGCAATAGTATATATGTTTGTATCGCTGCCTCTGCATTTCTGTACAATATGAACTCTTGATTTGGAAGTGAATAACTGAAATGCGGTGAAAGTTTCCCTCCATTCCTTGCCACTGCCTGCCCCTCTTTTGTTTAAAGTAATATAATGCCAAACTCAGCTGGTCTGTTTTAGAACTTTCCAATCCTTTCTCATATGTAAGATTTTTTATAAGGGTAAGTCAATAAACATTGCAAGTTACAAAATGTGCACTAAAATTCATTTTATCTCATCTCCTTACAAAATGGTTCACTCAGAGTTTCTTGGGTATAATTGCAATGGAAATGCTCTTTAATGTGTACACTGCAAGTCAGGAATACTGCACAAAGATACATCACTTCCACACTGTAGAGGGAGCACAGACTAATCTCCACATGAGCATGTTCCACACTGAGGGCCTCTCTGCAACAACAATCCACTCGACGCCAACTGAGGGTGCACATTTGCATGCGTGTGCATGTGTGTGTGCATGCGCGTCCTGCTGTGTGTGTATGTTTGTATGTGTTGTCTGGGTGTCTATATATGTCTGTGTCTGCATGTGCGTGTCTCTGTGCGTCTGTGTGTCTGTGTGGGTGGTGTGTGTATGTCTGTGTGTGTGTGTTCGTCTGTATGTGTGCCTGTCCGTGTGTGAGTGCATGCATGTATCTGTTGTGTATAGTGCATGGGTGGTCTGCGTGTGTCGGTCAGTGTGCACGTGTGTAAGTGTCTGTGCGCGAGTACATGCACTCGTGTGTGTGTATGTGTCTCTGTGTAAGGTTGTGCCTGGGTGTGTGTATGTGGTTGCATGTTTACAGATGCCTTTGAGTGCGTGTGTGCGAGTCTGCTTTGCATGTGTGTATGTGCGTGCGTCTGCATGCGTGTGTGGGAAATGTTCATGTCTGTGTGTTTTCCTCTGTGTGTGTGTCTCTGCGTGCATCTTTGTCAGTCTGCCTGTCTGTTTTGTGTGTGTGTGTGTGTGTGTGTGTGTTTATGTGTGTGTGTCTGTGTATGTTTGTGAGTGTGTTTCTGTGTGTGTATATGCGTCGAACAGTGTTTTGCTGGAAAAGCACAGTAAGTCAGCCAGTATCAGAGGAGCAGGATAATGACGTTTCGAGCACAAGCTCTTCATCAGGAATGATGCTTGCGCCCCAAGGGGGCTGAGAGATAAATGGGAGTGGTTGAGGCTGGGGTGAAGGTAGCTGGGAATGTGATAGGCAAATGAGGGTGGGAATGAAGGTGCTAGGTCGAACGGAGAGTGGATCGGATAGATGGGAAGGAAAATGGACAGGTAGTACAGTTTAAGAGTGCACTGCAGATTTGGATGGTTGGATCTGGGATAAAGTGGGGAAAAGTGAAGTGAGAAACTGATGAAATCTGTGTCTCGGTGTGTGTCTGAGAGCACGTGTTTGTGTGCACATTTGTGTATACATATGTATCTGTGTGTATATCTGTGTGCATGTCTGTGTGTATGTGTCTGAAAATGTGTTGCTGGAAATGCGCAGCAGGTCAGGCAGCATCCAAGGAATTGGAGAATCGACGTTTCGGACATAAGCCCTCCTAATCTCCTGTGTTTATGTATCAGTAAGGCTGTCTGTGTGCATACGTATTTGTGTGCATGTGCGTGTTTGTGTGTGCATGTATGTGCGTGTGCCTGTGTGTACATGTCTGTGTGGCTGCCTGTGCGTGTTTTCATGTGTGTGTACATGTGTCTGTGTGTATGTGTCTTTGTGGCTGTCTGTGTATGTGTACGTGTGTGTATGTATGTGCCTGTGTAGCTGTCTGTGTGTGTGCACATGTGTGTGTGTGTACGTGCCTGTGAGTGTGTTGATGAGTGTACCTGTATTTCTGGCAGTCTGTGCGTGCATACGTGTGTGTGTGTATATGTGTGTCTGTGTGTATGAGTGTGTGTGCATGTGTGTATGTGCCTGTGTGTGTCTGTGAGTGTGTTTATGTTTGTACGTGTATTTCTGGCTGTCTGTGAGTGTGTACGTGTGTGTATATGTGTCTGTGTGTATGTGTGTGTGTATGTGTGTATGTGCCTGTGTGTGTGCATCTGTGTGTATCTGTGTGTAAGTGTCATTGTGGCTGTCTGTGTGTTTGCACGTGCGTTTGTGTATGCATGTGTCAGTGTGAGTGTATGTGTGTGAGTGTCTGTGTGTGTATACGTTTCAAAGTGCGTGGGTGCCTTTGTGTGTTTAGCACAGTGTGTCTGTGTTTGTGCATGTGTCGGTGAATATATGTGTATGTCTCTGTGTATCTGTCTGCGTCTGTGTGCTGAACATCTGTACCGTTATAAAGGGGGTGCAGAAAGAGCGCCTTCTGTATATGTGAGCACAGATTATTGAAGATGTCAGGAAAAGTGAGGAGAGGAGTAAATATCATAGATTTATTTTCAGGAGGACGTGTACGAGGATGCCTCAGTGCTCCTTCCTCGGAGGTGGGAGAGACGACGTGTTGTGAGCGTGACCTCCTGCCCAGCGAGACCGTGGAGATTTAATTTGTCCCAGCTCGAAATACAAGGGAGATGGCACCAGAGCCATAGCTTCTAAGTTGTGCCACAGGAAATGGAACTGACAGTGGATTTAAAGTTAGAATTACTCTTCATTGAACATTGCTGGGACATTGATGTTTTGGAATCTCCACAGGATTCATCCCTGTCCTTTCTGGCTCGTGCCAAGGTCCTCCCCACATGGCGGGAACACGGGTGTGAAGGAACAGAACTCCACCACCTGACATGGCCCTTTCTGTCCTACTGCAGGCTGTTTCTAGTGTGGGTAGTAGAGAGCTAGTGCTGGTGTAGGAAGCGGGACTGGTGAGGTAGCCATGCAGTATTCTTAGAGTGAGCGGTATAATGGGTTTTATAATGGGTTTTGGCGAACAGTTGAGATGACACTAAAGATGCATTCGCGCCAAGGATCACTGAATATCCATGGGCATCTCGGCGATCCTGATTTCGTCCAGCCATGATGACTGGGAGAATCTGGCTAGCATTCAATGACACGGACACCATAGGGTGGGGTAATTAGTTAATTTGGTTAGTTCGAGAAGATAGCACCAGAAAATTAGCTCAGCCTCATGGAAATGAACCCTTTGACACACTCAATGAAAATAACACTGAGACAAACTATAATTAGACTCAGCCCAATGAGACAATGTTTTTGATGACCCCACTCCCAGTTACAAAGGTTCATCTTCTTGTCCAATGCTCTCCATCACCAAGAAGGAGCTAAACTTGACCTAATCTTGGACAATATGGCAGTAAAGAATACTGAGGTATCAGTGGAGAAGCACTTTGAAGTAAATAATCACAATTCCAAATAAAGATGAAAAAGATGGACTGGATCTAAAAGTTAATTGTCTAAACTGGAGGAAGGCCAATTTTGATGATATTAGGCAAGAAATTTCAAAAGTCGATTGGGACAGATGTTCACAGATAAGGAACAGGCTGAGGTGTGGGAAAATTCAAAAATGGGATGTTAAGAGCACAGAGACAGTATGTCCCTATTAGAGCCAAGGATGTGAGGCGCTTCAATTTGGAAAAGCAAATCAGGATAGGAATTAAGGCTAAAGCCCTGCATTGCTGAACAAAGAAACCTTGGTGTGCAGGTTCATAGTTCCTTGAAAAAAGCAGTCATGGGTAGACAGGAAAGTGAATAATGAATTTGGTTTGCTTAACTTTATTGCTCAGTGATTTGACTATACAGTTCTGTATTCAACTGGCTGGGTCACCCTGTATTCTATTTGATGTAACATTGCTAACCACTCTCCTGTGAGAAACCTTGTTGAAGGCCTGTCTGACGTCCATATCGACAATGTCCACCTCTCTGCCTCAATCCATCCTCTTTGTCACTTCTTAAAAACAAAGAAAATGAGGACTGCAGATGCTGGAGACGCAGGGTCGAAAAGTGTGGCACTGGAAAAGCACAGAAGTTCAGGCAGAACCCGAGGAGCATGACAGAGACTTTTCTGGGATTATCCCTTCATCAGGAACTACAAACGAACAAAGCCATGTTGACTGTTTCTTTTTAGTCATTACCTTTCAAGGTACATGTAAATCTTGTGCCTCATAATTCCCTCCAACAAATTGTCCGTCAATGATGATAGGCTCACTAGTCTTTCCCTTCGCACCTTTCTTAAATACTTTAAATAGTGGCACCACATTAGTCTTCTGGAACCTCACCTGTGACTACCGATGATACAAGTATCTCAGCAAGGGGCCCAGGAATCACTTCCCCAGCTTCCCAAAGAACCCTAGGATACATCTAATCAAGTCCGGGGATTTATACAAACGTATCAATTTTCAGAATTCCAGCAGCTCCTCCTCTGAAAAACAGGGACTTTACAATACGTCATCATTAGCTTCTAAGTTCTCTAGTTTCTATATCTTTCTGCACAGTAAATACTGGTGCAAAGTATTCATTTAATACCACCCCATCTCCTATAGCTCTGCACATCGGCAGTCTTGCTGATCTTGAAGGGGCCCTATTGTCTCCCCAATTGCGTTTTCTTTGGGCTAAATATGTTTGTTAGAAGCGTTTTGGATTCTCCTTAACCCTATTTGGCAAAGGTACCTCATGTTCTCTTTTGTCGTCCTGATTTCCCTCTTAAGTGTACTCCTACTACCTTTAGTTTATTTTAAGGATTCACTTTAACTCTGGAATTGAGTCTAATGACGATATTGTATCAATTTTCAACTGTTGTTACAACCCTTCTGGTTCACTGATGACTTGTAAGGAAGCAAACTGCCATCGTTTTCCGGTGTGACCAACATGTGACCCCAGACTACAACAATATGGTTAACTCTTAACTGACCGCTGAGAAATTTGGGAAGGGCAGTAAATGATGGTTTTGCCAGTGAAACGCTGATCCCGAAAATGAATAATGAAAAAAAATCTCGATTCCTTTTGTCTGTAACTGACATATCCTTCCCTCTTTTCCGTGGCCAGAACCTCAATTTCTCCAGTTATGCAGCATTCCTTACAGCCTAGCCCTTCGCCCTACGGGAGTTGAGAGGTCATGTTGCTGTTCATGATATTGGTTTGGGTAAGTTTTATCATACTGCATTCAATTCTGATCTCCGTCCAATAGGAAAGATATTGTGAACATTTGTTGGGATTCAGAAAAAAATTACATGGTTGTTACCAGAATTTGGGCTATAGGCAGAGGATGAGTAGGTTAAGTGCTATTTTCCTTAGATTGTGATGTCTGCGAATAAGGTGAGCAACCCAAATTTTTTTTTCCCCAAAAGAAGAGGAGACAGTTTAAGGTGCGAAGGAAATGATTTTAAAGGAACCTGAGCAGCAGCCTTTTCAGGCAGAGGCTGGTGCATGTATGGAATGAACTGCCAGAGGAGGTGGTGGAGGCTGGTACAATTATAATATTTAAAAAGCATTTGCATTGGGTATATGAAAAAGAAGGGTTTAGAATGAAATGGGCCAAGTGTTGGCAAATGGGACTCGATTAATTCGGGCTATCTGTTCGGCATGAATGCCATGGACTAAAGGGCCTGTTTCTGTTCGGTACATCTCCAAAAGTCTATGTCTGAACGCACATCAATATACTTTGAATTCATCATTTGCATAATTACCAGCCTATGTCGCTAGGTGTGATTGAAATGTCTTCACCTCAGCATTCTGAAACCTGTGACCACATCCTTCCAAAACGCTGTCTCCCAGTCTCTCTTCCCCTAACTATTTCCCAAACCGCTCCAATTTGTGGGTAGTTAAACTGATGTACTGACATACAATTTTAATTGTCCAGTTTGAATGTGAACAACTGTCTTGAATCTTTCCATGGCCTTTAGTGTTGCTCATCATAGAGCATCAGGTTCTACCATTAACAAGTTGAGACACAATTTTATAAATGTATAGTCTGTATTTTTTTTTGACTTCCTGATGTCCTGCCCTGTGCTCCATGTTGGACATTGCGGTTTCAGCAGTTTTGAAAGAAGCCTTTGTAACTTGTTCTGTGCCTGTCCACTGAACACCTGCGTTTGTCATGCTCTGCTGATCATATGCTCAACAACATGATGGATCCCTTCAACTGTTATTGATTAACAGTTTTTTAACTTGGAGTTGAGGATGTTTGACATAATTCTGGCTTTGGGAGGTTCGTGGAAATGCTGGGGTTGGTTTCATGGCGTTTGTGCTTTAAGCTGCTGTGGACAATGAAGAAGACCTGCGGGTTTGTTAACCCAGTTTCGATGAGTCACGGTTACTGTCACAACATCTGCGTATGCCATATGAACAACAAATGGAACAGAGGCTACAGCAAAGAGTATCTCTGTGAAATGGAATGAGGACTCACAAACAGATCAGCCATGGCCTTACTTAATGGTGGGGCAGGATTGGATGACTCACCCCTGCAAATTATTCATATATTTCTGTTTGTTACAAGCCAATTCGCCTTCTCTCCCAGTGTCCCATACTGGTGAGGAGTGAGTCCCCTCCTCCTGTCCTTGGGTAGCAAGATCCTGGGAGCTCACTTGACTCTGGATTTCCGTGTGTATCAGTCTCGAGCATTTGAACGACTGTTGCCTAGTCGTGTGTCCCTGTCTGTAGCAGTTGAGTGATTGCCTCCTACCCCTGTGTCCCAGTATACAGCAGTTGAATGACTGTGCCTTGTTCCTATATCCCACTCTCGAGCAGTTGAATGACAGTTTCCCGTACCTGTGCCCCAGTCTCGAATATTTGAATGACTCCATCCTGTTCCTGTGTCCCAGTCTCAAGCAATTGAATTACTGCTTCCTGTTCCTGTGTCCTAGTCTAGAGCTGTTGAACGATAGCCTCTTGTACCTGTGCCCCAGTCTCGAACAGTTGAATGACTGTTTGCTGTTCCTTTGTCACAGTCTCAGGCACTTGAATGGCTGCCTTCTGTTCCTGTGTTCCACTCTTGAGCAGTAGATTGACTGCCTCCTGTCCCTGTGTCCTAGTCTCGAGCAGTTGAATGTCTGCCTCTGTTCCCGTGTACCAGGTTTCTAAAAATAAGTGTCCTCCTCCTACTCCTGAGTAACTAGGTCCAATAGCTGTGTGCTATCCTCCTTCACCTCTAAACTGAAGTTGAGGGACTGAATGGCGTCTTCCGATTCTGATAGCTTTTATTGACTGAAAATCTTCTCCCAGTTTCTGTAAAACATGCTTAAATCTAATTAATGTAGTTGTAATCGTTTTTACTATAGATAACTGAGCAAATAGACTGACGGCATTCGTGATTGCATTGCAGATTTGAGGAGCTAAAATCGTAACAGACTTGAAATGCAGAACACAAAAATAAATCCTTCGATCCTGCTCATCCATGCTGACCAGATATATTAACCTTATCTTCCCCTTAACCCCAACAAACCTTTCCTATTCAAATATCCATCCAGATATCTTTTAAATGCACCAATTGTACCAGTCGCCTCTACTTTATCTGGCAGCTCATATCACACACACGCACACCCAACCCTCTGTGTGAAAAAGTTCCCCTGTGGTCTCTTGCATATCTTACTCCTCTCACCTGGAAAGTATGACCTCTAGTTCTGGACTCCTCCACCCGAGGGAAACGACTTTATTTCTTTGTCCTATCCATGCCACTCATAATTTTATGCACCTCTATTAGGTCACCCCTCAGCCTATGATGCCCCAGGGAAAACAGACCCACCCTGTCCAGCCTCTGCCTCTAGCTCAAATCCGCCAATCCTCGCAAAATCCTTGTAAATCCTCTCTGAACCCTTTCAAGTTTCATAACATTCTTCTGATGGGGACAAGACCAGGATTGCACTCAATATTCCAAAAGTGGCCTAACCAACGTCCTATACAGGCGCACAATGTCCTTCTAGCCCTTATATTCACTGCTCTGATAAATAAAGTAAAACAAACTAAATGCCTTATTCAAGAAAAAAATGAAGTTACACTCCAAGGTCTCCAATACTCCCTAGGACTTTACCATTAAGTGTATAAATCCTGCGAAGGTTTGGTTTTCCAAAACGTGGCATCTCATATTTATCTAAATAAAATCAAGCTGCCACTCTCAGCCCACTGGCTCATTTACTCAGATCCTGTGGTAATCTGAGGTAACCTTCTTCGCTGTCCACTACACATCCAACTTTTTTATCATCTGCAAACTTACTAATTCAAAACTCTATGTTCACATTCATTTTACTTTTCTAAATGACGACAAGTCGTGGACGCAATATCAATTATTGTGGCATTCTACTGGTCACAGGCCTCCAGTCTGACAAGCAATCCTACACTACCGCCCTCTGTCTTCTACCTTCGGGCCAGTTCTGTATTCAAATGGCGATGAATTCTATGGATTCAAACCTTGCTAATCCATCTCCCATGGAGATCCTTGTCGAATGCCCTATGGAAATTCATGTCGAGATGAGAGTAGTGCTGGAAAAGCACAGCATGTCAGGCAGCATCTGAAGAGAAGAAAAATTGATGTTCCAGGCAAAAGCTCTTCATTAGGAAGGGCTTTTGCCAGAAACGTCGATTCTTCTGCTCCTCAGATGCTGCCTGACATGCTGTGCTTTTCCAGCACCACTCTAATCTAGACTCTGTTTTCAGAATCTGCAGTTCTCACTTTTACCTTACTGAAATCCATATAAATCACGTCTTCAAGAGGTTGAATGGTCTCCTTCTCTTGCCGTATAACAGATGCAAGAGGCTGATTCATCTCCTTTTGTTCCCCAGAATACTCCCAAAAGGCTACATGATAGTTCACTATCCCTCTATAACAGAGCCCTGTGGCTCAACCGTTCCCCTCACCTATCCCTCTGCAGTTGCAGTATCTGGTTGTGCAACACGCAAAACAAAGGAGTAGAGGCTGCAGAGAGGGGGAGCTCTGAAACCATGGAAAGAGTGTGTGGGGAAAGGGTTTATGCCGTATGCACCCTGGGTTTTCCAACAACAGCTTCCCAAGCTACTCTTAACACAGGAGCAGAGTGCGAGAGGATCCTGGTTGAACAAGGAGCTGGTCACAGACCGGTGTCACCTCCTTAAATACGACTTGCAGCTTCACATTAACAGGAGGATAGTGTCGTCAGTGGCTGCTGAGTCAGAGTTTCATTCAGCTTCTATGATCTCGAACGTACCAAGCGGAGTGGGTGACATATCCATCATCTCCCAGTACGTCGACGACAGTGTCAGCATTCGGTAATGGAGGATATACATAGTGAATGAGGTCAAAGCAATCTTTTCTCCCTCAGCTCGGAGCTGCTGGGTATATCCTTTTTATTTTGCTAGTAAAGCGGAATTCCGGATGGTGTACATGGCTCTATGGGGGTGACCATGTCAATGGGGAGAGAACAGAAGGAAATCTTACCCCATTAATGTTGTGGTGTTCCCACGCATTGTACATCATTTTGGTGAATATCCATTGTCCTTCCAGCATCCACAGCCTCTTCATTCAGAAGCAGTCAGCCATTCCCATCATCTTTGGGTGTCCACGTAGAAAGAAAGGAAAAAATCTGTCTCCTTAATGCACGGGTCGAGAAACCCACCCACCCCCTCACCGCCCCACCACCACTCACCACCGCCAGCAAACCATATCAAGATATTCAATGTATACTGAGAGCAATAGGACCACTGGGAACATTAGGGAGCAGACTGTCCGGGAGATGGACCAACACTTCCAATGGCAGAATACGACAGGATAAACAATCTAGTGCACACTCTATCACCATGTCCTGTAATCGCTTCCATTTCAGTAAAATATCGCCTTTCAATATGCCTAAAAACAAAAGACAGGCGATATATCATGTTATATTCCACTTTCAAAACAATAATCCATTGTATCTACTGATGGTATCCATTTGCAGCGTGACCACTTCGTCTTGATAATATTATTTCCTGCTTATCTTAGAGCCATCAGCAAGCAGAGTAATAGTAAACCTCTTCCCTCCTCCCGATACTTGAAATAGATTGTAAAAAGCTGAGAACCTAGCACTGGTCACTGTGTGTCTCTATTGGTTACGTCCTGTCAAACTGATTGAAACTGATTTATTCAGAGTGCCCTGTTCTTGTTTTATACCCAATGCTCCCCCATTCCTGTGGACAATATTCGAAGGGCTGAATAAGAACGAGGAGCATCAGTCAATAATTCAACCCCACGACCCTGCTTTGCTATTTTGTACAAACATGGCTGATGTTATATCGGCCTCAATTCCACTTTCCTGCCCGCCCTCCATCTTCCTTCATTTACTCAATGTCCCAACACTACACAGATTCTCAATCCTTTGAGAGAAGTAAGTTCCACTCACCCGCAATTTTAATCTGCTGTGCCACACCACAAAACTCTGATCTTTTGTTCAAAATTAGCTCACATGAAGAAATATCCACTTCACATCTACATTGTCGATCATCTTCAGTATCTTACACTCATCAATGAGGTCTCCGATCATTCTTCTAATCTCCAGAGATTATAGTCCTGAACTGTTCAATGTCAAAGTACTGAACCTCGTCTGAGTGCCTGCAATGCAATAGATCCTTCCCCAAGTCAGGACCAAACTGATACTCCAGTTACAATCTAATTAATGCCGTGCATAGCTACATCGACACCCCTGACATTCACACGACATCCTTCTACAAATGCACACTGAAATTGCACTTACCCTTTCCATTACCTGCTGTACCTGCATGTGAGTTCCCTGGGATATGCATGCAGACACACAGAACCTTCAGCACCTAAGCACTCTGAAGTTTCTCGCCAGACAGGTAATAATTTGTGTTTCTCTTACGTTGGACAAATTGAATAAAACTATATTTATCCACGTTAACATTCATTGCCAATGTTGACCCATTCACCCAACCTCTTCACACCCGTTTTAAATCTGTTCCATCTCCATTGCAAATAAATTTCCCACCGATGTTAGTTTCATCTGAAAAAATGGCTTTGGTGGATTCTATTCCATCAACAGAGTAATAATGTAGATTGCAAATAATTAAAGCCTGAAGATTGAACTCAATGGCACCCCAACAGTTGCATTTTGCCATCAAAGAATGACGCATTTATTCTGTCTGACTGCATTTTGTTTATTCATCAATCCTCTATCCAAGCTCATCAATTACTGCTAAACCGTTTGAACTTATTGCTTAATCTTTCGAGAAGCACTATATCCAATGCCTTCTGGAAGAGCAGATACACTGTAGCTCCAAGACTCCCACTCTCCGTCCTGTTTGTCACATCTTTAAATAACTCAAGGAAACAATTCAATGACACGTTATCCATCATAAAATTCGTGTGTGGAGTTTGCACATTCTCCCTGTGTCTGCTTGGGTTTCCTCTGGATGCTCCGATTTCCTCCCACAATCCAAGGATGTGCAAGTTAGATGAATTGGCCATGCCAAATTGCCCATCGAGTTCAGGGATGTATAGGTTAGGTGCAATGGTAAGGGGAAAATGTCAAGAAATGTGTTTTGGGAATTGGTTATTGTTAGAGGGTCAGTGGGTAACTGTTGGGCCAAATGGTCTATTTCCACACTATTCCAAAACCATATTGATTCTGATAGATTGTAGCTTAACTTTTCAATGTCCTGCTATTAATTCCCGAATGATGGATTATATGAATTTGCCTTAAATAACAGCAGTCTTTCCATTACATTTTATTCACCAGTGATTATAATTATTCTAAATTCGCCCCTATCGATAACCTTTATGTTCCCTTTTAACTCCTGTGTAACGGGCACAGGGCTTTCAGAGATCTGCTACAATTGTTGAATAAGAGGCATAACTGACGGAATAGTCTTCTAGAGGTTTGAGGGCTTATTGAATATTCCTGTTGCTATGTAACAGTTTGAGGGGCTGAGGGGTCTCCTTGTGTTCCTTTATAGCAGGCTGGAGATACTGAAAGGTATTCTCCTGCATCTCTGAAATGAGACTGTGGGAGTGATTGGTCTTCTCCTTTTCCCATACAACAGACAAGTGAGCTGAACTACCTCTTCCTTTCTCATAAAAAGTCTCAGAAAGTTTGTTTCGTTCGCCAATTCCTATGCTATAGTCTGAATGGGATGAACCGTCTCCTGTATCCCACTCTAAAAACCGCCAGTCTCTCTGTGACCTCTTCCAGTTCCTGTGTTGCATACGTAAGGAGGCTGAATGCTGTGTTGCTGTGTAACCATATACTGATACTGCATGGTCTACTTTGCATTCAGTGTTATAGGCTCGAGGGGCTGAATGGCGTCCTTCTGTAACGGCATATCAAGCTTCATGGTCATGTTTTAATGTAACAGGGTCGTAGGCCTGAATATCCTGCTGCTCCTAGGTAACAGTTTGGAGAAGTGGGATGAATTCCTCCATCTGCTGTGCAATTGGCTTCTTTTGCTGATTCCTTTATCTTTCATTCTTGTAAGCGACAATGTGTATTTGATCAACCTGATCATCCTTTCTTTATAAGCTAACACCTTCGTAACAGGAATCAGGTGAGGGAACCATCTCTGAGCTCCTTCCAGTGAAACAATATCATTTCTTCAGTGAGGAGACGACATTTGAACGCATTATTCCAGATGGGTTCTCAGTAAGATCCCGTACAGCAGCAGCAACACTTTACCAGCCTGTTGTAAGGTTCATACTAGGTGAGAACAGTCTCAGCTGTTTAGGGGCATGCACAACATTGTTGAAAGATCATTTTCCTTCTCTACTCCATGAGCATAATTCCAGATATGTGAAAATAACGCAATGACACAGGAGAAGAGCATGTATCATGTCGCGAGATGAGCTTAACACTGCAACTTCCATTAATCCCGCGAGAGCTCGTGTCCCTCCAATACCACAGAATCAGATGAAGTGGAGCTCAGAAACAGCAAGGAGGAGCTAATATTGATGCGTATTATATGTGACAAAGTCAAAACTGCAACACAAACGAAGGTATGTTTTAAGACAGGAAGTTAAATATTCGTGTGTACTGCAGTAATAATGGACTATTTCAAATAATATGTGAGTGAATGCTAATACTTGCAAAAATGTATTTCACGAGTGTGTATGAGATGGTTTGCTTCACCAGTATATTCTGCACGAAGCTGGAGATCAGTTGGTTAGGAATTGATGTTGTGTGATCAGAAGAACAGACTGCAAACCTTGTTGAAAAGGCAATGTTAAGAGCAGTGACATAGTATAAAGGATTCAATATGACGTCTGAATCCAAAGTACTTCTGGTGTTTTTTGAAATCCCAGTTAGAATCCTGGGTCATGCAAACCATGAAGGTGTGAGGGGTAAGTTGGTTTCCATGAATTTGGAAACAATAAATTATGAAGATTTAAAGGAAGACAGGTAATATCGGTTATTTACAGAAAAAACTGTAAGGTGTACAATATGCATATATCTTCCTTAGGTGAAAACAGCAAAAGGGAAAGGTGACACAGTAATGGTTAACAAAAAAAAAGTTAACAATTGCATCTGTTCAAAGTAATTCAATGATGGTTAACAAAACAGGTTAGAAACCAACAGTATATCAAAGGAAGTTCCTTAGCAAAAAATTGTGGTAAGCCAGTGGATTCAGAGAAGTGTAGGACCTCGCAAAGGAGGATCAAGAAACTGACAAGAAAATTTTAAAATGCTCGAATGAATCCCATGCTGAACGGATATTTAGTCTGGATGGATACAGCAGTGTACTGCTGTAGTTTGCATAGCTCCTGGTACTAGACAGATATGTGGTCCCGGGTTTCTAGATCAATGCCCTGCTGTGGTCGGCACAGCTACAGGTGCTGCGCAGATATGTCGTCCTGATATATAGATCAATGCATTGCTGTCGTCTACCTTACTCTTCGTGCTAGACAGGTGTTTAGTCTGAGTTTACAGAACAATGCACTGTTGTGGTCATGCAAAGCTCCCTGCGCTGGACAGATATCTTGATCAGACTTATAGATCAATGCACTTTACACATCTCCCCGTGTTTGACAGATATCTAGTTCAAGTAATTGATCAATGCACTACTATGGTTTGCATAGCTCCTGGTTCTGGACTGATATCCAGTGTGGATTAATGGATCAATGCACTGCTGTGGTCTGCACAGCTCCCTGATCTGGAAGGATATCTAGCTTGGCTTCATTGATAAATGCACTGCGGTGGTCTTCTCATCTCTCTGGAAATCTAGTCCGGGTTTACATATCAATACACCTCTGTAGGTTACATATCTCCTGGTGCCAGACAGATATGTAGCTCAGGTTTATATATCCATGCATTGCTGTAGTTTACGTAGCTCTTGGTGCCAGACAGATATCTAGTCCTTGTTTATAGATCGATGCACTGCTGTCGTCTGCATAGCTCCCTGTACTGGACAGATATCTAGACCAGCTTTATAGGTAAAAACACTGCTTTCTGCTGCACAGCTCCCGTGCTTGACAGATATCTCGTCAGACTTCACTGATCAATGCCCTGCTGTGGTCTGCATAGCTCCTGGTGCTGGATAGATATCTAGAGCGGGTTAAAAGATTAGTGCACTGCTGTTGTCTACCCAGCTCCCAGTACAAGACAAGTATTTATTCCGTTTTTATAAATCAATGCACTGCATTGTGCTGCACAGCTCCCGTGCCGGATGGATATCCAGACAAACTTTCTTGGTCAAAGCACTACTGTGATCTGCATAGCTCCCTGTACCAGATGGATATCTAGTCCAGGTTTATAGATGAATGCATTGGTGTATGCTGCATATCGTGTGCTGGACAGATAGCTAGTACAGGTTTATTGATGAATGAACTGCTGTGCTCTGCACAACTCCGGGTGCTGGACTGATGTCCAGTCGAGCTTTATTGAACAATGCACTTCTGTGGTCTGCACAGCCCCCTGTGTTCGGCGGATGTCGAGTCCAGGTTTATAGATCAATGCACTGCAGTACGCTGCACAGATCCATGTGCTGGACTGATATCTAGTACGGCTTAATTAATCAATTACTTATTCATCAACAACTGCTGTAGTTTGCATAGCTACTGGTGCCAGACAGAGGTCTAATCCAGATTTAAAGATCAATGCACTCCTGTGGTCTGCATAGTTCCTGGTACCAGGCAGATATCTGGTCCAGCTTCATAGATCAATGCACTATTGTAGTCTGCACAGTTCCCCATGCTGGATAGATACCTCGTCCAGATATGTGGAACAATTCACTGCTGATGTCTGCACAGCTTCCGGTGATAGACAGTTATTTAATCCGACTTTATAGATCAATGGACTGTTCTATGCTACATAGATCTCCGTGCTAGATTGATAGCTAGCCTGGCTTTATTGATGAATGCACTTCTGTGGTCTGCCTAGCTTCCTGTGCTCGTTACATATCTAGTCTGGGTTTATACATCAGCTCCTGGTGCCAGGCAGGTATCTCATCCGAGTTTATAGGTTAATGCACTGCTGTGGTCTACACAACTCTGGGTGCTGGACAGTTATTCCAGACATGTTTATAGGTCAAAGCACTGGCCTGGTCTGCATAGTTTTCTGCGCTCTGTAGTTGAATGAGAATGTACATAACTAAATGTTTCAGCTGATCTGGCACTGCCTTTATTTCTCATTCTTGTGCCTGGACGTTCCGTCTCTCACTCCATTAATGTTGTAATGTGGCCAAGCGCAGTACATCATGTTGGTGAATACCCACTATCCTGACAGCAGGCACAGCCTCTCCGTTCTGAAACAGGCAGCAATTACCATCATCTTTGGGTCTCCATGTAGAATGAAAGGATGATCTCTCGGATAAAGGCCATCCACTTGAAGCACTGTTCAAACTCTCCCCTTTGTCCACTCCCCACCGCCAACTAAACACATCAAAATATCCCGTGTGTTGAGAGCAATAGGGCCACTGAGAACATGAGGGAGCAGACCATCATGGAGATGAAACAATACTTCCGATATCAGAACTGGTCAGAGTGAACCCTCCATCACTCACTTTGTCACTAATTCCTGTAATCTCACGCCATTTATGCAATATACAGCCTTTAATTCTTCCTGAAAAAAAAATCACAGATTCATGGTTGCCCAAGTTATATTCCAGCTGTCCATTGCTCTTCCAATTAGAGACTCTCTGCCTTCTTTTTATAACTTCAGTTCCTGGTTATCTTAGTCAGAATGCATTTGTTCCATTTCTCGAAAATGTTGATATTGTTTGCAAATAGTTGAAGCCTCAGCACAGGACATTGTGTCACTGCAGTCGGTATTTTGTGTTTATCTGATAAAGACGCGTTATTCCTAATTTATTTCTGCGATCGATTCAGTAACCAGTCCTCCCAATACACCTGTGAAGCAGTAACGTCTGAATATTCCCTTGGATATCCTATATAATAGATATGAAAGACTTAAAGTTCTCCTACAATTACTGAGTAATAGTCTCGAATGGCTGAATGACCTCATTCTGTTCCTGTTTAAAACACTTGCTGGCTGAATACCCTGCTTCAGTGCAGGTGCAGTTGTGAATGCTGCTGTACATTTTGGAAAGATCTGTGAACAGCCCACTTTTGACTTGATGATGGAGTGAAAACCAATGATGCTACAGATGCTGATAGCTCACAGTGCCTCGTGGATGCCCAGTTTCGGTTTGCTCAGTTCTTCGCAAGTATGTTCTATTTCGCAGTAGGTAGTTTCAAATAAAGCAGTGGACGGTATCTTCAACATGAGGCTGCGACATTTCCTGGTCCAGGATGTGTGTTGGTGGTCCTATAAATACTGCGAGGGACACATCTATCTGTGACAAGTAGGTTGGTGAGAATGTTTCCCTCTTTTTGTCTCCCCCATCTCTTCCCAGAGTCTGGCTGCTGTGCATCTGAGACCTCTCCCTGCTCAGTAAGTGGTGGGCCTGTGGAGACACTCTTGGTGATGGACATTGATATGTCCCCAGCCCTCTCCAGAGTAGGTTATGTGTCCTTGTCATCCTCAGTGCTTCCTATGATCTGTTTTCAACATCGAGGGAACTGAGCTTTCACTGAGGAGTTGTGTGGAGGGCAGGAGATGGAAATCTTCAAGAGACTTCTTTAATCATCACTGATCTGTTACAATGAGATATCCCGGGTTCTGGAATCATTTTTGGGGAATTCCAGGGTAGATCCTTCATTGGACAAACCCCTGATATTAATACTACAGCTGGGTCTGTCCTGCTGGCGAGAGAGCATACACGCAGGGATGGTGATGGGGCTTCATAATACATTACTCATCAGTTCTGATTCTGTGAGTGTCACAATTTCAGACAGTTTCCTTCCCGGCTCAATATGAGGGATAATGTTGACAATGGAGCAAGGAATAATGAGTTAAAAAGCTAAAAGAAAGGCACTCTATCTGAATATGTGTTGTTTTCTCAAAATAAATTGAGATGAATGCATGCATTGAGAGAAATGGATATCATTCAAAGGCATTAGAGAGCAGAATACAGGGAGACAATATTGGGAGTAAAATATCCAGAACATTTCACGGATGGCAGCTTTAGACAGAACTGAAAAGGAAGTGGGGGGAAGTAGCTAAAAAAGGGATAACTTTTGCATTATCATTAAAGAGGATCCTATTACATGTTGCTGAACTATTACCTTTATCTAATTCATTTTGCATAAAAAAAGCCAGTTGATTTGAGTTTGAGGAGAGATTCCCTCCATAAGGATAAATGGGCCTCACCAAACTCAGTGGACAGAAGGGGCATTTTGATGTGGCTCTTTATTACACTATCACATTCTATAACTGACTTCCTCTGAAATATTCTACACAAGATAGTCCCTGGAATATTCTATAACCGATATTCCCCACAGCATTCTATACCCAACATTCTATGGAACATTCTATCTCCGACATTTCCCAAAACATTTTATATCTGACATTCTCTGGAACATTGTAGAACCGACATTCTATGGAGCACTCTATAACCGGCAGTCTCTGAAACATTCTATGTCCAACATTTCCCAGAACAGTTAATACGCGACATTCCCTGGAACATTTTGTAATCAACATTCCCTGGAACAATGTATACCCAAAGTTCTCCGGGATATTGTATCACTGACGTTTCCTGGAGCATTCTATATCTGTCATTCTCTGGAACATTATATAACTGACATTCTCTGGAACAGTCTATAACCAATATTCGCCCAAACATTCAGTAACGGACATGCCATGTAACATTTTATAAATGTCATTCTCTGGAATATTCCATTACTGGCTTTTCCCAGAATTCTGCAAATGACGTTCTCTGGATCATCTATAGCTGACATTCCCTGTAACGTTCTGTACCCGACATTCTATGCTGCATTCGACACTCGACGTTGTCTGGAACTTTCTGTCACTGACATTCCCGGGAACATTGGCTACCTGACATTTGCTGGAACGTTCTATAACTGACATTCCCTGGAACATTCTGACTCTGACGTTATTTATGAATATTCGGACTTCAGTGAAACGAACAAACGAAAAGACCCAGAGGCAAGAGATTCTCTTCCAGGGAGAATGAGACACTGTTCTGAACTCCCCTCAGGCAGTTAAAGTAGTGAATATATCTGTCCTGCGTTTGCATTTCTTCACAACACAGGATCGACCACAACTGAGACTAAGAGACAGAAATGTCTATCCTCCTTTTGTCTTCCGGGAACTGAGACGGATTCCTTCAGGACGGCAAAGTTTTCACCCTCCGCATTAGGAACTGGAAAGAAGTGACCTGTGCCTGCTCTGGAGTGATCAAGTGTGTGGAAACGTTCTAGAAAGCATCTATTTCTATAGACGTGTCTCTGTGTATTTGGGGATGGAGAGTTTCTTGTGATTTATGACATAGTTTTGTCAGTACTTCAGACCTTTCCATTTGATTTTTCAGATTCAATTATTTGAATAAATCTCTGAATACAGTGACACATTTGAAAACTCACTAGGTCCTCAACCAAACTTGTCCCTTTGCCGCCAGGCTGATGTGTTTGTTTTCCTTCCTTACAGTTAACGTAGTGACGATCTACATCCTGCTTTGTAAAGATTGTGGATTGTCTCCATGTGTCAGACGTTACCTGGGAGCCATGTCTGCGGCGGATCTACTGGTCATTTTCATCGACCTGATATTGAGACACATTCCCATTGTTTTTCGGGAACAATTTTATTTCCTGAGGGACTCCGTCCCCCTGTGTAATATCCACACCATCCTACTTTATGCAGCCACTGACTGTTCTGTCTGGTTCACCGTTACTTTCACCTTTGATCGTTTTGTGGCCATTTGTTGCCAGAAGCTGAAAAGTAAATATTGCAGTGAGAAAACGGCGGCTGTGGTTCTCGGAGCAGTGACTGTACTGAGCTGTTTAAAGAACATTTTCTGGTATTTTATGCTCACAGCTCGGTATCGGCTAATAAACCTCCCCTGGTTTTGTGTTGTAACAAACGCTGTTCTGTTCTCCCGTATCTGGGCCGCAATCGAGTTCCTTCATCACATTCTAACCCCGGGTCTCCCATTTCTCCTGATTCTGCTGCTCAATGTTTTCACTGTCAGATACATTTTAGTGGCCAGCAGAGCCCGCAGGAGACTTCGGGCTCGCAACAATGGGGACGCTCAGTCTGACACAGCAATGAGAAATCGAAAACAATCCATCATTTTATTGTTTGTGATCTCCACCAATTTCATCCTGTTATGGTCAACGTCAATGGTGTATTCGATATGGTACCGGATGTGGTGGACGATGGATATCCCTATGTATTTGCATCCCTTTGTGCAGGAATTGGGTTTCATGCTGCAGCTCCTCAGTTGCTGTACAAACACTGTGATTTATGCCGTGACCCAAACTAAGTTCAGACAGCAGCTGAAGAATCTGCTAAAATATATCTTTGCCCAAATTAATCAATCAATCAATTTCAATCATTAATCAATCCATCTGAGATTTTCTCATTTCAGTTCAATGTTTCAGTAATTTAGCTGCCTGTCGCTCTGGTAAAAAAAATTGAGGATACTGATATTTTGTCCAACCTCACCCCACAGGGGCGATGACAGGGACACATTTCAATGTTTCTCTCAACACTGGGGCCAATGAGCTAAGGCACCATCACACTGACTGTATCTATCACATCAATTCTTACACAATAAAAATGCTCATCAAAAATTGCGAACAGCAGAGTGAACGATATTGTTGATTGTAATGGTGTTGAAGAAGCTTAACTGGAAAAAGATATACAAAGTCCCAAGTCCTGGTACTCGGGGAAGGGAAGGTTACGGGGGCCCAAACTCAAATTTGAGTTTAAGTTACTCTGTCCTTGCTTTCAACGCTGGTCCCCGGCTCTGACCTGGCCTCGGCCGAATTCTCTCTGCCCTGCTACCCTCATCTACACACAACGGCATCTCTATCTCTCTCTCTCTCACTATCCAACCCTCGCTCTCTCTTCCCACCGTGCCACGTCTCTTGCACTCTGCCCCCATTTCCACTCCCACTTTTTTCTCCTCATTTATCTCACTCTCGCCACACTCTCTGACTTTCACTCACTCTTTCCCCTCCTCATCCTTTCTTTGCCCCATCGCTCCACCCACCTCCATTCTTCAATGTTTTCCTCCCTTTCTCTCCCACGTTTCTGCTGTCGTTGTCTCTTTATCCAACAATTTCTCTCACCTCTCACTCCTACACATTGCGCGGTCCTTTCCCTCCCTCTCCAGACGTTCCACACTCCAATCCCTTCGCTGGTTCAGAGGGAGAGGGAAGTATCACATTGAGACGGAACGAGCGTTGGAGAGAGATTCAGTCAGCGGGAAAGGAGGGACGAAGATGAAGAGAGAGGGGGAGTGGGATAGAGCGACTCGGGGAGGAGAGAGAGAGTAATTTGATATAGTGAGAGAGAGTGGTGGGGAGGATAGAGAGTGGGTGTTGTATTGACGGAGAGAGAGACAGGGAAGCAAGAGAGAGACAGTGAGACAGGGGGTAGAAAGTGGGATCGGGGGTGTAGAGCGGGACTAGAGTGAGAGGGACAGAGAGAAATAAAGTAGTAAGCGGTAGAGAGAGAAAGTGTGGGCGTGTGGTAGAGAGTGCGTGGAGGAGAGGGTGGGAGGGTGGAAGAGAGAGGGAGAGAGTGGGAATGGGGTAGAGAGCGAGAGAGGGGGGTGGGAGGAGTTTGAGAGAGAATGGGAGGGACAGAGAGAGAGGTGCAAAAAGGAAGATGGAAGACGAGAGAGAATGGTAGGAGGAAAGAGAGTGTGGGTGGGTTTAGAGAGTTCAGAGGAGACAGAGAGAGTGAAGAAAGTGTAGAGAGACAGAGAGTGGAAGGGAAGGGGTAGAGAGAGAGAGATAGAGCGAGAGACAGAGAGAGATGGGATGGAGAGACAAGGAGACTGGGAGGAGTACACAGAGATATTGGGTGAGGAATTGAGAGAGATTGGAGATAGAGGGAGGTGAAGTAAAGAGGGAGAGATTGGGAGGGTGCAGAGACAGAGAGAGTGAATGCGGGTAAAGACAGTGATAATCAGAGGGGGGAATAGAGGGTAGATGGAATTGGAGGTGGTCGAAAGAGAATCAGAGAGTGGAAGAGTGAGTTGGAGTTTAGAAGAGAGAGAAAGAGTGTGGAGGGGAGTAGAGAGAGAATGGTAGGGTGTAAGAGTGCGAGACACAGTGAGACAGAGAGAGTGAGGGAGTAGAGACAGCGTGTGTGGGAGGGGAACAGAAATAGATTGTGGGAGTGAAGTTAGATAGAGAAAGGGGCAGGGTAGAGAGAGAGCGTGTTGGGTGGAGGTAATGGGAGGGGTTGGAGTGAGAGAGAATGAGAGAGAGGATAGATGGCAGAGAGCGGGGATAGAGAACGAATTGAAAGGTGGGAGAGTCAATGTGGGAGGGAGATAGAGAGAGCACGGTGCAGAAAAGAGAATGAGTGTGGAGAGAAAGAGAAAGTTTTGGAGGCTGGTAGAGAGTGTGTGGGAGGGGCTTAGAGATATTGGGAGGGGTGTACACAGACAAAGAGCCAGAATGTTTGGAGGAAGAGAGAGAAAAACTGTTAATGGGAGGGGTTTGGGAGAGAGAGAGTGTACGAGAAAGAGAATGAGATAAAGCGAGTCGGATGGCGGAGAGAGAGAGAGAAAGCAAGATTGGGAGGAGTTGACAGAGAGAGGGAGGGGTGCAGAGAGACACAGAGAGAGGGAGAGAGTGTGGGAGGGGTTGAGAGAGAGTGTGACAAAAAGATGGAGGGAGACGCTGTTTTAGAGAGAGAGGGTAAAGAATCAGATTGGGAGCATTGTAGGGAGACAGCGGGGGCAGAGACAGAGACAGTGAGAGGGCAGTAGGGAGGGAGAGAGAGTGGGATGGGGTAGAGAGAGAGAGAGACAGAGAGAAAGGGTGGGTGGTAGTGAGAGAAAGTGAAAGAGCAAGGGGGACTGGGCCGTGTGTTTGAGAGAGAGTGGTAGGGGTAGAGAGAAACAGTTTGGACGGTGGATAGATAGATAGAGAGCGATAGAAAGAGAGAGAGATTGGGATAGAGAGAGGGAGTGGGGAGGGGTAAAGAGAGAGAGACTGAGTGGGTCGTAGCGGGAGAGCGTGAATGAGAGAGGGGGCGGGATGGAGGGAGAGTGAGAGAGTGTGGGAGGGGGTTAGTGATATACAGAAGGAAGGAGATAGAGAGAAAGAGACAGAGAGTGAGGGAAGAATTTAGAGAGAGAGTGAGGGAAGCAAGAGAGTAGGTGGAGTGAGTGAAGCGAGGGAGTGAATTGGACCGAGGAGAGTGAAAGAGTGTGTAGTGGGGAAGAGAAAGAATTGGAGAGGTGCAGAGAAAGTGAGACTGTAAGAGGGGGAAAGAGAGTGGGAAAGGAAGAGAAAGAGTGGGAGCGGGCGAAAAGCGAATGGGAGAGTACTAGATGAACAATGGGATGAGGAGGGAAAGAGTTGGGTGAGACTGAGAGAAAGTGACAGTGCGTAGAGAAAGAGAGTGAGAGGGCGTAGAGAGAGACAGAGAGAGAAAGATGGTATTGGGGTAGTGACAGAGAGACGAATTTGGAGCATGTAGGGACAGAGAGTTTGAGGGTTGGTCCTGAGAGACAATGCAAGAGAGTGGGAGGGAATAGACAGAGAGAAAGCGGGAGTGGGAGGAGTGCTCGGAGAGATAGAAAGAGAGAGGGCATCAAAGAGAGAGAGGGAGAGTGTGTGAATTGAATTGAATTGACTAATGGCAAAAGTGAAGTCATGTGGTGTGCAGTGTGTTCTAGCCAGGTGGATCAAGAATGGTTGCGCAATAGGAGACAGAGAGTATTAGTTGAAGGTTTCTCGAAAGAGAAAGGTGACAAGTGTTGTTCCACAGGGGTCAGTGTTGGGGTCACGGCTGTTTGTAATATACGTAAATGATCTAGAAGAGGGCACTGTGGCTATAATCCGCAAATTTGCAGATGACATGAAAATCGATGGAGGACCAGAAATCTTAAGGGACTGTCAGAGAATGCAGGAGGATATAGATAGACTGTAGAGTTGGACGGAAAAGTGGCAGATGGATTTCAATCCAGACAAATATGAGGTGATGCATTTAGGCAAAACTAATTCTGGAGCGAATTATACAATGAACAAAAGAGACTTGGGAAAAGTTGATGGGCAGAGAGATCTGGGAGTGCAGTTCCATTGTGCCCTGAAAGGTTGCTGCACAGGTGTAGAGTGGTCAAAAAGGCATATAGTATTCTTGTCTTCATTGGACGGCGTATTGAATAGAAGAGCTGGCAAGTCATGTTAACATTGTACAAGACATTGGTTCGGCCGCATTTAGAATACATGTGTACAGTTCTGATCGCCACATTACCAAAAGGTAGTGGACGCTTTGGAGAGGGTGCAGAGAAGGTTTACGAGGATGTTGCCTGGTATGGAAGGTGCTACCTAAGAAGAAAGGTTGAGTTGGTTGGGTCTATTTTTATTAGAAACAAGGAGATTGAAGGGGGTCCATTTTGAGGTTTATAAAATCATGAAGGGTATAGACATGGTGGTTAGAGACAAGTTTTTGCCCAGGGTGGAGGATTCAATAACGAGAGGTCAGGCTTTTAAGCTGATAGGTGGATAGCTTTATGGGGATATACGCGGCAAGGACTTCACACAGAGGGTGGTGGGCGCTTGGAATGCGTTGTCAGTAGAAGTGGTTGAGGCAGGCGCTGTAGATTCACTTAAGATTCGTCTGAATAAATGCATGAGTTGGACGGGAGTAGAGGGATGCAGATGCTTTGGAATTGACTGATAGGTTAAGACAGTACATTTGGATCGGCTCAGGGTTGGAGAGCCAAAATTCTGCTCCTGGGCTTTAAATTTTCTTTGTTCTTGAATTGAAATTATTGTCACATGTACTGAGGCACAGTGAAACGCTTCGTCTTGAGAGCAATACAGGCAGATCACATAGTTAAGTCGCATAAATAAATAAATAACAGGTAATCATCGGCAAAGACAAAAACACTGGCGAATGTTAAAAGTTTGTGAGTCCATTCAGTATCGAACAACAGTAGTCTAAAAGCAGTTTCGAAACGGGCTTGTGTATATGATCAGGCATCTGTACCTTCTCCCGATGGTAGAGGTTCGACGAAGACTTTGCCAGGGTGGGATAGATCTTTGAGAATGTTAACAGCCTTTACTTGACAGCCTGCCAGGTAGTTGAATTCTATAGATGTGCTTTTGGCCTCTGTGATTGCCTGGACCGAGTTCACCACTCTCTGTAACAGTCTCCGATCTTGAATGATGCAATTGCCGTACCACTTAATGATGCATCCAGACAGAATGCTCTCAATGCCGCACCAATATAAGTTGGCAAGGGTATTCACCATGATGTCAAATTTCCTCAGCTGCATGAGGAAGAGGAAGGGGTTTAGAGAGGCAGAGAGAGAGGATTGGTTGTAGAGAGTGAGAAAAAGACACAGCGAAAGGGGGAGTGGTGTAGAGAGAGTGGGAAGGAATTGAGACAGAATGGGTGGGGGAGAAAGACTGATTTGGAGGGGGTGAGAGAGGGAAAGTGGGAATGTAGTTAAACAGATAGAGTGGAACGGGGTAGAGAGAGAGTTGGGTGGGGAAGAGAAAGAGTTATGAGGAGACTGAGAATGAGTGGGAGGTGAGAAGCGACAAGGAGTAGGAGTGAGAGTCGTGATAGTGGCAGAAGAGTACAGGGAGAGAGATATATAACGCTTGGGTGTAGAGAGATGAGTATGGGAGAGGGTTGAGAGAGATTGGGTGGGAAAGAGGGAGAGTAGGGAGGAGAGAGAGAAATGAATATTGGAAGGTACGTAGAGAGAATAAGAGAGTCGGAGTGGAGATCGAAATAGTGGGATGGAGTACACAGGAAGAGAGGAAGTAGAGAGAGATGGAGAATGGGAGGGACTGAGAGAGTATGTGGGTAGGTTGGAGAGACAGAGAGTCGGAAGGTGTAGAGAAAGAGAAATCGAGAGTGGGATAAGAGCAGAAAGAGAGAGATTGGGAGGGGTGCAGCGAACAGAGAGAGACAGAGGTAGAGACGTGGAAGGTGCTGGGAGAGAGGCTGAGAGGGTGGCAGACAGAGAGAGAAAGACAGAGCGAGTTAATGGGGAAGAGAGAGTGGGAGCGGGGTGGAGAGAGAGGGTCGGAGGGTTGTAGAGGGACGGAGTGGGAGGGGGTAGAGAGAGTGTGGGGTGGAGAGTGAGGGAGAGAGTCGAAATGCAGTAGTGAGAGAGACAGAGTTGGAAGGGGCAGAGAGAGAGAGAATGGTGGGTAGTAGAGAGAGAACGAAAGACAGTGAGATGCGATAGAGAGAGTGCGAGAAATAGCTAGGCTAGGTGTTAGAGAAATAGAGAGTGGGCGGGAGATAGAGAGAACAAGAAAGAGGGATGGAGGCAGTGGGAGACAGTGTGGGGAGAGGGATAAAGTGGGTGGGCAGAGAGTGTGAGTTGGAGGGGGTTAGAGAGAGTGTGCGTGGTGGGGGTAGAGACTGAATGGAAGAGATGCAGAGAGAGACTAGGAGGGGGAGAGAGAACAATGAAAGAGGGATGTGAGTGAGTGTGAGGGGGCAAGAGAGAGAGTTAGAGGTGCGTAGAAAGAGTTTGGGAGCAGGAGAAAAAGAGTGAGGCGAAAGAGAGAGTGAAAGAAATTGGCAGTGTGTAGTGAGAGGGCGTCGATTGAGAGAGAGAAAGAAAGAGTGTATATGGGGGAAGAGAGAGAGAGAGGAAATTGTACGGGTAGAGACAGTGTGGGGCGGCTGTTAGCAAGAGACGGTGAAAACAGGCAGGGAGGATTCAAAGAGAGGGAATGTGAGAGTGGTCAGAGTGCAGAGAGAGGAAGTGACAGTGCCACAGAGAGAGGGAGAGAGACTTGGAGGGGATTAGAGAGACAGAGAGCGTGGGAGAGTTGCAGAGAGAGTAAGAGAGAGAGAGGGATGTTGAGACGGAGTGGGAGGTGGTAGAGAGAGTGGAAGAAGAGAGAGTTTGGAAGGGGTAGAAAGAGAGATTAGATTAGATTAGACTTACAGTGTGGAAACAGGCCCTTCGGCCCAACAAGTCCACACCGACCCGCCGAAGTGCAACCCACCCATACCCCTACATTTACCCCTTACCTAACACTACGGGCAATTTAGCTTGGCCAATTCACCTGACCCGCACATCTTTGGACTGTGGGAGAGATTGGGAGGGCTGAAGAGAGGAAGAGTTTGGGAATCGGATATAAAGAGAGCATGGGGAGACAGTGGTCGGGGGGAGAAAGAGAGAAATTTGGAGTAGGATAGAGAGCGAGACAGAGAGAGAGAGAGGCAGCATGGGACTAATGATAGCGAGAGAGAGAGTGGACAGAGGAGAGAGCGAGAGAGTGGGTAAAGAGAGAATGGGCGGGATACAGACAGAGAGAGGGGGATAGAGAGAGAGTGACTGGTGAGAGAGTGAGAGAAAGTGAGTAGAAGGGGCTTAGAGATAGTGGGAAGGATGCAGAGTTTGAGATACAAAAGGGGTAGAGAGAGAAAGGATGGCAGAGGGAAGAGAGAAAGTGGGAGTGGGAGAAGACAGTGAGAGAGAATGGCAGCGGGTAGAGAGAGAGACGATAGGGAGCAGAGAAAGAGACAGAGAAAGTGGAAGTGTGTATTTGAGGGGTAGAGAGGGAAAGAGACAGAATTAGAGCAGGTAGAGCTAGAGATTGTGCTGGAGGGTCGTAGTGAGAGAGAATGAAAGAGAGTGGGTAGGGGAGAGAGAGAAAGCGAGAGTGGGAGAAGTGCAGAGAAGAAAAGAGGGCGTCAGAGAGAGAGAGAGCGTGTGTGGGAGGGAACTTAGAGAGAGAGAGCGGGAGGGTTATAGAGATGAGAGAGAGGGAGGGGCTGTAGATAGAGAGCGACTGGTCGGAGTTAAAGAGAGAGCTAGTGGGAGAGGCAGAGAAAGCGTAGGCGGAACGGGGTAGAGAGAGAGATTGGAAGAGGCGAAGAGAGAAAGAGGTTGGGAGGTTGGTAGAAAGAGAGTGTGGGGGAAAGTGAGTGAGAGAGAGTGAGAGGAGTGGAGAGGGAGTGGGGAAGAGAGAGACAAAAAGAGTGGGAGGTGAGTCGAGAGACAGTCTGAGAGGGTAGAAAATAGAGTGAGTGGGTGGGGTTAGAGAGAGAGAATGGAGTGTAGAGAGGGAAGAGACAGAGTGGGAGGAGGTACAGACAGAGATGGGGAAAGAGAAAGCATGAAAGAGTGTTGAGATGGGTTATAGAGTGAGAAAGAGAGAGTGCGATGTATGTAGAGAGAAAGAGGGAGGGGCAGAGAAAGAGAGAGAACGTGTGGGAAGGATTTGAAGACAGAACAGAGAGTGGGAGATGTGTAGAGCGAGAGAGCTGGGGGAGAGACTGCGTGGGAGTGGAGAAGAGAGAGTATGGGAAGGATTGGAGAGCGAGGGGGCCTGAAGAGAGAGCGAGGGAGAGAGGAGGGTTAAGGAGGGAGAGAATGGGAAGAGGGTCGACAGCGAGAATAGGAGGGAGGGTAGAGAGACAAAGAGAGAGAGTGGTAGAGAGAGAATTGGAGGGAAGCAGAAAGAAAAAGAGAGAGTGGGAGTGGTGTAGAGATCAGAGCTTTGAGGGGCTAGAGAGAGAGGGGTTTGGAGGGAATGGGGAGAGAATGAGAGGGGAAGAGAAAGACAGAGTGAAAGAGAGCACAGAGAGAGTTTGGAATGGCTAGAGAAAGTGGGGCGAGAGAGTAAGTGAGACAGAGGGGATAGAGAGAGATTGTGTGTGCGAGTGGGGCTCAAGAGAGGAGTAGAGAAATATTGGGGAGAGACAGAGTGACTGCCAGTGGCAGCAGCAGAACTAAAGTGAGTGGGAGGGCGCAGACAGAGAGAGCGAGCAAGAGAGAAAGGATGAATTTAGGCATAGTAAGAGACAGAATTGGAGAGGGTAGAGAGAAAGATTGGAAAGGTGGTAATGAGAGAGAGTAAAAGAGAGTGGGAGGGGGTAGAGACAAAGAAAGCGAGTGTGGAAGAATTGCAGAGAAAGAGGCTGTCAGAGAGAGAGAGAAACAGAGGGAGAATGTGTGTGAGGAGGTTAGAGACACAGAGGGAGGACGATGGGGTTAGAGCGAGAGAGCATGAGGGATGCAGAGACCGAGTGGGAGAGTGTAGAGAGAGAGTG
Organism: Hemiscyllium ocellatum; assembly: GCF_020745735.1. Classification (NCBI taxonomy): domain Eukaryota; kingdom Metazoa; phylum Chordata; class Chondrichthyes; order Orectolobiformes; family Hemiscylliidae; genus Hemiscyllium; species Hemiscyllium ocellatum. The sequence goes on from NC_083435.1 coordinate 34,432,743, forward strand.
GGGGGAAGATAGGCAGTCGGATGGAGTAGAGAGATAGGGAGGAGGCAAAAATAGAAAGAAGGTGTGAGGTGGGTAGAGAGTGTGTGTGCGGGAGAGCTGGTGACGAGCGAGTGAGAAAGAGAACAGGAGGAAGGGAGGCAGACAGAATGGGGAGAGACAGAGAGAAAGAGTGGGAGGTGAGAAGAGAGAGTGGCGGGTAGATTGGGAGTGGGTGAGGGTAGAGAGTGATAGAATGGAGGGAAGGTAGAGAGGAGTGACAGTAAGAGCAGGTAGAGAGAGAATTTGACGGTGGTAAAGAGAGAAAGAGTGACAGTGAGAGACGAGTAAAGAGAGAAAGTTGATGAAGGACAGTGAAATTGAAACTGGGAGAGAGTGAGAGGGAGCGTTTAGCGAGAAATTTGGGAGAGGAATAGAGAAAAAGGTTGGGACATGGCTTAAGCGAGAATGTGTTGTGCGAAAAAGAGTGGGGTGACAGAGAGAGTGAGAGAGAGTTGGAGAAGGGTAGAGATAGGGAAAGAGAACAAGCAACGGAGTTGGGATGTCAAGAGAGAGAGAGTTGGGGAGGAGCGAGAGAGCGTGTAGAGAGAGGGGTGTCGGGGTGGAGAGAGAGCGAGAGAGAGTGTGAAGTTTGCAGTGAGAGATCGAAAGAGAGAGTGAGGGGCAGAGAAGAAGGGACAGAGTGTGGGAGGGATATTGAGAGAGAAATTTGGAAGTTTGTAGAGAAAGAGAGACTGTGAGAGGGAAGAGTACAGAGAGAGTGGTAAAGGGGTAGAGAGAGCGAGTGGGAGGGATGGCGAGAGAGAGTATAGAAGGGAGATGAGAGAGAGAGAGAAAGAGTGGGAGTGGTGCAGAGAACAAGTGGAGAGACAGCGAAAGGGAGAGTGGGAGGGAGTAATGACAGAGAAGTGTGGGAGGTGTGCAGGAGGGCAGAGAGGGAGAGAGTGTAGGAGGGGGAAAAGAGATAAAGGGACGAGGGAGGATAGAGACGGAGAGAGTTAGAGGGAGGGTGCAGAGAGAGAGAGTGTGAGAGGATGTAGAAAGGGAGATAGAGGAAGAGTGTAAGCGGGTAGAGAAAGGGGGTAGAGAGACAGAATTAGAGGGGTGAGACAATGTGCAGAAGGGCGTAGAAAGAGAGAGTCCATCAGAGAGAGATAGGCAGAGACCGGGACAGAGCGTGGGAAGGGTATGAAGGGAGAGAGTGGGAGGGTTGTAGAGACAGAGGGAGAGCGGGAGGAGAGGAGGGTCTGGCGAGTGTGAGAGGGGGCTGAGAGACAGAGGGAGTCGGGGTGTAGAGTGAGAAACATTATTGGACTAGGTAGACAGTGTGTGGGGTGTCGTAGATAGAGAGGGTGAAAGAGAGTGGGTGCGGAGAGTGAGAGAGAGTGCAAGGGAGAGAGATTGCGAGGGGAGAGAGAAAGGGGGAGAGACAGTGGAAGGGGTTGAGAAATTATAGGAGTAAGAGAGAGAGTGAGGGGACAGAGACAGTCAGAGAGGGTGGGAGGTGTTAAAGAGAGTGTGGGCAGAGAGGGAGAGAGCAAGAGAGGTTGGGTGAGGAGTCCAGAGAGAGTGAGGGAGTGGTACAGACAGGGAGGGAAAGCACGTGCTTGGGCATCGAGAGAGAAAGACTGGGAAGGATAGAGAGAGAATACGGGTGTAGAGGGCGTGGGATAAAGAGTGTGGGAGTGTGTAGATAGATAGAGAGAGAGAGAGAGAGTGGGAAGGGTGTAGAGAGAGACGGGGAGAGAGTCTGGGAGGGCTTGAGAGAGAGTGGGGGGAGGAGAGAGGGATTTGCTGGGAGGGAGAGATAGTGAGAGGGATGGAGAGAGGGTTTGGGGAATAGAGGTTGGGAGTGAGGTAGAGAGAGGAAAGTCGGAGGAGATAGAGAAAGATCGTGTCTGGGAGGGGTTTTGTGAGAGAGAGTTGGACGGTGGTCAAAAGAGACTGGGGGGTGAGAGAGAGAGAGAGAGAGTGGGAGGGGTGTAGAGAGAGATCGTGTAGAAGGGATTTTGAGACACAGAGACTGTGATGGGATAGAGAGAGAGGGAGTAGAAAGAGAGATTGGGACGGGTGTAGCGAGACAAAGTGTGTGAGAGGGTTGAGGCAGGGAGTGGGAGAGGTTAGAGAGAGAGTGGGGTGGAAGGAGAGAAAGAGAGTTTGGGTGGACGTAGATAGAGAGTGGGAGGTGGTTAGAGAGTGTGGGAAGGGTTAGAGAGAGAGTGGGATGGGGAGAAGCAGAGAATGGATGGGGAATGAAAGAGTGGGAGGAGGGTGGAGAGAGGAATGGAGGGAGTGCAGTAGGCAGGTAGAGCGAGTAGGGGAGAGAGATTATGGGAGGGGGATAGATGGAGGAGAAAAGGCAACTACCATTAGCATAATCTATACATCTCATTATTTTACGAACTTTAATAAGGTCACCTCTCAAATTCCGATGATCAAGTGTAAAAAAGTGACAGGCGATCTCGCCTTTGCTTATAATTAAAATCTTTCATTTTTGGCAACATCCTGGTAAATCACTTCTAAACCCGCTCCACGTGAATAATGTCCCTCCTATAACTGGGAGACCAGTACTCCAGAAGATGCCTCATCAATGTCTTGGACAATCTCATCATGTTTTCCAAACTCCTCTCCATAAAGAACAGAGCAATGAAAGCCATCGTGTCAAACGCCCTTTTAACTACCCTGATGACGAGCTTATGCCCGAAACGTCGAATTTTCTGTTCCTTGGATGCTGCCTGACCTGCTGTGCTTTTCCAGCAACACATTTTCAGCTGTGATCTCCAGCATCTGCAGACCTCACTTTCTCCTCCTTTTAACTACCCTGCCTATATTTGGAGGAAATATCTAAGAATTATGCCCCTGCAACTCTAGGTCCCTCTATTCTACAACACGACCCAAATCCCTACCATTATTTGTGTAAGTGCTACCGTTGTTTTACCAAAATGAAATACCTTGCATGCATCCAGTCTAAACTCATTTTGCCAGTTTCTAGCACATTGACTGATTTCATCAAGATCCCTTTGCAATTGTAGGTAACCTTCTTCACGGGGTGCTTTGCAACTGGAATGAAATTCCTGAGGAACTGGTGGTTGGAGGCCTAAATACCAGCTTCTTCACTGTCCATGCCACCAATGTAGATATTGTCCACAAACATACTGACGATGTCTTCTATATCCCATCCAAATCATTAATATAAATAACAAACAAAAGAGGACCCAAAAGCGGACCCTGTGGAACAGCCCTGGTGATAAGGCTCCAGTCTGAAAGAAAACATTCTTGAAAGTATTTAACAAATCCTTCACTATGCAAATTATTAACATTATGTTCGCCTCTGACAATGTTTAGAAAATTAAAATCACTTACTGTTACAGCCTTATTGTCCTCATACATACATCTGAGATCTCTCTACATATTTGTTCCTCAGTTTCTCTGTGACTATTGGGCGGCCAAGAGTGCCATCAAGGTGATTATTTCTGTCTTATTTCTCATTTCCACCCATATATTTTCACAGGATGATTTGTTTAGAAATATTTTCTGCAGTTGCAGCAGTAACGTTTTCATCAATAACATGAGTTGTCCTCCTCTTTTCCCTCCCTTGCAATCCATCCTACGTGCCCTCATACTTCCAAACTCCACCGAATACAGTCCCAGAGTCCTCAACTGCTATTTTTATGACAAGCCCTTCACCTTGCGATCATTCCTGTAATCCTAAACTGGACTCCTTCCAATTCAAGCACAAATTTCCTTAGACGCACAGCTGGAAACTGCTCACAATATTCCAAATGCGGTCTGATCTGAGCTGAAACAGCCTCAGCTTGCAGGACTGATCTTGTGTTGTTGTCCCCTTGAAATTACTATTAAAATGGCATTTCTTTTCCTATCTACCAACTGCACCTGCATGTTAACAGTAAGAGATTCCCTGAACAAGGACTCCCAAAGTCACTGTGCACTTCAGATTTCTGAAGCCTTTCTCCATTTTGATGATTGTCTATCCATGTATTCTTCTGACAAAATGCATAACCTCACACTTTCCCACACTGTGTTCCATCAGCCACTTCTTTGTCCACTCCCCTACCCTGTCCACGTCCTTCTGAAGCCTCCCCACTTCCTCAGCATTATTTGTCCGTCTACCTACCTTTGTGCCATCTGCAAACGTGGCAACACTTTTTTTTCTCCAGATTGTTAATGCACAACATGAATAGTTGTGGTCCCAACACTGACCCCATCGAACTCAACACGTTACCGCCTACCATCCTGCAAAAGACCCCTTTATCCTGACTCTCCGTCTTCTGCCAGGCTCTACCTTACCACTAACACCATGTTCTAATCTTATTTCGCAGCCTGCTGTGCAGTCCCTGAAAAAGGCCTTCTGGAAATCCAAATAGATCATGTCCATTGGACCTCCTTTGTCTAACTTGTTTGTTACATTCACAAAGAAATCTAACAGATTTGTAAGACATGACCTTGCCTTGATGCCGTCATGCTGACTCTGCCCTATTTTACAATGTGTTGCCAAGTACTCTGTCATCTCATTCTTAATGAGAGACTCTAAAGTCATCCCAAGAACCGAGGTTGGCACACCCTGTCTGTAGCCCCTGCCTCTGCCACCTTCCTTCTTAAACAAGGGGTGTTGCATTCGCAATTTTCCAGTCATCTAGCATCCTCCTTGATTCCAGTGATTTCTGAAAGATCAGCACCTCTACAACCTCCTCATCTATATCCTTCAGAAATCTGGCGTTGTAGTCCATACAACCAAGGAGATGTAACTACCTTTAGACCTTTCAGCTTACCCAGGACCTTCTCCTCAGTTCGGGCCAGTGCCCTCACCACAGCCTGATGTCTCTCTTGATGTTCCGATGCGTTGCTGAAGTCTTTCACTGTCAAAACTGATGCAAAGTACATATTCAGTTCCTCCTCCATTTCTTTGTTCATCATTACTACTTCTGCAGCCGCATTTTTCTGCAGTCCATCCTCTACTCTAGCCTATCTGTAAGCTTTTAGATTTAAAAAAAAACTCTTGTGTTCTTCATTTCTATTGCTCGCTTGCCTACTCTAACATTTCATCGTATTCCCTCTTATCGTTTTTTTCCCAGTTATCTTCTGCTGTTTTTTCAAGGCCTTCTTAATCCTCTGGCTCCCACTAATCATCATCACACTGTATGCGTTTGCTCTTGCTTTTCTACTCTTCCTGAACTTCCTTGACAGCCATGGTTGCCTCATCCTCCCCTAAATATGTGTCATCTTCCTACGGATGAATTTCTGTCGTGTGTACCGAATTATCCCAGAAACTCCTGCCATTGCTGCTTGACTGCCTTCCTCTCGAGGCTCGCCCCTGCCAGTCGACTTTGGTTAGCTTTGCCAATGTGTCTTTGTTGTAACATTTTCTTAGCTGAAGTACTTGTCGATCTGATTCAATTTTCTCTCTCTCGGACTGCAGGGAGAACTCTGTTACCTTATGATCACTGTCCCCGTGGGTTCTTTCACCTTTAGCCCCCTAATCAAAACTGCATTCTTACATAACACTAGATTTAGAATTGCAAGCTTCTTCGTGAGTTCTACCCCAGTCTGCTCCAAACTAATCTCATGACATTCCACGTATTCATTTTGGTGAGATCCGTTGCCAAGCTGGTTTTCCCAATCTAGGTGCGTATTGACTCCCTTCCCACCAACCATGGTTATTGCAATAGTGCCTTTCTAACATGGCATCACTAACTCCTGATTCATTTCCTTCCCTACATCCTGATGACTGATAAGATGTTTGTACAAAAGTTTCATCGTTTTCCCTTCCCTTTGCCTGTCTTTCATACAATATGTATCCTTGGATATTTAGTTTTCAACCCAGATCCACTTGCAGCCATATCTCTGTGACGCCCAGAATAACATACCTGTCAATTCTCATCTGTGCTAAAAGCTCATTTCCCTTGATTAATACACTGGGTGTATTTAAATGCAGCACCTTCAGTCCTGTCCCTCTCCTCACCCTTCTCCGTTATCTGCTTTGCCTGAAGTGAAATTCCTGACCCATTCCTTATTTTCTATTCTGTTGTTTGTTGTGGAAACTTTAACCTGTGCTGTGCCCTTCCCCAGTTGAAGATTTTCCATAACTTTCCATACAACTGAAACCAGTCCCAATTCTGGCAACAGAAAAAAAAAGTGTCGTCAATGACATTTCTCTTTTCTGCCCCCTCTGCTACAGTGCTATATAAGTTTGCTCACCTCCCTACAGCCTTCACTCTCGTCCACACAGGGACAAAGAATCTCAAATTTGTTGGACAAGCTGAAGGACTGAGGCTTCAGCACTATCCTCTGTTTCCCGTTAACTGCCTCAATCATGCTCTTACCCTTCTGTCTCTGAACTTTGAATTTTAGATAGTTAATCTAAAGTGTGTGACTGCCTCCTGAAACAGAGTGTCAAGGTAAATCATTCCCCGATCCGTGATGTGCGTCAGTGTTCGAAGCTCAAACTCCAGCTCATCAATCTGAGCCAGAGTTCGTCGAGCAACTAACACTTGATGCGGATGTATTCATTCCGACCGACAATCAGGTCCACACACTCTTGGCTAGCTTTAATATTTTGTTATAACATTTTACCAGGCCCAGCAACTCTATTTTAATTCCTAATTTAAGTTGATTAAAAAAAGTAATTGATACTGAGAAACATCCGACATTGGTGGGGCGAATTAATTGAGCATGCTCAAGAGGTCAGAAGTAGGTGAGTGGAGATATCATGATGGATTGTAGAGCTGGCAGAGGTTACAGAGGTGGGAATGATCGCTATCATAGTGGGATTTGCAAACACGGATAGGAAATTGAAAATACCTTTTCTCCAATTGCAGACTTTTCAGGTGAGTGAGTTCAGAGTGAGGAGATCAAGACTCAGTGTGTGTGAGCACACGGACAGCGGGGTGTTGGATGAGCTGATGATGAGGCGGAGCAGGAGTGTGTTCATGTCATTCAGTCTCGAGGTTACGAAGGACTGGATGAGATTTTCAGCAAATGGAGCCGAGACTCTGCTGGAGGCAGGCCATGCCTCTGAAATGGAAATGGAACATCAGAGTGAGATTAGTCTGTTTCAGACAGTTACCAGATTGAGCATTACAGTTGAAGTTAGGAAGTTTGTAACAAGGTCTGAAGCCATTAGCCTTCAGTGCACAAAGGGTAAGGAGTAACCATTCAACTCAATTTAAAGCCCTTCCCACAGTCTGCATACTTCCACTGTTTCTCGATGGTGCAGGTGTGCTCATGTCTCTCCATATTGGATAATCAGTTGACTCCTCGCCCTTGCAAAGGACAGCTGTATAGTATTTCATTTTTTATAACACGAAAACATAAGCATGAGAAAGAAATATTAACAACATGAAATGAGGTTCTGAAATAGAGCACATTGAAGCAAGTAATTTGTGTGAAAGACACTCCGAAATAGTGACCACGAAAAGTTGCTGGATTGTCATAAAAAACCCAACAAGCTTGGGAATGTCCTTCAGGGAAGGGGGCCACTCCCTGTCTGGGGACTCCATAACACTCAGCCCTAAATTGGATGAAAGACAGCGAGATCAATGGTATATTTAAGGATATGGTTTCCTCCGTCTACATCAGAAGAATACCTCTGACTTATACTTCCTTCACCAGCTGTACATGGGGAACCATCACCAATAAACTCCGCTCCCAGACATATGCTATTCTTTTGTGGATGCATGTCACTGTTTCTTGCTCACTGTTGTCTACCAATCCTGTTCTGGCTCTTTTAAGGTGCAACGATGGCTTTTAGTAGAGTGATTTGCTCTTTATGTCAAATACAGGTATTAGCAAAGGTTTCTGAGTTACTGATGATTGTGTGCGCAGTAAGTGTATTTGGTTTTGAATCCTACCACATCACTTTCATCAGTTGGAGCAGCAGTTAAGGGTAAGGAGGAATTTACAGGAGTGAGCGTTTGTGATGGATGGCATTTATAGGAAGGGAGAAAATTAGATTACTTACAGTGTGGGAACAGGCCCTAGGCCCAACAAGTACGCACCGACCTGCAACCCATCCATACACCTACGTTTGCCCCTTCACCTAACACTACAAGCAATTTAGCACAGCCAATTCACCTGACCTGCACATTTTCGGATTGTGGGAGGAAACCGGAGCACCCAGAGAAAACCCACGCAGACACGGGGAGAATGTGCAAACGCCACACAGTCAGTCCTGAGGAGGGAATTGCACTCCGGTCTCTGGCGCTGTGAGGCAACAGTGCTAACCACTGTGCCACCCAAAACTCGCAGAAGCAGTCAGGTAGATGGGTTACTGCCAGGAAAGATAGGAGATGAAAGCAGATAGTGCAGGAGTCTCCTGTCGCTATCCTCAACTCAAGCAAGTATGCTGTTTTGGAAAATGGAGAATGTGATGGAAAATCAGGGGAACAACGCACGAACAGCCAAGTTTCTGGTACCGAGAATGGCTTCAATGGAGTGAGGGATATATCAGATTCCAAATGTTCGATTGTGATAGGGGACTCTAGATTTAATCGATAGGGTATTTAAACAAGTAAGCTGGGATAGGGGCGGGGTGTGGAGTGGGGAGGTGGGACCCTGGGAGAAGGGGAAGGAAAGAATTGAATCTGAGATGGTATAATTAGGAAATGGTGCAAGACAAACAGTCAGGGCAGACAGGAAGAAAGCAGAGAAGAAGGTAGGATTTCCAAAATAAACTGTATTTATTTTCATAAAAGACACCTAGCCGTGAAGGAAGATGAACTCAAGGAATGCTTATGTACATGGGACTGGGATATCATACCAAGTACAGAAACACGACTAGGTATGGACAGGACTAGCAGCTTAATGTTGCAGGGTATAGATGCTGGAGGAAGGATAGAAAGGGGAGCAAGAGATTTGACGGAGTGGCATTTTTGACAAGGGATGACATAAATGCTGTCCTTATGGAGCATAATCCTGGGAATACGTGCAGGGATGCAATTTAGGTGGAACTGAGAAATAAGAAAGGGGTGATCAATTCATTAGGATTATACAATTGACTCCCCAGTCGTCAGCAGGATATTGAGAAACAAATTTGTACAGAAATCTCAGTGCCATAGCGTTAAGGGTTTGGATGGAGAGGAATTTGTTAAGATCTAAAGAAAATGTTCTGATGACAATCAATTTTTCAATGTAAAATTTCAGTTCCAACACTGCAAATTTTTGCTATGAATTTTGTGTTACGATAGAGCCCTCCACAATCACCTGATGAAGGAGCGTCGCTCCGAAAGCTCGTGTGTTTCCAATTAAACCTGTTGGACTATAACTGGTGTGATTTTTAACTTTGTTCTGATGCAAATTTGTGGATATACTTACAAGAGAATGTGCAAAACTCGACGTACTCTTGGGTAAAATGTGCAGGGCAGTTAAGTAAGGTCTCAGTGTTGGACACTTTGGGCCCAGCGACCAAAATTCCATTCATTTTAAAATCGCGATAGAAAAGGATACACCAGATCTAAAAGTCAAAGTTCAAAACTGGACGAAGGCCATTTTTGACGATATTAAGCATGAACTTTCAAAAATTGCTCAGGAGAGGATGTATGCAGGTAAAGGAATATTTGGAGAATGGGAAATCTTCAAAAATTAGATTAAGAGAGTCCTGAGACAACATGTTCCTGTTCAGGTGAAAGGCCAGGTTGGTATATGTCGGAATGTTGGATGACTAGAGAAATTGAGGCGTTGGTCAAGACAAAGAAGGAAGCATATGTCAGGTATGGACAGGAGAGATCGAGTGAATCCTTACAGTATAAAAGCAGCAGGATTACAATTAAGATGGAAATCAGGAGGGCAAAAAGGGGACATGAGATAGCTTTGGCAAATAGTGTCAAGGAGAATCCAAAGGTATTTTATAAATACCTGAATGATAAAATGATAATTTGTTAGAGAACAGAGCCCCTCAAAGAGCAGCAAGGCAGCCGATGTATGGAGTAACAGGAGATGGGGAGATGCTAATCTAGTATTTTGCATCAGTGTTTACTGTAGAGAAGGATATGGAAGATACAGAATGTTGACAAGTAGATGAAAAATGTACTTATTACAAAGAAGGTGGTGATGGATCTCTTAAAAGTCTGACATGGTGGCTCAGTGGTGAGCAATGCTGCCTCACAGCACCACGGGCCCAGGTTTGATTGCAACCTCGGCAACTGTCTGTGCGGAGTTTTCACATTTTCCCCATGTCTCCCTTGATGTCGTCCAGGTGCTCCCGTTTCCACGCACAATCGAAAGACGTACAGCTGATGTGAACTGCTCATGGGAAATTTCCCATAGTGCTCAGTAGTTGTGTGGGTTAGGTGCATTAGTCAGGCGTTACAGGTTAGGTGGCAGAAGACTGACGTTTGGCTAACATGATGCCACTACATAGAACATAGAACATAGAAAAATACAGCGCAGTACAGGCCCTTCGACCCTCGATGTTGCGCCGACCGATGCCTACCTAACCTACATTAGCCCAATAACCTCCATATGCTTATCCAATGCCCGCTTAAATGACCATAAAGAGGGAGAGTCCACCACTGCTACTGGCAGGGCATTCCATGAACTCACAACCCGCTGAGTAAAGAATCTACTCCTAACATCTGTCCTATACATACCACCCCTTAATTTAAAGCTGTGTCCCCTAGTAACAGCTGACTCCATTAGCGGAAAAAGGTTCTCATTGTCAACCCTATCTAAACCCCTAATCATCTTCTACACCTCTATCAAATCTCCCCTAAACCTTCTTTTCTCCAATGAGAACAGTCCCATGTGCCTCAGCTTTTCCTCATACGATCTTCCTACCATGCCAGGCAACATCCTGGTAAACCTCCTCTGAACTCGTTCCAATGCCTCCATATCCTTCCTATAGTATGGCGACCAAAACTGCACACAATACTCCAGATGAGGCCGCACCAGAGTCTTATACAACTGCAGATGACCTCAGGACTCCGGAACTCAATTCCTCTACCAATAAAGCCCGGTACACCATATGCCTTCTTCACAGCACTATTTACCTGGGTGGCAACTTTCAGAGATCTGTGCATATGGACACCAAGATCCCTCTGCTTATCCACACTACCAAGTAGCCTACCATTAGCCCAGTAATCCATCTTCTTGTTACTCCTACCAAAGTGAATGACTTTACACTTAGCTACATTGAACTCAATTTGCCACCTTTCTGCCCAGCTCTGCAACTTTTCTATATCCCGCTGTAACCTGCCACATCGTTCTTCGCTGTCCACAACTCCACCGACTTTCGTGTCATTCCCAAACTTGCTCACCCAGCCTTCAAGCACCTCCTCTAGGTCATTTATAAAAATGACAAACAGCAATGGTCCCAAAACAGATCCTTGTGGAACACCGCTAGTAACTGCCTTAGCTTCACTCTGCCTCTGCTCTACTTCTCTCATTACTCTAATTCTATTGCACCCCCCGCCCCGCCCCACACCCCGCCCCACTCATATTTATTTCTGGCCTTATTTGGTTACCTTTGTCCTAGCCAGTCCCTTCTACGCGATAATTGCAGCTTCTAGTTTGAACGTTTTACCACGTTTGTAGTCTCTTGTTCGTGTGGTCCGATGACTTTTGAGGCAACACTAAGTCTTATGACTGCTGAGGTAATACTGCTGAAGCAACACTAAGTCTTATGATTGCTCAGGCAATACTAAGTCTTATGATTGCTGAGTATGTGACTTCTGCAGAAGTTACATTTCCACACCTTTTCCACTCACCCTCCTCTTTCTTTTTGACTAATATTTGTTGTCTACGGGGTTTAGGGTGTAGGTTTGCTCGCTGAGCTGCAGGTTTGATATCCAGACGTTTCATTACTTGGCTGGATAATATCATCACTGGCGACCTCCAAGTGAAGCGAAACTGTTGTCTCCTGCTTTCTATTTATATATTTTTCCTGGATGGGGTTCCTGGGGTTTGTGGTGATGTTATTTCCTGTTCGTTTCCTGAGGGGTTGATAGATGGCATCTAGAACTATGTGCTTGTTTATGGCGTTGCGGTTGGAGTGCCAGGCCTCTAGGAATTCTCTGGCATGTCTTTGCTAAGCCTGTCCCAGGATAGATGTGTTGTCCCAGTAGAAATGGTGTTTTTTTCATCCGTGTGTAGGGCTATGAGGCAGAGGGGTTCGTGTCTTTTTGTGGCTGGTGTTCATGTATCCTGGTGGATAACTTCCTTCCTGTTTGTCCTACGTAGTGCTTGTGGCAATCCTTGCATGGCATTTTATAGATGACGTTGGTTTTGTCCATGTGTTGTACTGGGTCTTTTAAGTTTGTTACTTTTTGTTTGAGAGTGTTGGTGGGTTTGTGTGCTACTAGGATTCCGAGGGGTCTCAGTAGTCTGGCTGTCATTTCTGAAAGTCCTTTCCTGCATGATAAGGTGGTTAGGGTTTCTGTCTGTGTTTTGTCTGCTTATCGTGGTTTGTTCTTGAGGAATCTGTGCACTGTATTTGGAGTATCCGTTCTTCTTGAATACATTGTATACGTGGTTCTCCTCTGTTTTTCGAAGTTCATCTGTGCTGCAGTGTGTGGTGGCTCGTTGGAATAGTGTTCTGATACAGCTTCGTTTGTGCGTGTTGGGATGGTTGCTGATGTAGTTGAGTATTTGGTCAGTGGTTGTCGGTTTTCTGTGTACGCAGGTTTGTATATTTGTATATATTTGTTGTCAACTGCATTTGCCCCGTACTTCGCCTCCAAGTTTGCCAGCGGAATACTGAACCTTAAACTGTCTTGATAACTTATTCAAGATCACTCATCCCCTCATTGTTCAACGGGTAGAGTTGATCTCGCTGATTACCTGTTAGGGGCATTCGTTTAGTCAGTGCCATTTCAATCAGCCGCTGGATTAGTTCCCGTGTACAAGGTATGATGCAACATCCGATAACTATCAGTCTTCCAGCAACCACTACCAAGGCCGCCTTTCCATTTCCCAAACCATAATTCCAGCCTCCCAGTGAGTAATGTGTCTTCCCCTGAATTCTCAGCCAAATATTCTGCTAAGGTAGTCAATTCCCATTGGGATCGAGGGATTGACCCATCAGGCGCTGTTATTTGGAATAAAGGTATAACAGCGCACCCCTGATATCACGCAGAAGCCGCCTTTCTCAGCTAGGATCAGGTCCAAGGCCATTCTGTTCTCCCAAGTCATTCTGCTGGTTGTATCGAGCTGCTCTGCTATACGCTTGCCTACATCCGGAGTGTAGTTAATTCACCTCTGCTGATTATAGAAAATATAGTTTACCCAATCCACATTCTTGTTGACCGTTACCCAACAGAAGATAGCCGACTCATAAGCGGCTGCAACTTGGTGCAAGCCTTGACCTCATCCCGTGCCCCTTCTGGAACTCCTATCGAGTCTATATACATACGATCATGAAAAGAAGTATCCAATAATGATCTTTTACTCCGACTCCCTTTTGTCACAATCCTTTCCTTTACAAATTCCAAGGTTAATGGGATTTCCAATTGCACAATTTCACCTAAATCTGGAGGTTGGGTGTGTCTCAGTATTCTCCCTCCACAGTTCCACCATAGATCCGCTCGGGGAACCTGCAGCGTTGAGTAGTTCCCTCATTTGTCTATTCTGGTCACATTTTCAATTTCAATACACGATTTCAGGTCCCCCAAGTTTCTGAACTGATTTAGACGTTCTCTGCTAACACACGACCTGCGATTTCCAACCGTGGCCAAAAACGTGGGTGGGATTTTTACATCTTTCTTCTCCAAGGGAGGGAAGCACAATTCCTTGCAGTCTTATCCTGATGCAGGGCTATCATACATTCCATGCCCCTCCTGCATCGCTGCCACCCGAGCAGAAAGGGAACTACCAGGGCCATTGGCGACTGGAGGCACATGCATAGCAATTGTCTTTGTTCAGACTTTTCACTGTACTTGACCCATTCAAGTCAGGCATTTGTATCCCCGTAGCCAGTTTCGATTTCGATGGTCTGTTTTAAGTCATTCACCTTCATAATTTGTACTACATTAGTGTAATTTGGAGGTGCGAAATGATATATACCTGTGGCATTTGAGTGCTCTTACAATTCACTTCGACTTTTTGGAGGAATCCATTCCTCTTCTCCAGCCTGTTGCATAGGAACAGCAAAAGGATGTTTAGGTCTTCGATCCTGCTGTGCCAGAACAGGACTAGGCTATTCAGCCCTCCGAACCTGTTATATTCACAGGAAGAGGCCAATCCCTCACTCGAACCTTCGGTGGCACAGCAGTTAGCACTGCTGCCTCACAGTGCCAGAGACCTGGTTTCAATTCCCGCCTCAGCCATCAGTCTGTGTGGAGGTTGCACGTTCTCTGCGTGGGTTTCCTCTGGGTGCTTTGGTTTCCTCACATCGTCCAAAATTGGTGAGGGCTTGTTGGCCCGCAGGGCCTGTTTGCACATGGCAAGTAACCTAACGTAGGAACAACCCATCAAAAATGTAAACAAGGAATCAAGTGAATTTACGTTGATTGGACCCTGTTTCATGGGAAAGGGAACCGAGAGATTATAGAAAGAGTAGGACTTAACTCGACCATGTTCACTCGTGAACAAAAAAGTTGGGCAACTGTGTCAGTGAAATTATGAGAATTAATTCCGAACAACAGCTTTGAAATTTCAAACCACGATCCATCAGAAGTGGTATGGTTTTCTGAAGACGTTGTTCAAGTGAGATTATATTCCCTACACTGTGGAAACAGTCCGTTTGGCCCAACTAGTCCACACCAACCCTCCGAAGAGTAACACACCCTGACCCACTCCCCCGATTTACTCCTGACAAATGCACCTAAATCAACGGGCAATTTGGCATGAACAATTTACCTAACCTGCCCATCTTTGGCGCGTGGAAGGAAACCGGAGCACCCGGAGGAAACCCACGCAGACACGGGGAGAATGTACAAAGTTCACACAGACATCGAATCCGGGTTCCTGGCGCTGCGTGGCAACAGTGTTATCCACTGAGCTACCGTGTCATAAAAATATGACAAGCAAAGAAGACAACGGGGATCGTGGAGATGCAAATTCTCTGGACTTCTTGAAGGCATTGATCAAAGTGCTGCAAAAAAGAATATGCTGTAAAATAGGCAGACATAGGTTTACGAGGAAGTTATTCACTTGGATAGAAGGTTGGTGAACCAACAAAATGCAGAGAGATGGAATATATGGGTCGTTTTATGGTCGACAGCTTTTGGGGTGCCATAGACTTGGATTACATTCCCTGAGTATATGCCATTGATTGTATTATTTGAAAGAGCGGATAGAAAACACCACTGCCTCATTTTTAGCTCGCACTAAAACTTTTGGAAAAGTACTTTGGTGCAATGAAAATGTAAATCAATTTACAGATGGACATGAGTGGTTTAGATAAATGAGCAAACAACTGACAAATAAAATTTAACGTGGATCAGTATGGCGTTATCCTTATTGATCAGAGGAATCGAAAGGCAACTTGTTGTGTAAACTTAGATAAACTTCAGAGTGTTTATGTGCAGAATGATCTGGGTTCCTTGTGCATATCTGAGAAAACGCTCATGCAGGTAATGGAAAAGTCAAGTGCAATTTCAGCATTTACTTGTGAAAGAATAGAGCATGAAGGGAGCGAAAAAATATTGCAACACTCCAAGGAATCAGGAAGATGCAGCTGGAGTACTACGGACAGTTTTAGTGACCTGATTAGAGAAGGGATGTATTTGCATTGGAGGCAGTCCGAAGTCACTTGATTAAAGAGGAGTTTATCTCATGAAAAGAGATTGACCAGTTCACGTCTATACTCTGGGGAATTCAGAAGAATGATAGGAGATCTGATTGAGATATAAAGATGCTAAAAGTGATTGACGATGTAGATGTGGAGTGGATATTTCCTCACGTGGGCTAATCTACAACAAGAGATTAAAGTTGTAGGATAAGAAGGGAGATGGAGAGCGGGCGGGAAATTGGAATTGAGATAGAGATGACATCAGTTATAAACTCATTAAATGGCAGAGCAGGCTCGAAAGGGTGATTTGCCGACTGATGTTCCTTGTTCTTATTCAGCAGTTTGAATGTGCTACGCAGGAATGGGGAAATTTGGGTATCAAACAGGAAGCAGGCACTCAGGATCAATCAATCTTAATCAGTTTGACAGAACATAATTAGTGTAGACACACAGTCAGCAATGCTAGTTCCTCACCTTTTGCAACCTATGTCATGATCAGGAGGAGTGGAAGACATGTAATAAAATAACATTTGACGATGACACACAAATAAGGAGGAAATTAAAATATCAAGAGAATATCGTGGGCGGCACGGTGGCACAGTGGTTAGCACTGCTGCCTCACAGCGCCTGTAGACCCGGGTTCAACTCCCGACTCAGGCGACTGACTGTGTGGAGTTTGCACGTTCTCCCTGTGCCTCCGTGGGTTTCCTGTGGGTGCTCCGGTTTCCTCCCACAGTCCAAAGATGTGCGGGTCAGGTGAATTGGCCATGCTAAATTGCCCGTAGTGCTAGGTAAGGGGTAATGTAAGGGTATGGGTGGGTTGCGCTTCGGCGGGTCGGTGTGGACTTGTTGGGCCGAAGGGTCTGTTTCCACACTGTAAGTAATCTAACCTAAAAAAAAAATGGAGAATCTGCAAACAAATATAAACAGGAAACTGTTTGGCAGACAGCTTACAGCACGATGTACAACTTGACATTTCATTTTCAGGAAGATTGGAAGGCAGGATGTTACGGAAATGGAAAGAGATTACAGGACATAAAACATAGCACATTGCAGAGCAGTACAGGCCCTTCGGATCTCAATGTTGTGCTGATCTGTGAATCCAATCAGAAGCTCATCTAACCTACACTATTCTATTCGCAGTCATACGTCTATCCAAGTGTAGCTCCATTTTGCAACAGCAGTGGGAGCGGTGAGAGCGAGGACCAGGGAGTGAATGGGAAGGTAAATTATTTCTCTCAAAACTTAGCTCGTGTGTTCAGCTGCATCCATTTTTGCAGCAGCAGCGAGATTAGCGAAAGCGAGGACGGGGAGCTATTCGGAAGTTAAATTAATCCTATTAAAACTTAGCTTGTGTGCAGTTTAGGTGCTCCTACCAAAAGATAAGGTTCTATGCACGGATTCACGCAGCTTACTCAGAGTCCAGCCCGCAGTGGACCCCTGACAATGACATCGCGTGGGCTGTTGCATACCGGTGTGTCCCTGACAGCAACATGATGTGGGCTGGTGTAACCAGGAGTACCCCCACCCACCCCCTGACAGCGATACGGTGAGGGCTGGTATACCAACCGGATTCATCCATCCCACCAACCAACCAGGTTTCACTAACCACTTGTGTCCACCTTTCCCGACCTCACCATGACGCTGCTCTCCCACCCCTCTTCTTTCTTTCTCTGCAGATTCCCCTACCACCACTCCCATTACTGAAGAATGGTTATAACTGGAACGTTGACTTCTCCGCTTCCTGATACTGTCTGACTTGTTATGTTAGTCCAGCATCCTGTGTGTTTCCTATTACACACTAAGATAATGAGTCGAGTTAGTACGTCACGCTCGTTAGCAGGAAAAACAGGCTGTCCAGCAATGTCCTTGAATCACTTTTCTTGGACCAGGAGGAGGATATTCAGCCCCTCGAGACATTAACATACGAACTGAAGTGACCATTTAGCACATTCATACTGTAATACAGAAACAGAAGAATGTAAATGATCCTCCAACACGACAAACCACTGCAGCAGAAAATGCACAGACAGACTTCTTCATGTTGTTCCTTCTGGCTCCATTGCTAATGGTACACACCCATTACGTTAACATGGTTTGATGACAGCAAGGAGGGAAATTAGGTGGTAAGTGCCAAGTCCCTAGGAGGCATCTTCCGCCTCCAGGAAGACAGGCTAGTGGATTGTTTGGAGGTCAGAAGCTCCAAAATGTGGATGCTGACAGATTTGTGATCAACATGACTCTCAGGACGGGGTCACACATCAACTGCACATTGAAACGGTGTGAGTTCATTCAGAGCCTGGAGGTCTCGCTCAAACAACATAGGGGCCCATACAGGTGCATAAACTATCATGGAGTAATAGAGTTCGACAGCACGAAGACAAGTCCTTCAGCCAAAACTGGGCCTTGCCGTCCAAAATGTCCATCCATGTTAACTCCATTTCCCTACTCTTGGTCCATATCCTTCTAAATCATTCCTTCCTAAATATTTGTCCAAATGTGAAAATGTCTATCGCTCGAAAACGCGTTACCTTTCACGCTATCAATGTTTTGTTGTGGGAGTAATTGACCCATAATCCTTAACTTTTAATGCAATTGCTTTTTATTCCTTTGCGGTATTACACTTTAAACAGTCATTTCCTTCTCATTCTCCTCATGGTACCATCAACGCAGGGATTAGTCTGGTGAAACTCCTTTCCACTGTCTCTCTGTGGCAATAGAAAGAAAATCTACACAGTGCCCCAAGTACTTTCTCAGCAACATTCTACAACTGCACGAAGGTGTCTTTGCTTCATACTTTAATCATTTTTGGAATGGAGACCAGCATGACATTTGCAGTGTTGATTACTTGCTGTACGGTATAAATTCTGTTAGAGACTCGTGACCAAAGACATCCAGCTCATTTTCGCCAAGGACACTTATCATGCTCTCACTTTCAAATAATCACAAAATTAAGAAGGATGCGGGGTTTTCTTTGCCAAATCATTTGTTTTCCTGTCGAACAGCTCTGTTTCAAGCACAGCCACACCAACAGCAACATCAATACTGCTAGTGGGGATATTTAGAGATGGTGGGATGTGCTTGCCGAGTTGTATTATCTCCAGACGATTAATCCAGAGATCAAGGTGATGACCTAGGCCCTGGATTCACACCCCACCACGGAAAAGAGTGTAACATGAATTCATTTTTTTCTTAAAATTCAGGTATTAATTATCAAACTAAACTATGAAACTTACTGATTGTCAGAAAAAGCTGCCTGGTACTCCAATATACTTTAGGGAAGGAAATCTACCATCTTCACCTGCTCAGGCTAACATGTCTCTCCAGACCCACAGCAATGCAGGTGACTCTCAATTGCCCTTTGAAATGTCCAAGGCTGCCTCTCAGTTATATCACTCACTACAAAGTCTTAAAGAAATGAAACCGCATGGAACTAAGCAATAGCTACTTACAGCCACGGACTGCAGTGGGTCAGAAACGCAGCTCACCAACACCTTTTCAAGGACAATGAGGAAAATGAATTAAATGCTGGCCCAGCATCCTATTAAAGAATAAAAATCATCATACTGAGGGAAGAGAGCCAATGTCACTTTAAACAGGGTCGTTGATGTATACCCTATATGGTCATGATATTCAGTAATATGGGAACAGGAGAAAAGTAAGTAAGATTAATCTAGTGTTTCACTTCCATTCCAGCTGATCATCAACAGTCTTTTTCTTTATCTTTCTCTTTACCTATTCATTTCATTCGTTCTCCCCTTCACAATAGACGGTCCTGTCACCAACATCAAGCACACTATTTCACAGCTGCGTTTATTTCTGATGTATGATCAGTGGACTCGAAATGAAAACTTTGTTTTTCTCTCTACCCGAGGCTGCAAAGTCTGTTCAGTTTCTCTGGCATATTCTCGTTCTTTTTGTTTCAATCTCGAACAATATTCTTTGTTTTACTTAACCTTTAATTTTGTTTTTACGCGAATATCTGCATCACTTGGAAGGGCTGCATTTTTTACTTCTTTGAATGCATTTTACTGTGAGGCCATTCTGTCAGGTAGTACACAGCCAAGCGCATTGTTGTGGGTCTCTTAATCCAGACCAAGTAATAACATTAAATTCCTTTCCAAAGAACATCAGTGAAACAGAAAAACTTACAGACAAAGTGCTGGCGCTGTTATGACCGACATTAGTGAAATTCATTTATATTTCCAATTCTTGTCATTTGAATTTAAGTTCAAAGATCATCTGTGGTAAGATCTGAAGCAGTGTCTTCCATGAAATAACCTGGGCCTCTGATTTACATGTCCAGCGACATTACTTCTCTGACACTGCGCCCCTATAATGAAGTTGCTTTCGAGACAAGAACAAGGTTATGTTCGAAATATTTGCAACTGAAAGAGTGCTTAGAAGAGAGTTGGAACCGTAAATATTACAAAGGCTTAGATAACTGTTTTCTTATCAACAGCACTGACTCTGGGATGATATTGGGGATATTATGGTGCCCGTAGTGGATAGGTATTGTGATGGAGATAATATTGTGACATTGGGGCAAAAATGGACCTTGAGATTGTGAACGGTATTATTCTCAGATGTTGTCAGGGGGTGGGGTGCGGTCTGAACTTTCTGGGTAATGAATAGAGTTTGCAATTGAAACTGAAGACAATAGTTTCCGTCTTTGCTAAGTAACGGTAATAGAAATCGAAATAAATTAATTTCAACCTGGTTTATGGGATAAATAAATGGATAGCGATAGAGAGACTTACTAGGAATACCAACGATGCCTAGGATGGGATAATAGCCTGCCAGAATAATCATCAAAACACTGTATATTCGCAATGGCAATGTTGACCAAGGCATGGAAAAATAGGAAAGATCCCAGAATAAACTCCTGACAATTGTTGCAACATTCCAATCTCCTGTTCTCAGATTCCAATCCATTGTTGGAACCTTCCAGTCGATTGTTCTCAACTTCTGAAACATTGTTGGAATATTCCAGTCTGTTGTTCTCAGATTCTGGTCTCTCCGCTCCCTGTCTGTGCATCTACTGATGCCTTTTACTGGCGGAGGTGGTGTATCTGCTGCTACAATGGTATAACGCTTTGAAAGAAGTCCCCTGCTAATAGTTGAGAGGAATGCTCCAGTGACGCAGTTAGGATCCAGGGAGACGTTGTTAATCACAGTCACTGAAAAAAATAGTTCCAATTAATTCTTTTCAGAATGGTACATTGAGTTCACAATCATAGTTGGACTGGATTTGATGTTGAAAACACTGACTGCTGGTCTCATCTCCCATCACCTACCATTTTAGCAGAGCTAATTATGAGGGAGAATGGGGCATGTTTTCTTTTCTCAGGCTAGTTGATTCTTCTGTATTGTCCATGTACAATGTTGTAACCATCTGAACCTAGCAAACACTCACCACACCCTACCCCCGTTAAAATAACCAAAAACAAGTTATTGTTACCGTTGTGATCTTGCCTCGTTCAGTCCTGAATTAGCATTACACAAGAATAATTGACTTCTCCACTCCCAGACGCTGCTGGCTTGCTGTATTCTTCTAGCCCCCTGCCTGTCTACTTTAGATTCCAGCACCCACAGTATTTTTGTCTCCTTCAGAACAGTTGCCAACCCACATTATCCGTGAGCATATTTCCTCTGATCATACACAGGAAGTGTGGATTTATTTGGACATTCCCCTCGTTGCTGTAAGAAGGCAATTGTGTATCTTCAACACACAACGTGCTTCAGCGGTTTTTTCATTTATACACTCATAAATATCTGGATACCGATTATTGCATCGAAAGCAGCAAGACTTACATTTTTTGACTTCGATCCAAACCCAAATGTGGCATGAGTCAGCGACAGCATTAATATGGCATTGACTGGGAGACAGAAATGAATGGCGCCAGTGGATGAGGAAACTTGAGTGGAGTACAGTGATATCTCCCAGGTGCAAGTATTCACCCATTACTCTTTCTGACAAGTGGAATGAAATGCAATGCAGAGTAAGGGAACAGATGACATATGGGACGTAGAATACTAAACGACAATGTAAATAGAACAGGAGAATTTTTAATGGGATGTAGGGAATTTTATTTTATATTTAGACTGCTTAATCACAAGTGATAAAGGTCAATAAGGTTGATCCGATCTGGACAGAATATGTGGATTCAAAACAGAAACAGACATCAAAATACGTGGAGTTACAGGGAAATTGCAGTGAGCAACAGTAGGCATATAGCTCATTCCGAGCCGCTACAGAGACGATGGGCTGCCTTACCACCATTTTTACTGTAAATATTCTGAGAAATGTATTAAACGCTTTCAGGGACTGAGGAGGCAAACTTATTCATGAAGGGCACAGACGGTGTCAGCATCAATAATCAATTCCTGCTGATCATAAAGTGTATCCTTTTAAAAATTGCCTTTTTAATCAAAATTCATTTGCTGAGACTTGCACATTTAAGAGGATATTGGCAAAATGTTATTTTTTTGGCATATCAAAGAAGAAACACAGTCCAGTGTAACACAGGCTTCACCGACACAAGTAATATGAACTGGAATGTAGCACATTGACCAAGTATAATCAGATTCGAAATCCAGAGCTACCCAGAAAAGCAAAATATTAGCGATAATGGAATACAAGCAAAAAATGATGTAGAAATGCAAAATGGAGATGAGGCTGGATCTGGAGACAGAAACAGAGTCTGAAATGACCCTGTTCTGAATAAGTCGTATTGGACTCAAAAAGTTAATTCCTTGTTTCTCTGCACTGAAGATGCCAATACTGTTGAGTTTCTGTCAAGCACGATCAAATGGTGCAAAGATGCCAACGGAGACAGAGTAATGGTGGGCAGTTGCTTTTCGGATGGGAGGTTTATGGCCAGCAGTTTTACACTGATATTGGTTCTGGGTTTTCATTGTTCTTATTTAGATAGATGATTTGAATGAGAGTGTGAAGGCATAGTCAGTACGTTTGTGAATGGCACCAAGCTTGTTGACACAGTAGACAGTAAAGAAGATTTTCGAAGAATACAAAAGAACATTGATCAAATGGTTCAATGGGCTGACAAATAGCAGATAGGGTTCAGTCTAGCTGAACGCGAGGTGCAGACAATGGTGTGTGTTTTCTGCTGCCAGATGCATCAGAAACGGGATGGTTTTGTTTCCCTTCACCTGGGGTTCAACAAAAAGATGTCCTTCATGATCGTTAAGAGGTCTTCCACTCTCCCTAGTTACCATCTTTTTCCAAATGCAATTGTACAATACCTTTAGATTATCATTACCTTATCTGGCCATACTATCTCATATTCTCTTTTTTGCCTCCCTCGTTTCACTCTAAATAACGACCAACGCATTTTATATTGATTAAGAGATTCGATTGAATAAATTTGCCAATATCTAAAGTAAGATTCTCTTTTATTATTTAGTAGAATCTGAATAACTTTAGTCATCCATTGTTCCATAATCTTACCAGCCGTACACTTCACTTCAACAGGGACATGATGCCTCTGAACACTTGTCGTCAAATTGTTGAACGCCTCCCACTTGTCAGACGTTCTTTTAACCTGCTAAAGGTCTACTCCAATCAGAACGGGAAATCTTTGTCCCATACCCTTAAAGATTGTGGTACTCCAATTAAAAAAGTTCTTATTTATGGAAGGCCTATTCATTTCCATAACCATTTTGAAATAATGGAGTTTTGATCGCAAGATCCAAAGTATTTCTGCACTTTTACTTCAGTCACTTGCCTTACCTTATTGCACAAAATAAAATTTAGTTTTGCTCCTTCTCTAGTAGATTCATCTACATATCGATAAATATTATTTTCCTGAACATATTTGACAAATTCTTCACCATACAAACCTTTATCACTTTAGCAATCCCAGTCAGTGTTTGGAAACTTAAAATTCCCCATTTTTATAACTTGTTATGCTTGCATATATCAGAGCTATCCCTCCATATTTGTTTCTCAATTCCTTTCTTCCTATTGAGGACCATATTGTACAATCCCTTCAACGTGCTCTTTCCTCTCTTATTTTTAATTTCTATACATATATTTAAACTGGACGATTTTTGAGCCTTATCTTCCTTAGTAACAGCAGTAATATATTCTTTAATCAAAAATGCCAGCCACACTCACCCACCCACCCTACCTCTATGTCTCTTTTTCCTTCCTTTATATAACATCTAACACCTGAAATATTGAATTTCCAGTCTTGAGCATCTCTCAGCCAAGTTTCTGTAGTAGCTGTGATGTCGCAATCCAATGTTCTTCAACATGCTTTGTGTTCATCAGCCTTATCTGTAAGACACCTTGCAACTCAGTTCATCAGAATTACCATATACTCTGACTCCCTTACCTTTCTTTTCTAATTGACGTGTTCTCATCACATTCAGAGCTTGTATAGAGTGGTGCTGGAAAAGCACCGCAGGTCAGGCAGCATCCGAGGAGCAGGAAAATCGACGTTTTGGGCAAAAGCACCTCATGGGGGACTAGGCTTTTTCCCAAAACGTCGACTTTCTTGCTCTTCGGATTGCTGCCTGACCTGCTGTCCTTTTCCAGCACTACTCTAATCTTGACTCTAATCTCCAGCATCTGCAGTACCCACCTTTACCCACATTCAGAGACTTTTCCTATCCATCCTATCAATAATCCTGCTACTTAGAATAACTCAACCTGTCTTACAATTTAATGCATCCCTTGATAGAGTGAGCAAATTTCCATGCTAAGACATTGATTGCTTTCTAGTTTAGATTAATCCAGTAGATTTGAGCCGTTCTTTTCTGTTCCAGAAGACATTACAATCTCCCAAAAATCTGAATTCTTCAACAACACACCAGCTTTTCAGCCATTGATTTTTCTCCATTAACCTTTTGTTCATTCCCTGGTTGAGTTTGTCACTGGGAGTATGCCAGAAATTGCGACGTTTGAGGTTTTATTTTAATCTTCTGCCTCACCGTCTAAATTTACTCTGTACTGCTTTAATATTTTCCCTAAAAATGTGTTTCACACCATTATTACAATAAAGTCTGGCATCTCAGTCTCCCATTTAACAATTTGCTTGAAACGTTGAGAGACGTTCTTAAATCCAGCACAGGGAAATCTACAAACCATCCTAAATTTATGCTCACTGCCACAGAATTTCCTGTTGATGCCCTTAATGGGACAGTCCCCTGGAGCAATAATTCTACTAAATCCTCTCAAATGCTGCCTAACATAAGAATGGTTTCAAGCATCTAATCATTGACGGCTCTTCCATTCTCCTCAGAAAGACTATTCCCTTCAACAGTTCCAAAAGCTGAATATCTGTTTGATGCACAGATAGCCACCAGAGACGTTTGAAATAACTCCTTGCCTTCACAAAAGCGCTTCACAAGAGTCTTCCAAGCACAGAGGATGTCACCTAGACAGGCGACGAAACGTCTGCAACACAAATTCCCAGCTCGGCGAACAGAACCACAACAACTTCTTATCTTTCCTGACAGTAACCCATCTATCTGTCTAATTTTACTGCGGAATAGATTGTTTTAAAACCTTCTAGCCATCTCTCTGTGTATCTTATACATGTCCTTAATAACATTATGCCTTAAAATAAAATGTTTCATAACACCTTGTATGTATGCTACCTTACAGTATCCGCAGAAATCAATATTGAAAGGATATATATAATATATATGCACACGCATATATATATAGATATAGATAGAGATATAGATATAGATACAGACACACACACCAAGCATACAAAAATTAAATAAAATAACAATTTAGCTAATTACTGAAATAAAAAGATTCCTCTTCAACATATTCCTCAAAGAATAAAGCCTTCTCCAGAGCTGAATATGTATTAGACTCTCCACGATGAAAGTACAATTTCTTATCTGAAGAAAATCTCTTTGGATTTTCAAAATAAAAAAAACTTTTACGGTGTTAATAAAGAAACATTTTAAAACACATGGAGGCTTTTCTATTTCCATCGTAGACTAACCTTGAAACTAATTTTTAAGAAAACGTTAGTTTGACAAATGTTGCGCATTGTTTGCTTTTTTGCTTTGTTTTTGAATGTTAATGAAACAAACTGGAGAAAAAGTGAAATATTAATAAACTATAATGACTATATTAACTGTAAAAAAGCTAAAATGAAACTTTAACAATGCCTGTAACGCGATGAGCAGCTGTAAGAACAATTCTGCTCTACTAATTCACTAAAAAAATGTATTTTACAATATGAAGAACAGTGAGCACATAGTCTAATAATTTGCTTCCAATTCAAGGTTGAATTGACGACATGATTTGCTCTCCTTCCGTGTGTCTATGCATAGAATTTAAGTGAATCTTTATCCTCATCACTCTCGCTCTTTCAAACAATCTTACAAGACTGTGTCCATTCTGCAGACAAAGAAAAAATCCTTCAGCTCTGTCTACTGCAGGGAATGCAACGAAAATATGATCCAAGTCCTGGTAAACTACAATTCTGCAGTGAAAGGTACCTAAACCTAATCCAATATTAATCAAATGACAGCCTTATAAATAAAACTCACAGAAGAGCATTGCATAAAAGGGGAATTCAGCTCCATGTACAAAAAATACTGCAGTTTCCACTTAAAATGACCTCAACTCCATCATGATGAAAATTCACCAACATAGGGGAGAAAAATACTGGAATTCTCGATTCTTTATCTCTGAATAAAATGTGATGCATACGAGGAAAATTACAGCTTATTTCTGAACATTAAAAATGATGATGAGAAGAACGTGAGCGATGGCGTGTGCAGGAAATGATGAATAATGATTTAGATGTCATAAAGATTAGCTGCATATTTCACAGTGAGGAGGTAAGAGTTAGGCTACAGAAGATGATAATACATTGTAAAGATGGTCAGATCAATGGATAATAAAATTTAACACTGAAATGTGTGAGATGAAGCAGTTTGGGAGAATTAAAAAGACAATAGATTCCTCAAACTATGAATAGAGGCTAGATTTACATGGTTTTATTTGAAACAGAGGAGGATGAAAGGGGCTCCTTATTGAGGTATTTAAGAGTATGAGGAGTATTGACAGTGTGAACAGAAAGCAGCTTTTCCCCTTACTCGAAGGCTCAATAATAAGGAGACTAACTTTTGAAGTGAAAGTGTTCTCACCATTAATCTGTAAAACTTTTGGGGGGAGAAAGGTTTCGTATTTTTAAATGTATTCGGTTTCAAAGTATTTCAACATTTATATTACCTCCTCAAAAAGTTGATGGTAATGAAGAGGTTTTGTTATGTGATGCAGATGTCCCGTTCCTGGTGCAATCTGTCCATTGAAATAATACACTGCTTTTCCACACAATTCGACAACATACTCAAACATAGACACATATTCCCAACTATGATAAAAAGGCCAATATTCGCCCATTCCCTTGTCACACCAAGACATCCTTACAGACTTATGTCTAATCTTTTTTGAATGTTTGTATTCTTCAACAATATATTCAAAATATTATGAAAAAGATATAGATTATGGCCACATTACAATTGAATTGGTAATGTGAATTTTTTTTCCTTGATGTCGAAACTATCAAGTTGCAGTCCTGTTCCCAGCGTGCAGTTGCAGCAAATTATCATTAAATCTCAAAAGAATGGCCTACTCTTTGTCTTCCAATCTAATTGGTCATTTTCCCCTTCATTATGAAGCGAGCATATTAATTATGGACTATCTGTCTGACTGTGACGTTTTGATTTGGTTTACTCCAGACAACGAAAATTAGGAATTAAGATAGCTAAGCCTGCCCTGACATTCAACAAGACCTGACTGCGGTCTTTTCTCCACATTACTGTCTTGTTATCTATACTCAGAGCAACTTGCATCGCCCTCAACCAAATCCCTTGACTCTTGTCACCCCAGCCACCAATGCTGAATAAACGCAAAGAATAAAATGCGGATGGAACAACAAAAGAACAGAGAAATTAGGAGTGGGAGTAGAACATTCAGCCCTTCAATTCACTGAAGCATTTAACATGATCATAGCTAATCTTATTCTGGTCTCAACTCTACTTTCTTGCATGGTCCCCATGCGTCAATCTCAATTTTCATCAGAAACGTGGCTATTTAATTTTTTGAATCTGTTGATTGATTATCCCTCCACTTCACTCTGGGACAGCGAGTTCCACTGATTCACAATCGTCTGTGGGAAGTAGTTTCTCCTCATCTCAGTTTTAAGCCTACCTTCTCTCATTCTATATCTATGACTAATTCTCAAGACTGTGTCACAAGGGGATGCCTTTCCGATGTCCTTTGAGTTTCTTTATGTCAATGTGATTCACCCTCAGTCTTCTGAACTGCAGTGATTACAAGGAAAAACTATTCCACTGCACCTCGTACGACCTCTATTTCATTCCAGGGATCAACATGGAGAAGCACTTCGGAACTGCCTCCAGTGCCAGCAAATCTTTCCCCAAGTTGGACACAATACTTAAGATGTGCAACCAACGTCTTATATAATTGTATCAACACTTCTGCTGTATTCCAGTTTTTTTTTAATGTAATAAATGCCAGGATTATATTTGTCTATATTACTCTATGTTGCACCTGCATATGTCCTTTCTATAAGTCATGCGCAAAATTACCTAGAGCCTTCACCATTGACTCACTTTTAATCTGCTTGCTACTTAATTAATCATTTACCCTTTATTTTTTCCCACCATAATAGACAACCTCACACTTATCCACATTAACCTTAATCCGACAGATGCTGTCCTATTTTCCTAGCCTGTCAATATTCATCTGTCAACTGTTTATCTCTTCAGTACAACCTATTTTACCAACTATTTCAGTATCATCTGCAAATTTTATTGCTGCCCTCTGTCTCTCCTTTCAGGTCATTTTATGGTTGAAGTCTGAGAGTGCAACATTGCAGCACCTCACTTTCAGTTCGCCATAGAAGGACAACTTATACTGATGCTCTGCTTTCAATCAGACAGCAAAACCTCTACCCAATTCAACAATCTCCCTTAACCACCTGGGATCCATATTTCTTGATCAACCCATTAGGCGGCATCTTAACAAATGCCTTCTGGAATTCCAGACATACCACATCTAGATATACCACAGGATCCCCATTACTTAACTTGCTGATTACATTCTCAAAGGCCTGCAGCAGGTTTGTTAAGCACAATTTACCCATAGTATAACGGTGCCAACAATGGTGAATTGATTTTTGTTTTTTCACATGTTCAGTTATATCCGACTTTACGATTGAGTGAAGCAACTTCTCTTCTGCAAATTTCAAACTCAATGATCCATAATTTGACACTGTTTAGTGACTTCTTGTTTTGAATAAGAATTTTACGTTGCAAATTTTCCAATAATTCGGCACCATTCCAGAATTTAAGAAGTTTCAAAAATATCCTAATACTTCCACAATCTCTGATGTCACATCCTGTAACACCATAGGATGCAACGCATCAGGCCTGAAGGCCTTACCTGCCTTTAATCTCAACAATTTACTTCATACCTTCTTCTTTGTCATCTTACTTCCATCAAGAGCCTTTGCAGTTGCTGTAAATTTTGGAAAGAGATTGCCTTCCACTGTGAAAACTGGAAGTATTGCCTATGCCTCTGCCATTTCTGGGTTTCACATTATTACTTCTAAGCTTTTGTCCTCTGAGAGACCAATATTTAGAGAAAGTGAGGACTGCAGATGCTGGAGATCAGAGCTGAAAAATGTGTTGCTGGAAAAGCGCAACAGGTCAGACAGCATTGAAGGAGCAGGAGAATCAACGTTTCGGGCATAAGCCCTTCTTCACTCATTCCTGAAGAAGGGCTTATTCCAGAATCGTCGATTCTCCTGCTCCACGCTGGATTATACTTTAACTGAGGAGCTTCGGCTATCTCCCTCAGTATTTCCAATGTTTTTCAAACGTTCTGCCCTTTTACGTTATTGCCAAGTATGCTTGGACCAACTCCTTCCTCAGGCCAGTAAAATTATCATTGCCCAGAGTATGTAACTCTGTCTTCACTCTTTCAATCTGAATGTGTATCTCCCAGCATGCTGAGATCACTCTTCCCAAGAGGATTCTATAATACAACATGACTTATCACTCGTTCCTCTTACACAATACCAAATCTAAAGAAAGCCAGCACTCTGTTTGGTTCCATGACATGTTGCTCGAAGAAACCATCCCTCATACATTCTATG
This sequence comes from Hemiscyllium ocellatum, assembly GCF_020745735.1. NCBI lineage: Eukaryota > Metazoa > Chordata > Chondrichthyes > Orectolobiformes > Hemiscylliidae > Hemiscyllium > Hemiscyllium ocellatum. The sequence continues at coordinate 34,462,605 of NC_083435.1, forward strand.
AATTATTCTTTGAGGCTGCCATTGCCAAATTGATTAATCCAGTCAATGTGCATGTTCAAATTACTCACAATTACCCTTGTGCCATTCTTGCAAGCCAATGTTATTCGCTGGTTGGTGCTATTCTCTATTTTGAAAGTACCTTTGGACATTGGGGTTTTGTGGGCTGGAAATTACTCCTACAAATTGGTTCCTTTCCATCTGCATTATTTCGAGCCAGACTGATACATCATTTTGGTCCCTCGTGCTAACATAATTTCTTAATAAAGCCTTGATATCATCCTTAACGAATACAGCTTCTCCACCTCCTGTTTCTTCTTGTCAGAATACTGAGTACATTTGCACATTTAATTCCCCAGTCCTGACATTCCTGTAACCAGGTTTCAGTGATCCCCACCAGGCCACACCTACATATTTCTGTTTGAGTATCTGTTCATTCCCTTTATTCAAGTACTGCATGCATTTAGATTCAAGGTATTGAAATAAGTTCCATTGAATTGTCTTTCAGTTTTAATGCTTTTTGTGCACTGCACTTTCCACACTCTATTTAATGATCTTCGATAATACTGAACTTATTATTTACTCCAACTTTCGACTCACATTTGTAAACTGTTCGGATTCCTTCCCTCAGCATTGTGATTTGACTAGCCTTGCCTGTTTATCCTACTAACCTCTACTTCCTGCTCACTTTCTGACTAGCTGCTTTGGCTTTCAGCCTCCTGTCTTATTAGTTTAAATCCACTCGAGCTCCACGCTCAAACACCCGGAGGATGTTGGTGCCCCTCCAGTTAAGATGCAGACTTTGCTTTTAGTACACTTTAAACCTGCCTGGAAGATTCTAATGATCCAAAAATCTGAAACTGGCTTCCCGAACCAGTTCTTTAGTCACATATGAAACTTTACTATCTTCCTCTTTCATGTCTGACTTCCACCTGACTTGGGAAGCAGTCCCATGATTACAACCCTGGAGACCATGCTTTTCATCTCAGATTGAGCTCCCTGAACTTTCTTTGGAGGACCTTGTCACTCTTGTTCTCCATATTATTGTTAGCAACATCTACCACGACTGCTGACTGTTCACCCTTTCCATTTAGTATGCCTTGAGCATTCTCAGAGACATCTAAAACCCTGACACCAGTGACCCTTCCTGTGAAGGAATCTTAGAATCAGATAATCTCTGCTGTGTGGAAACAGGACATTTGGCCGAACAAGTCCACACCGTCCCTTCGAAAAGGAGTACACCCATAACCATTTCCCTACTCTACTTCTCTACATTCGCCACTGCACCTCATCCACAAATTGCTGAACAATCAGAGTGGAGTGAGCACCCAGATTCATCCTCCACCCTGTACTGATTCTGCTTTCTCAGCAAAGATACTGCCGGAAAGTCTAAGCATTCCAAACAATTTCTTGTTTTATCACCGATGATGATCGCATATTGATCAAAACTTCTGCAACACAGACTTGAACGAAGCTGAATTTAAATTCTCAGGAGAAAACCAAATATTTGTCAGTCAATGATCGCAGTACATGTCCATTGTACTGTTTTCATTCAGTCCATGAATTTAATTGTTCAATTTAAGAATCCAAGAATAAAAGGTATTCTTACATTTTTTTTGATTTTCGATAGTTTGAAAATATTGTACATTTTCTCAATCATATAGAAATGTAATTACATCATATTCTTTCATTTCAGTACAATTACAAAAGTTTGTTCACAACATATGCATATACAGGTTCACTGCCAAAGCCAAAAACACACATACATATACAATCAAAACTGCATATACACGTACACATGGAGACGCACACACGTGCAGACACGCAATTGCACATGTGTGCACACGTGCGTGCACGCGCACACACAATGCATTATTTTGTCGAAGATTTTCAGTAACATTATCAGTGTTTGGAATTATAACTGGAATGCAGGATTTAGCTAACGGTAGGATGAGAGAAATTGCGCCTATTTTCTCGAAAAGACTGTTATGTGAAGTTGCTAAGTTAAAAATCTCACAACACCAGCTTGTAACACAACGGGTTTATTTGGAAACACTAGCTGTCGGAGCATGCTCCTTCAGCAAGTGGTTGTATAACATAAGATCAGAATACACAGAATTCATAGCAAAAGATTTCAATGAAATATTGAATAAACCTGAATTGTTAAGTCTTTCATCTTTTAGAATGGGTTGAAGTTTTTCATTCATGAATATATAAATCCCAGCACTTCTATGAAGTCACCTTCTCTAGATAACTTTTATTTTAACAAAAGGTAGAATTGCATTTGCAGATGCATTCTATTTTGCTCAAAAAATGCACAACCTGCAGGCAGTCAATACATGCAATATTTTGCAAGTTCCACTTTGGAAATAGACCAACACTGACTCAAGATTTGGATACAGACACACTCTGATATCATACTTTTATGCACTGTTTGAGCTGAAAAATCGCATTAGGGCGGCACGGTGGCACAGTGGTTAGCACTGCTACCTCACAGCGCCAGGGACCTGGGTTCAATTCCCGACTCAGGCGACTGTCTGTGTGAAGTTTGCACGTTCTCCCCGTGTCTGCGTGGGTTTTCTCCGGGTGCTTCGGTTTCCTCCCACAGTCGAAAGATGTGCGGGTCAGGTGAATTGCTAAATTGCCCGTAGTGTTAGGTAAGGGGTAAATGTAGGGGTATGGGTGGGTTGCGCTTCGGCGGGTCGGTGTGGACTTGTTGGGCCGAAGGGCCAGTTTCCACACTGTAAGTAATCTAAATTTTGTTATAAAAACCTAAGTTATCTCGAAAAGTTTAATTCAATATATGATTTCATTTGTACGACACTGATTTTTTTTTGCTATAAATTCAGTGCCTTAAGATCTTACATTCCACAACCTTCTGATGAAGGCATACGGCTCTGAAAGCTAATGCTTCCAAATGAACCTGTTGGATTACGACCAGGTGTTGTCTGATTTTTAACATTGTTCACTCCAATTCAACGCCACATCCTCCACATCGTGAACTTACTAAGTTGCTCAAACATGTAGAAAACTATGCAGGGCAGACAATAACATATTCTTGTGTCCAATAGTTGGCATTGCATTAACTAAGAATTCCAATTTCAAGCATTTCAGCAAAAGAGCAAGTGATCCAAAAAGAAACTTCTTTGTACAAAGTGTTGTGGATATGCATTCAGTAGCGACCTGGAAATTTATGAATCTTAGTGGAGGTGGAGATAGGCCTGTCAAATGGGATGAGCTTGGTAGATATTTCAGGACGTTATGCATACAATGTGGCCAAAAGGCCTCGTGCTGTACTTCAAACTGCTGAACTCTATCATGTATAGATGCTGATAAAAGCCAGATTCCGATTATATCCTGTTGAAAATTCTGCCAAATACCTGATCATATTTGGAGCAAGCAAACTATTTAAAATACAAGTGGTGCTATATCTGCTACATTGTGAAATCTAATTATTACCCGGCACAGTCTGCTATAAATTTTCAATCCCAATGACTAAAACAAATGTTGCTTGTTTTTGTTTTAAAAAATATCTCTTTGAAAGGGCCCGACTTTTCGTTCCAGTAAACAGAGTACTCCTAACTCCCAAACTTTTAAGAAAATAATAATTTATTTTCCTAACAGAACACTAAATATAACTATTGACAGACCAAATAATCTTTCACCTAACCGAACACAATCCTATTAACATGCTGTTCCAATAACGCACTTATTTACATTATATTAACTAAAACACAAGTACACACATCCTCTGTCTTCTCCGTTATCTTTAACTTTCCATATGCTAATCTTCCTACATCTTCGTCTTTCTTTTTACTGCTGGTGGAAGATAGAGATATAAGACGGGATGCATATGCTAGAGGAGATTACAGAGATAGAGACTGATGCAGTGACAATAGGACGTCAGAGAGACCTTGGGAAGGCGGTAGGGTTTGGAGGAGGAGGGTTATGAGAAAAGAGAAGGATGTTGATTCTGGACAAAATTACCGAGATAGGGACAAGAGTCAGGGCTGAAAGAGAGTTCATGGATAAGGAGAAATGTAGTGCTGGATGACGTCACAGAGGGAGGGAGGAAGTATACGACCTGATGGGGTTTGCAGAGATAGCTATGGTTGCAGAAGCTGGAGGTGGTCACAGAGATAGGAAGGGCTGTAAGGGCTCGAGTAGGTCACAGAGATAGGAAGGTGTGCAGGGTCTGGAGGGGGTTTCACGTCTGGGACGGGTGTAGTGGCTGCAAAGGAGATCACGGAGATAGGGGAGGGTGTAGTGCTGGAGGAGGTTGAAGCATTAGGGAAGGGTGTTAGAGCTGGAGGATGCATCAGAGATCGCAAGGTGTAGGAACTGGAGGAAGTCACAGACATTGTGTGTTGTGCAGTGCTGGAAGATGTCAGTGATAGGGATGGTTTAGTGGCTGGAGGGTGTTACAGAGATAGGGAGGGATGTAGGACCTGTTGGAGTTGACGGAGTGAATGAGAGGTGTAGGGGATGGGGACGTTTATGGAAATCGGGAGGGGTAAGTGTGCTAGAGGAGGTCATAGAGATGGGAAGAGGTGCATTATCTGGATTAAGTCACATAGGTAGGAAGATGGGTAGTGCTTGAGGAGGTTACAGACAAAGGGAGGTGTGTAGGAACTGTAGAGGCCACAATCATACGGAGGGGGTGCAGATACTGCAAGATGCAATCGAGATAGCAAGGGGTGGAGCGGCTGAAGGAGGCCACAGACATGCAGAGGGGTGCTGGTACTGCATGGGGCCACAACTATAGGGAGGCATGAATGGCCTGGAGGAAGCTACAGAGGTTTAAATGGTGTAGGAGCTTCAGGGTTTGGCAGTGATAGGGGTTTGTAGGGGCATGTGGAGTTTATATAGTTAGAGAGGGTTTGGAGTGGCTGATGGGGTTCACAGATATATGGAGGAAAGTAGGGCCTTGAGGAGGCTCCAAAGATAAGGAAGGGTGTGAGGGGCTGGAGGAGGTTACAACGAAAGGGAAGGATGTAGGAGCTGGACAAGGTGACAGAGATTATGAGGGGTGTAGTAGATAGAGGATGTTGTAGAGATACAGAGTGGTGTAGTACTTCAGAAGTTTACAGATAGAGACCATTCTTGCCCTGTGAATCCCACGTCTCTGTTTTGGCCACAACATCAATGTACCAAGTACTGATACATGCTGTGAGATTATCACTCTGATTTCTGACATTCCTTGCGGAAAGGAAACACAGTTTACCTGATACCTTTATTTCATCACATGAAAAACCGCCCTGATAGATTAACTACATCCTTTCACCGCCCCATAGCATTGGAGAAAAATATGGTGCTTTAGCTTTGCTGCAGCTCTACAAGTCCCTGGTGCGACCACACTTGAAATATTGTGTTCAATTCTGGTCGGCCTACTGTAGGAAAGAGACAGCGGTTTTTGAGAGGAGGCAAAGAAAGTTTGCCAGAATTCTGTCTGGACTGGAGGGCTTGCCTTACGAGGAAAGGTTGAATAAACTCAGATTTTACTCTCTGGAGAGAAGGAGGAAGAGAGGAGACCTGATAGAGGTGTAGAAAATAACGAGAGGAATATATAGAGTAAATAGCCAGAGCCCTTTACCCAGGGCAGGATTGACTGGTTAGAGAAGCTCATAGTTTGAAGATATGAGGAGCAAGGTATAAAGGAGACATCAGAGGTAGGTTCTTTATGCAGAGAGTTGTGAATGCATGGAATGCGTTGCCAGCTGTGTTGGTGGAAGCAGAGTCATTGGTGACATTTAAACGACTGCTGGACATGTACATGGATGGCAATTGGTTGAGGGGTGCATAGGTTGAGTTACTATATTTTACAATAGAATTAAATCTCAGCACAACATCGTGAGCCAAAGGGCCAGTTCTGTGCTGTACTTTTGTATGTTCTATGTTCTAAATTCTAAGTTCTAGAACAACATCGAACATAGAACATGGAAAATTAAAGCACAGAAAAGGCCCTTCGGCCCACGATGTTGTGCCGTGGATTAATCCTCATCTAAAATAAAATATCCTAACCTATGCACCCCTCAGTTCACTGCTGCCCATGTGCATGTCCAGCAGCCACGTCAATGTCCCCAGTGACTCTTTCCTATAATAGGGCGATCAGAGCTGGGCACAATAATCCAGAGTTTTGTAGAGATGCAGCAAAGCCTCGTGGCTCTTAACCTCGATCCCCCGTGAATGAAGGCCAAAACATCATATGCTTTCTTACTAACACTATCCATTTGTATGGAAACTTTGAGGGACCTATGTATTGCACACCAAGATCCCTCTGTTCCTCCATACTGCCAAGAATGCTATCTTTAATCCTCTTTTCAGCAAACGATTTCGACCTCCAAAATGAATCACTTCGCATTTATCCAGGTTGAACTCCGTCTGTTATTTCTCAGACCAACTCTGCATCCTGTCTATGTCGTTCTGTAGCTTGCAGTAGCCTTCTGTACTATAGACACCTCCAATCTTTATGTCACCTGCAAATTTACTAACCCAGCCCTTAAATTCCTCATGCAAGTCATTTATAAAAACTACAAAGAGCAGAGGCCCAAGAACAGAGCCCTGCGGGACTCCACTCAACACTGACCTCCAGGCAGAAGACTTTCCATCTACAGCCATTCTCTGTCTACTGTCAGCCAGTCAAGTCTGAATCCAAATAGTCAAATCTCCCTGCATACCATACTTCCCGATTTAATGAATGAGCCTACCACGGGGAACCCTATAAAATGCCTTGATAAAGTCCACATACACCACATCCACTGCTCGACCATCGTCAACCTGCCTAGTCATCTCCTCAAAGAACTCCATAAGATTTTTGTGGCATGACCTGCCTCTCACAAAGCCATACTGACATACATACTTGACACTATGTTTTGCCAAATACTCATAAATCCTATCCCTGCGTAAAGAACCTACCTCTGATGAGGGATTTGGAGGATGGAGGTGGTTAGATAGATAGGGAGGGGTATGGTACCTGGTGGCGGTTGGGGAGATAGTTAGAGCTGTCGGGGCTGAAGGCAATCAGAGAGATTGGTAGCAGTGTAGGGACTGCAGGTATTATAGAGTGTTATGGAGGGATGTAGGATGTGGAGGTGATGAGAGAGATAGGAAGAGGTGTGGGCCAGGAGATGGTTAGAGAGATATGGAAGAATGAATGAGGTTACAAAGATAGAGAAAAATCAGAGACAGAACGAGGTGAGACAGATAGAGAGCAGAAAAAAATCTGCAGGAAAGCAGTGATAGAGCTTTGAATGAGCTTGCAAAGATTAGAGAGACAGTGAGAATTGTAAAATTTTGGAGAAAGATAGAGTGATAGCGAGGTCATGCCTCAAAAATCTTATTGAGTTATTTGAGGAGTTAACGAGACAGGTTGAAGAAAGTCAAGCAGTGGATATGTTGCATATGGAATTTATGACGATATTTAAGGCTGTCGTAGCTGAACATTGTGGAGATACATTGGGTTACACAGATAGAAATGGAAGTCGTGGCTGGACGAGATGACAGGGGAATATACAAAGGGTCAGCTGGAAAGTTTACAAACAGCATTACCCAATGATTTAATAGAGATCATTGTAGAAATCAGTAGAATAAACATGGGAACTCCTATAGAATTGAGTATGGAGATTCCAATTTAAAACGTCATAGAGTCAGTGTTATACAGCACAGGAGAGGCCCTTCGTTTACCAGTAGCAAGAATAAAAAGTTCTGTAGACCTTAAAAAGTCCTTCTTCCTAACGCCTGCGGACTAGTACCAGAATTGGGAGAGCTCTCCTACAGATTAACCGAGCAACGTTATGACATGAACCTGAGGGGCACCAGTGTCCTTGGGGGGAGGTTTGCTAGTGCTCTTTGGGAGGGTTTAAACTAACTCCGCGGGGGCATGGGAACCAGGACTGTAGCTTTAGGGTACAGGACCTTGAGTGTAGGGAGGTTAGGAATAATGCAGCGATCTCTGAGGAGGGTGCCTGTAACCAGAAAGGAGGATTGAAGTGTGTATACTTCAATGCCAGAAGTATAAGGAATAAGGTTGGTGAACTTGCAGCGTGGGTTGGTACCTGGGACTTCGATGTTGTGGCCATTACAGAGACGTGGGTAGAACAGGGACAAGAATGGCTGTTGCACGTTCCAGGGTTCAAATGTTTTAGTAGGATCAGACATGGGGGTAAAAAAGGGGGAGGCGTGGCATTACTTGTCAAAGACAGTATCACAGCAGTGGAATGGACGATGGAAGAGGACTTGCCATCTGAGGTAGTTTGGGCTGAGGTTAGAAATAGGAAAGGTGAGGTCACCCTGTTAGGTGTTTTCTACAGGCCTCCTAATAGTCCTAGAGAAGTAGAGGATAATATTGCGAGGATGATTCAGGAAAAGAGTGAAGGTAGCAGGGTGGTTGTTATGGGGGACTTTAACTTCCCAGATATTGACTGGGAGAGCTATAGCTCGAGTTCATTAGATGGGTCGGTGTTTGTACAATGTGTGCAGGAGGGTTTCCTGACACAATATGTCGACAGGCCAACAAGAGGGGAGGCTATATTGGATTTGGTTCTAGGTAATGAACCAGGCCAGGTGTTAGACTTGGAGGTAGGTGAGCACTTCGGGGACAGTGACCACAACTCGGTGACTTTTACTTTAGTGATGGAGAGGGATAATCGTGCGCCGCAGGGCAAGAGCTATAGCTGGGGGCAGGGAAATTATGATGCAGTGAGGCATGACTTAGGTTGTGTGGATTGGAAAAACAGGCTTCAAGAGAAGAACACTAATGAGATGTGGGGATTGTTCAAGGAGCAGCTACTGCGTGTCCTCGATAGGTATGTACCAGTCAGGCATGGTGTAAAGGGCCTTGTGAGGCAGCCGTGGTTTAGTAAGGAATTGGAGTCCCTTGTGAAAGGGAAGAAGGCGGCATATGTAAAGATGAGGCGTGAAGGTTCAGTAGGGGCGATTGAGAGTTATAAGGTAGCCAGGAAGGAGCTAAAGAGGGAGCTAAGAGAAGCGAGAAGGGGACATGAAAAGTCTTCAGCTGGTAGGATTAGGGAAAACCCAAAGGCTTTCTATAGGTATGTCAAGAATAAAAGGATGACTAGGGTAGGTATCGGTCCAGTCAAGGATAGTAGTGGGAAGTTGTGTGTGGAGGCGGAGGAGATTGGAGAGACATTAAATCAGTACTTTTCATCAGTATTCACTCAGGAACAGGACACTGTTGCTGATGTGAATATGGAATCACAAATAATTAGAATGGATGCCCTGGAAATATGCAGGGAAGAGGTTTTGGGAATATTGGAAAGGATGAATATAGATAAGTCTCCTGGGCCTGATGGCATTTACCCCAGGATCCTATGGGAAGCTAGGGAGGAGATAGCAGAGCCATTGGCCTGGATTTTTATGTCGTCATTGTCAACGGGAATAGTACCAGAGGACTGGAGGATTGCGAATGTGGTCCCATTGTTCAAGAAAGGGAGTAGGGATAGCCCTAGTAACTATAGGCCAGTGAGTCTGACTTCAGTGGTGGGCAAAGTCTTAGAGAGAATGGTAAGGGATAAGATTTATGAACATCTGGGTAGGAATAACGTGATCAGGGATAGCCAGCATGGTTTTGTGAAGGGCAGGTCGTGCCTCACAAACCTTATTGAGTTCTTTGAGAAGGTGACTAAGGAAGTGGATGAGGGTAAAGCAGTAGATGTTGTGTATATGGATTTTAGTAAGGCGTTCGATAAGGTTCCCCATGGTAGGCTAATGCTAAAACTTCGGAGGTATGGCATTGAGGATACATTAGAGGTTTGGATTAGGAATTGGCTGGCTGGAAGGAGACAGAGGGTAGTAGTTGATGGATTATGTTCATCTTGGAGCGCAGTTACTAGCGGTGTACCACAAGGATCTGTTTTGGGACCATTGCTTTTTGTTATCTTTATAAATGATCTAGAGGAAGGACTTGAAAGCTGGGTAAGCAAGTTTGCGGATGACACGAAAGTCGGTGGAGTTGTGGATAGTGAGGAAGGAAGTGGTAGGTTACAGCGGGATATAGATAAGTTGCAGAGCTGGGCGGAAATGTGGCAAATGGAATTCAATGTAGCTAAGTGCGAAGTCGTTCACTTTGGTAGGAATAACAAGATGATGGATTACTGGGCTAATGGTAGGCTACTTGGTAGTGTGGATGAGCAGAGGGATCTTGGTGTCTATGTACACAGATCTCTGAAAGTTGCCACCCAGGTAAATAGTGCTGTGAGGAAGGCATATGGTGTACTGGGCTTTATTGGCAGAGGAATTGAGTTCCGGAGTCCTGAGGTCATGTTGCAGTTGTATAAGACTCTGGTGAGGCCTCATTTGGAGTATTGTGTGCAGTTTTGGTCGCCATACTATAGGAAGGATGTGGAAGCTTTAGAACGAGTGCAGAGGAGGTTTACCAGGATGTTGCCTGGAATGGTAGGAAGATCGTATGAGGAAAGGCTGAGGCACTTGGGGCTGTTCTCATTGGAGAAGAGAAGGTTTAGGGGAGATCTGATAGAAGTGTATAAGATGATTAGGGGTTTAGATAGGGTAGATACTAAGAACCTTTTACCGCTAATGGAGTCAGGTGTTACTAGGGGACATAGCTTTAAATTAAGGGGTGGTAGGTATAGGACAGATGTTAGGGGTAGATTCTTCACACAGCGGGTTGTGAGTTCATGGAATGCCCTGCCCTTATCAGTGGTGAACTCTCCTTCTTTATGTTCATTTAAGCGGGCATTGGATAGGCATTTGGAAGTTATTGGGCTAGTATAGGTTAGGTAGGACTCGGTCGGCGCAACATCGAGGGCCGAAGGGCCTGTACTGCGCTGTATCCTTCTATGTTCTATGTTCTATAACGAAGCATCATGGTGTCAGAACAAACCCTGACCAGGAAAACTCCGTTTGACTTTCCTCCCTTGGCCTCATGATGTCAGATGACACACTGATCTGGAGATCTCCGGCTGACTCACGTTCCACAGCCTCATAGGGTCAGATCAAACACTGACACAGAAATTTCCTGCTGACTCCCCTCCCTCTGCCTTATGGTGTCAGATCAAACGTTGACACGGAAACCTCCTGCTGACGCTCCTCCCTCAGCCTCATGGTTTCAGATCAAACATTCACTCAGAAATCTCCTGCCACGTGGCCGATCACTGGCTCAGTGGTTACCACTGTTGCCTCAAAGTTGCAAAGACTTGGATTTGATTCCAGCCTCGGGCGACATTCTCCCCATATCTTCCCACAATTCAAAGCAGTCCAGGCTAGCTAAATTGGCCGTGCTAAATTGCCCGCAATGGTCAAGGACGTGTAGATGAGGTGCACTTTTCAGAGCTAAATGTGGAGTAATAGGAGAATAGTTCTGGGTGGGATACTCTTCAGAGGTCGAAGTGTACTTGCTAGGCCAAAGGGCCTGCTTCCACACTGTAGAGACTCTATGATTCACCTCCGGAGAGGGTCAGCAGCAGAACTGCTGATCGAGATGGTCAGGCCCAAAACGACCTACCCTCGAGATTGTTTCTACATCGAGTCGGGAGGGAAATGACTCAGAGGGAGAAACATAAATGACCTCATCCTCAACAATCTACCGGTGACAGACATATTGATCAATGACCAAATTGTGCTACAATGACTACGGTTGAAAGATGGACAACAAGAAAACACACAGCTGAATTCCAGAGATGAGCCGTGAGTGACTGTACTTTGCAAATTTACTACATTTTACCAAGTGCGGCATCAAGAATTGAAAGCAATACTGGAGAAAATGGGAATAAGGGAAACACCTGCACTGGTTGAAATCATACCTGGTACAAAGGAAGGTGATTGGAGTTGTTGGAGAGCAACCATATCAGCTGAAGGACAGCTCTGCAGAAGATCCCCAGGGGAGGTGTTTCTGGGTAATCCTGTAGCTTTGGAATGGAAATATAAGGCACCATACTCCAACAGGATGATTGTGTTGCTCTCTCGTTAGACAGAGAAGACTGATGGCAGTTTAACTGGACATTGTCATGGCTCACGTAAGGTGGAGGCTGAGTAGTACAGTCCTTTACAGTCACCTCAATCTGTACAGGAACTGAACCCACACAGATGGCATTATTCTGCATTACAAACTAGCTATACAACTGATTGAGCCAACCAAGTCCTCACTCAGCTCCTTAATATTTCACTATTAATCTGTTCAGATATAGTGTACAACTCTACAGCAGGTGGAACTTGAAGGAATCATCCTTGCTTAGTGGGAGGGGCACTATCAGTGAGTTGTAAAAGTGTTCTCTGCCCTAGGCGCAACAATTTTCAACTGCGTCATAAATTACCGTCCCGATAATTTAAAGTCACAAGTTGGAGTGTTTGCCAATGTTTGGAACATTTTCAACACCATTTTCAATTTACTCAGATATGCAAAATATGCAGACGTGTGCTTAAGTTTTAAAAGTTTCATTTGCATTACGCACTTGCCAGACAACGATCACCTCTAACAATATAAAATGAAACCATCATGCTCTAACATCCAATGTCATCACCATCACCGAATGTACAATTTCCAATATCCTGGTTTTTGCCGTTAGCTAGAACTGGACTGACCACATAAATTCGTTACCCATTTTTGTGAAGGGCTTATGTCTGAAACGTCGACTGTCCTGTGCCTTGGTTGCTTCTTCACCTTCTCTGCTTTTCCGGTGCCACACTTCTCGACCAATGTCAATGAATTGGCTACAAGAATATGTCGGTGGCTAGGAATCCTGCTGCAATAACTTACCTCATGATTTCCGAAAGCCTGTGCTCATTGAGTGTGTGCATGATGAAATATTCTCTATTTAGCTGGCTCAGTGCAGCCTCACCCCTCATCCGCTAAGACTCAGCAGCAGCAATAACTGTCATCTACATGGTGCTCTGCAGAAATTTACCAAGGCTACTTACAACATACCGCTCAAGCCGTGACCATCAGGTAGACAAGGGCTGCAGATACATTCCATTCCAAGCCACCCACCATCGTGATTTGGAAATACATTGTTGCTACTTCTTTATCACTGTTTCATGTTCCCTCCGTAATGGCATTGCAAGTTTACCTCTACCACATGGACTGCAGTGTTACATTGTGGCGGCTCACCACCAACTTCTCAAGGGCAACAAGGGACAGGTGATAAACTCTGGCACAATCACATTCCACGAATAAATTAGAATGAACAAGTTCCCAACTCGGTAAAATAGGTAAGAAATAAAGTGACATTTACTCTTCATTGTGCAAAATGTAAAAGTGACCGGCTGTATATTTTCCACAGATTAATCAAACATATTGTATGTAACGTAGGATTCTTTGAACAGTGTTATGTCCCAGCCGACATCACCAACCTCTCTGTTAGGATCTGTCACACTACCAGGCAGAAAGAGCAGCTGCTTGGTATAGACTCAATATAGGGCTCAGCAAAGATGCTTGATCCTGTGGCTGCAAGACTGCACTGTGGCAGATTGTGGGAGAATCAATAAAAGGGAAACAAATAATTGACCACATCATTACCAATCCGCCTGCTACAGGTGCACCTCTATATTTAACAAATCAGTAGGAGTGGCCACTGCACAGTCTTTGTGGGGAGGAAGGGCTATTTTCATATGTTCCAAACCCTCCCCAACGGGTTATATTGCAAATTATGTGCTGAATGGGACAGACTTTTAACAGATCAAGCAAGTAATGAGATTTCCATGAGGTACAATGGGCAATCAGCAGCAAAAGAATCATACACTGTACAACTCATACAGTTTTCAACCTCCCAACCCGATATACCTCCCACTCTACAGGCACCATCAAGATAGGGATCCACCCTGGTTCAATGAAGAGTGGAGAAGGGCATGGCGGGACCAGCAACATCCAGACCCAGATATGAGAGGACAACCTGGAGAAGCTCTTATTGTCTTTAGCTACAACACAAGCTGAATTGATTAATAAACAGCATAAACATCAAGTTATGGACAAAGCTTAGTGATCGAACAATAAATTGTTCCAATCTATCTCTGTGATCTTGCCACATATTGTCATAAACGATAGTGGGGTATGGTGCTGTGAAGCGCAGCAGGCCAGGCAGCATATGAGGAGCAGGAGAATCGAAGTTTCGGGCATAAGTTCTTCTTCTGCAATGAGGCTGGTGTGAAGAAGGGCTTATGCCTGAAACATCGATTCCCTTGTTCCTTGGATGCTGCCTGGCCTGCTGCGCTTTTCCAGCACCATACTTTTCATCTCTGGTTTCCAGTATCTGCAGTCCTCACTTCCTCCTCATAAAAGATATTGGGCAATGAAAGACACCATTGAAGAGGAGATGGTTCTCCTACAATTAAATCCCCAGTTAAGGTTGAGTGCAGCACATCGAGAACGAATAAAACTGTTGCATTTGTAACAATTTTCAGCCAGAATGGCTGAGCAGATAATCCATTTCAGCCTCGTTCAGTAGTCTCCAACATCACAAATAACAATCTTCAGACAATACGATTCACTCTACACGGTGCCAAGGAATTTCTGGAGACACTGGAAACTGTGATTTAACTCTAGAGATTGACACTTCTCTCACTAAGTTGTCCCATTCCAGCCAGAACGCTGGCATGTACCAACAATGTGATAAATATACCAAGTATGCTGTGTGTACAAAAAACAGGGCACTTGCATTGCAGCCAGTCACCGACCCATTGGTGTACGCTCTACCATGTAAATGTGAAGGAAAGTGTCAGCAATAATGTGATCAATCAGCAATATGTTGCTCAGTGACGGTCTCCTAGTGACTCATCGGGCTCACTCAGATCCTGACCACATTACAAGCTCAGTTCAAAAGAGTGGAATTCCAAAGGGGCAGTGAGAGTAATGCTGTTAACATCAAGGCACCACGTAACACTGTGTGACAAAAAGAACCCAAGTCAAATTATAATTAATCATAATCTAGGGGAAGTATTCTCCTCGCTGGAATTATCACCAGCAAAATAATGATTGTTGTCAGTGTCAGTAATTGGAACTCCATAAGAGCTCTGCAGCGATGCCTCAGGAAAGACACTGTCTGAGGCTCAACCATTTCCAACTACTGCAATGACCCTCTCTCCATCATAAGGTCAAACAGGGGAATAATCACTGATTGTACCATTCCTGTACAGTCTATGTTAAACTTCACACGACCTGGAAAACTTGCAGGTTTCGTCTCAAATTGTTGGACTGGAGTATACAAAGTATAAAATCACAACAACACCACGAACACTACAGTAACAATCAACCCACCCAACCAAAGAGCGCACCCGTGAACTCAACAGGGTGATCAGGACTTTGGATCCAGACCTTCAGAGTTCCCTACGTGCACAGATCCTAAGCAACTTCTGCTGGCTTCTAAAGATACACAAAGCCCACATACCAGGACATCCCATCGTATCAGGCAATGGGACCCTGGGTGAGAACTTCTCTGCCTATGTTGAAGGCATCTTGAAACCCACTGTACGGGGAACTTCCAGCTTCTGTCAGGACATGCAGATTTTTTACAGAAACTCAGCATCCACGGACCAGGAGAACCATGAACATTCCTCTTCAAATAACATCACTCTCCTCCACAGTAAAGGCATCAGGGCAACGGCCTCAGTATTGCTGACACTTTCCTTCACACCAATAACTGCCAGTCACATTATTTCTGACACTTTCCTATACAACAACAACTGCCAGTCTCCTCTGCGACATACAACTTATCTGCTTTATCTTCGACAATAACATTTTCATCTTCAACAAACAGTTCTTCACCCTGACACAAGAACAGCCATGGGACACAAATTTGAATTCCAATATGCCAACATTTTCAGATACAGGTTCGAACGAGACCTCTTCTCTTTGCAGGACTTCTAACCAAGACTATACATCAGGTACTTTGATGGCATTTTCTTCCCCGGACCCATTACGAGGAGTCACTGTGAAAAATTACACAGTGAGATCAATGAGTTTCATGCCACCAGCAAACTCACCATGGACTACTCTCTACTATCTGTCTCTTTCTTGGTCACATGCATCTTCATCAAGGATGGGCACCCCAGCACCGCACTCTACCGCAAACCCACAGTTAACTTCACAATGCTACACTTCACCAGCTTCCACCTGAATTATATTAAAGCAACCATCCCCTCTGGACAAACACTACACATACACAGGATGTCCTCATAAGAATGAGCTGCGATGTTTAACTCATTGACTCTTAGTTCTGACATGCCACAGCAAGATAACAAAATCACACTCTCAGGAGACACACAAGAGCTGCAACCGACAGGGTACCTTTCGTTGTCCAGTACTTCCCAGGAGTCAGAAAAGTCTGCCATGTCCTTCACAGTCGACAACACATTAACAACGAGGATGATCATCTCGCCAAGAACTTCCCCACAATTCCACTTCTGGCCGTTAAAGAACCATCAAATCTCAAACAGATCATTGTTTGCAGCAAACTGCCCAGCTTTCCGAACAACAACATACAACCTTGTCAGAGGAGATGCTGCAAAATATGTCAGAGTGTCGAAACGGATACAACCATTACGCGTGGCGACTCCTCCCACTGCGTACTTGGCATGTACTCATGCGACTCAGCCAACGTGGTCTATCCCATATACTGCATCCAGCGATGCCCTGAGGCATGGCACTTTGGGAAAACCAAGCAGGGCGTATGGCAATGGATGAATGGGCACTGCACAACAATCAACATTCAGGCGTGTTCCCTCCCAGACTGAGAAGGCTTCACCTTGGGGTGATCATCCTCCAAGGCGGACTTCAGGACAGGCAACAATGAGAAGTGACGGAGCAGAGGCTGATAGCCAAGGTCAGTATCCAAGGGAATCACCGCAACTGGAAGCTCGAGTACATGTCACACTACAAGTGAACCCACTGCATGATACACACGCACAGATACACACACACACACACACACACACACACACACACACACACACAGACGCACACACATAGACAGACAAAGACGCATGGACACTCCTACACACACACTCCTACACTCATACTCCTGCACACAAACACACTCCTACTGACACACACACACCTACAGACCCATGAACTCACGCAGACCCTCTCTAATATGATCATTCATATACTCCCACACTCACACACTCACCCTCTCACAGACCTATACCTCTTTACACTCACATTCACACACGTACACACCCACATCTCAGAGACAACTATCACCCCCCAACCCCCCAACTCCGCCACTCACACACGCACACATAAATTAGTGGGGTGAACTTATACTTGCAGAATTACATTTTATTTTGCTCAAAAACTGCATGAATCCAGCTAAGATTCTGTAATTCCGTTTCTTTAAGATTAGAAGCAGTCTGAACATTGTGGCTCAGACAGTTTGACACAGGACACCTCACACCTTAAATGCATTGTCTGGAACGACATGCTAACACTTGTTAAAGTTCACTTGAGAATGTAAATTTTAAAAATTTCTGCGATTTGCACACAAAAAACTGAAACCAACATGCTTCATTCTAAAAGATGAGAGACTTAACAAACAATCCAGGTCTTTTTCAATACATAATCTCAGTTACATCACACTGTAAACTTTTTCTATCAATTCTGTGTCTGACGATCATATACTCCACAACCACCTGATGAAAGCAGTGCTCCAAAAGCTAGTGCTTCCAAATAATCCTGTCCATCTATAATGTGTTATTTTAACTTTTTACACCCAAGTCCAACACCGGCATCTCCAAATCACGTAATTACAGTGCCTGTATTATCAGATATATTATTATACACTGAACACAGCCCATTGACGTTTGTGGAAACAAAATAAGGTCAAAATACCAGCCTGCTTAGATGGATCAAGTTGGTGCAGCCATTCAATTTGACAATTATCGATGTGGCAGTTCGCAAACACGTGTTTTCCCTCGCGTTATGTAGACTCAAATAAAATACGGAGGTGTTCGGTGGCCAGTGTGCCACAGCATGTATTCGCATGTAGTTGTGCATGTTTACATGTTTATAATTAGTGTAGTATATGTGTGTGTTTAGACTACTAACCAGGTTTTTAAAGAGCTTTTAAAATGCAGCCACCTATTGATCTTGATGGTTCATTTTTTAAAGGGGCGATTTCTAAAAGCTGGTCTCTATTTTTTTCTAAAAGCTGATTCTTTTCTCCAGGATACTGTCTCCTTGGTTTCTTTCAGATGAGTAATAAACCGCTTCCAGTGCAGATTGGACTGGATTGGTATAGAGATTAAAGGGTATTGAGAGACCTTTTTTTATATGTAAACGGATAAAACTTCAGGCCAAAGTGTTCATGTTTTAGAAGTGACCTGTACAATGAAAGGGAAGAGGTCAGCCCTTTAGCTGAGCATTCCAGTTCAGAATGAGTTGGGAGTTCAACCGTGAGCTGTATGAAACTCTCTCGCTCTCTCTTTCTGCCATTCTAACTTCAACCAGTAAGCATCTGTTCCCTTTATTTAATTGTGTTTTCAGGGTGATTGCTTCTTGGGACTGTTGTGTACTTTTGACCAGCGTAATTAAGTCTAGTTTGGATATATTGCGTTCTATAGGGGTTCTGTATTCTGTTCTTTGTGTTTTATTGCGCGATTTTGTGAATACATTTTTGGTCTGTTTTAAAACCTGGTAGTCAACCTAGCTAACTTACTCCGGGTAACTTTCACTGTACACTTGCTGAAGCGAATTGCAAAATTATGGTCTGTGCTACCTGCTGTAGAATGTGGTATGGTCTAGTCCATAATAGGTCAGTAATCCGGCGGAGTCCATCACATTCCAAAAACACCAGGCAGATCACAGTAACTAAGGATGGGTAAGAAGATATATAATTGGACAGCATAAGTCATTCATGTTGATCCGCACATGATGTGCGCTCGGTATAAGCAGCATTACTGAAAGTTGGAGGGTCTATTCCTCAGTCTCATAACGGCAGGGAAGAAGTTGGTCATGAACCTGATGCTTCGTGTGTTCAAACAACTGTTTATTGAGCTTACCTTAATCTCAATATGTTTTCACCTCTTAAGTGGAAAGTGGAACTCAATCAGAAGCTGCAGGGCTTGCCCGGTATCTCTTGCATTTACTGCATCGACCTGAAGTGAGATGTATACCCGAAACGAACAAGACACTTCTGTTGGAGGCATGATAACAATATACCAGGTGAGAGAATTTTTTTGTATAATAACGATGTTTTGGTTGCTGCCAAGAATGAAAGCAGCACTGAGTTTTAATAGCAGCTACTTTCCACCCACGTTCCACTGGCAGACTATACTGGCAGTGAGCAGCACAAATGTATTATTCAGTTCCCTGTCAAATCCGGGCTTGCAATGCTGGGAGGGTGGGTTGATGGGAGTAGGAGGCATCGAATTTCTGGAAGAGTATGCAAAAGTGAAACAAATCATGCACAGGAATTGACATTCTGTTGGGAACATTGTTCAAATTATTCAGTTAAGACAGACAGAAAGGCACAGAGCTGCTGGGAAAAAAGAGAATCGCTCCCAATAATGGGGAACAATGTTTGTGCCCTGCAATATGGAGGGTGCTGCTGTCTGAATCAGCGTGGGGTGTTACTGCAGGGAGTCCTGTCGCTCAGGTTTGCAGCACTTGATGTGTACAAACCTCACCACGTTGTCTCCAGCTCAGAGAATATGTTTTACCATTCATATCATCCCAGTCTGAACGGGAGCAGTATAAATTGATTCAGCCCATCATTTTGACACTTCTTGAAGTGAACATGGATGTATGAGAGCGGATAGTCTCAACTAGTGCATGTTTTCAGCATTTAAAATTTGTCCTGTGAGTCAATAAAAGCAGTTTGATAGATTGATTCAGTTACTGATAGGAAGAACCAGGATTTATTTTCTCTTGCTTCTTCAAACAGATGAGTAAATGCTGCAAAGTAGCAGATACTTCCCTTTGGTGTTAGTGAAATAATAAGCAGCAGAGTACGGTTCCCAGCGTGTGAGCTGACGTCTTGGTTATGGGCTCAGGACACTCCAACTGTGACATTTTGCTCACACGATCAGAACACAAACTCAGAAATAACTAAGTAACAAGATCTTTTGAATCGAATTCCGTGAAGAACTGAAGCCAATGTTTTGGAAAATCCTGCGACAGTATGGATATAGAATTGTCTACGTGGGAATTGTTTTCCGGACTCGAGAAGATTGCACAGTGCGGTTCTCAGGAGTCAATATTGGGACCACCTGTCTTCTGGATAGATATTAATGACCTTTAGTACAAGACAGACAATTTCAAACTCCTGAAGGAGGCAAAACCCACAAATAAACAACACAACAGCGAAAGAAACTGTTATTTGCTTTAAAAAGAAAGTCAATTTTGCTGAATATCGCTCTCTGTTTACGTGAACCTGAGGTGAGAGCAATCTCTGGCCTATGTTCATAAAAAGCTACTCTGATTGAGGTTGGAGCTCACACCTCAGCACTTCACACAACTCTATATGTGCGCCGTGCAATATTAACTGATCTCTTATTGTGCTACTTCAGCGTATGTGAAGAGGGGGAAGAAATGAGACCAGCAGTCATTTCTGGGAATGGGATTTGAACCAAGGGTGTCACAACCAATCGATTCAGCGATGACTGAAATAGCTACCACCTTCCATGCATCATTTGTTAGATTTGACAGTACAGCAGATGAAGGATTATGCGAGGGGGAGAACATGAAAGAATGAGTTGTATCCAAATGGAGGTTTTCCAGTTGATGTGAGTTTGGTGAGAATAAACAGGAGGGAAATCCCCTAATTCAGACAAGTGCATAACTCAATCTTCGAGCTTCAAAACCAGCATGGAACTATAAAGAAATGTTTGAATCATTTTGTTTCTTTTTTCATTCTGAGAGTTATTGAAATCAGGAATTATTTTTCAGGAGAAAAGTTTCGAAGATGATTCCAGAATATTTCATAAAACGAGAGCAGACACACACTTAACAGGGACAGGGAGTTTGGGCTGCCGGGATGGGGAGGCGTAATTGGATAACATTAATTGGATCAAAAGCCTTGTTCAGTTGCTGATGCTGTGCACTAAGTTTTTTTAAGTTCTAGCAGCTTGGTCTACGTGAACTACAATAAATTGCAAACACAGTTTGTTTTTGTTCTTCATTAAATGGAAGCTGGTTATCTCATTCCGCTGGGTAACTGGTACAGGATTAAAAAGTGAGATCAACAGCGTGGGATTAATTCTTGTACCGTCTCAGGTTACCATAAGAATCCTTATCACCACCACTCACATCATCTGTAAGAATATGGCAACACTAACATCCCCTTAAATGGAAGTTATGGCATATTGAGTGGGAATTAACGTTTTGATGGAACAAACCATTATTAATGCCTTGTGCATTTTGTTGCAATCACCAGAAACGGGAGTCCATTGAATGTTCACTTTCTGCTCCCCCCAACTCAAGAAATACAGCAAGACTCGACCTTATTCCTTGAACCCAGTCGTGATTTAACTAAAATATTGATAGACATCAGATTTGCCTTCAACATTCAAACTACCCAATGTAAACAACCCCTTCCTTTCAATTTGTTTAATGACCCGTGCGAGTTTGCAGCAAGTGAAATAATGTGAAACGAGTTAAGGAGCATTTTCCCGAAGGTAAACCAGTGCAGGGTCAGCGATATGAGAAACGTCATCGAGCTGAAACATCACCTGTGTTTCTCTGCCCAGACATGGATATTAAACTGGGCAACATTTGCAGTTTTCGGTTAATAATTGAGACATTTCACATGGACAGAACACTCTACAAAATCAGAAACTGGTCTACTACAATAAATGCTCTGTTATGCAACCTTGTTCTTTTACTCCTCCTCAGTCTGAAGTTTCAATAATGCATGGTCAATGTCAGGAAAAGTTAAAAGTCGAACTCACAGCCTCAGCATATCACATGCCTCTACATTGCCTTGTAAGTACAGCACTCTGACCGATTGCACCACTGGCTGTGGTGCAAGGTGCTCTTAACACCGGGACCTTCAAACTAATGCATCTGTGATGATGCTGTACTCCTGACACCATCCTCACTCAGAACAGTTTTAGTGACATGGACCAGTGATTATTTGAAGTCTCGGGATGAGGAAAGGGACATTGAAAAGTGTTGTTTAAAATCGACTTTATTAAAAGAATGAGTTGGTGCGGCCTCTTATGTTAATTACAGGCAATGCCACTGGACTTTTCAATCCATTGGTTTCAATTCATCACAGAATCGATTCAGTGGCACCATACCGATTTCCTTTGGAAAGTTCAATCAGTCATGTCCCACATTACACCCATTGTCAAAAAGCTTCACTACTACTGAATCCAAAAGAACGTTACAAAATTTTCGTAAATACAGAACACATTATGAGTGTTATGACAGGGTAAATTGAATTTCAGTTTAAATTTTAAAGTAGCGAGAATCCAGAGTAAGATTCAGAATGTCAGAAATTCATGTTGATTACCTTGGCCAGAACTGCAGCTCAGCAAATGAGAAATCCGTCCTGAATCCCCAATATCCACACTGTTCCCTTGCACCATGTGTCCAGTTGGAAACCTGTGTGAAGGAACATGCAGTCTGACAGAGCACCTGTAAAAATCTTCCACTGACTGATCTAAAGCTGCAACAGGAGATGTGTATTCCAGCTGTGAGGAAGATTAGTAAATGGGAGGACCTTGATATTCCGCGGTGTAGATTCACATTAGCCTCATCACTTGTTGTTTTACACCCTCTGCCAAAATCAGCACAGACAGAGTTGAACAAGAGGAGGCCATTCAAAACCGGCACTCCACTGCCATACAATAATGTCATGGCTGATCAAACTCTTCAATATCTTTTGCCAGCCCATCCACATCATCCTGTCGGTCAGTGGGAAACAAACATTTGTTGAACTCTACCTTAAAGTGAAATGGAAACTGGTGGTGCAACCGTGGGAGGGAAATGTTCTGTTTCAAGACAGTTGGGTTTCTCAAACAAACTTTCAGATTTTCCATGTGAGCAGTAATTTCTGGGCTGATGATACTTCAAATGTTATGATTTCCTGAAAACTTGCACTGAGGAGGCAAGGAATTTACTCTCGTCAGCAGAAAAGACAATAACTCCCAACATGGATGTGACGATGAATCAGCGGAACATTATTGTTTCATTTTAAATTCAAGCCTGGACGAAATCAAAACTAAGGGGAATTTTGAACCGACAACCCTTGAATAGTAGCTTCAACAATGATGTACATTTCTAACGCATTCTCCATTGCAGCACACAAAGTTTGCCTCGGCCCATTGTGTTCGTGATTTTCATCAAACATCTGTTTATCCTTGCCACGCTTTCCAATAGCTGGTCCTTATCCAGGTGTATTCTGGCACTTCAAGTGTTCAGCCAAATAATCCAGAAATGTTCTGATGTCTCTTAGGTTTAACAGCCGTTGAGACAATTAATTCCAGATAAACATTATTCTGGTTGACAATATTCGTTCTAAATCGTCCCTAAACTTCTTGTGTTTCATCTATATCCCTGTCTATCAATCCTAATTGTAAGAAGTTTATTCCTACCACACATATTTATCCCTTTCATAATTATGTGCATGTTATTCAGTTCCGCATTCAGCCTTCTCTGTTGTCAAATAAACAGCCCCAGCCCAACTCGCCTATCTTCACAGTGGGAATGGTCCAGTCCAGGCAACAATCAAACCTTATCTGGAGATAGAGGCTCCCAACCGTATTCCTAGTGAAGGGCTTTTGCCCGAAATGTCGCTGTTCCTGCTCTCGGATGCTGCCTGACCTGCTGTGCTTTTTCTTCACCACAGATTTCCAGATTAATTCAAATCAATTTACGAGCTGTTTTCTTATTTTAATGTTACTAATTTTGCTTTAGTTTCACAGGAAATTTGGAAAACATTTGCAGATGGACAGTATAAATTAGATATCACATCAATGTCCTGATGAATGGTTTTTGCCCGAAACGTCGATTCCGCTGCTCGTCGGATGCTGCCTGAACTGCTGTGCTCTTCCAGCACCACTGATCCAGAATCTATTTTCCAGCATCTGCAGTCATTGTTTTTACCTCAATGTACGATAGTCCAGTCATGGAGACCTAAATATCTTCAACCTGTGACTATTTAAGACAAAGCTTCATTCATAGCAGAGAGCAATGTTATGTAAGCGGATGAGACTTCAGCTGATCATCATGCAAGTTAAGACACAAGTACAGTCTCAAGAGAGAGCAGTTGTATAACTTTGTGATCCATTAGAAAGGTTTAAATTATCTTTCTCAGCTTGGACTAAATAATTGCATTTAGTCAGGACAAGCAGTCCACGTTATTTGAATGGGAAGACATTCGTTTACTCATGTGCCCTGCTGCACTATCAGCAGGTTCACAAAGAGTAATTTGGAATGGGAAGAAAAGCTTTCAATGCACAAAGAAATGTTTCACTGGTTCCACGCAATTCAGTCACCCCAAGAAGGGCTTGAGGGTGGCTTCCCAATTGGTGGACACTAGTGAGTTCAAATTTGGAGAGATGCTGTTTATCTGCGCCGAGCGTGGGAAGGAATTCACAGATCCATCCCACACACCAGAAAGTTCACACAGAAGAAATGCTGTTTAACTGCTCGGTCTGTGGGAAGTCCTCTAAAAGTTCTCAGAAACTGATGTCACATCAACTTATTGCCGCACGTGAGAAGCCTTTCACATTCATTGATTGTGGTATGAGATTCCATTGCAAGTCCCACCTCACAAGATATGATTTTGTTTACACCATATGTGAATCATGCATATTTGCACCTTGGCGAAAATGTGACACAATATCAAATGTCCAGAAACCTGAAGAACAAGGACATCAGGGCATATACTATTATAAACATTATACAGGATGCTTAGATAAGATCAAGATAATATGGCTGAACCGAAATAGTTTTTTCAAAGGAAAATTGTATCTTATGGATTTATTGGATTTCTTTGAAGAAGTAACTGGTGCAACTGATGAAGATAAATTGTGGATGTGTTGTACTTGGATCTCCAGAAAGCATTTAAGATGCTATGTAAAAGGTTATTGAAGAAGACAAAAACTGATAGTACAATGGTTACGATACTGGCATAAGTAGAAGATTGGTAGTTAACAGGAGGAAAGAGTGTGAATAAATAGATTTTTTTTTCAAATGAGAAATGGTAGTAATAAAAGATACTTCGTAACATGGGCCATGAGCTCAACGATCTGATGAGATATGTGGGAGGCTTGGGAAAGAGTGTGGATCAAAGAGCTGCTATTAGAAACTGAAGAACATGAAATGTGTTGGTAAGGACAAGGCTTTAGACATTTGTCTGGCTGGAAGATTTCTACAGAGGTCCCCTCCCAATTCGCCACCTGACCCTCTCAAAAAGATGCCCTTCTGTAAAGGCCTTCTGGAATCAGACTTGCTTCTCTACCTCAGTATGCTGTAAGCCAACAATATCCACTTCTGAGCTGTCCGTCCCTCTTTCTGAAACCCATAGTCAGGCCTCTTCAGAATTATCCCCAGCCACTCCCAGCATGAACCCTCTCAGGCCTCTCTCGATCTATCCATCCCCTCACCAAAACCTCTCCCAATACAATCACTTCTTCAGGCCTTTCCTCAACTCCAATCATTTTCCTGTCTTCAGACCGTTTTGCTCTGTATTGTCTCCAGACCACAATGTTCGAGTTGGAAAAAGATTTTCTGAGGGTCCACAGCACGATTTGGAAATGATGATCAATATGGTTTTGAAAATAATACGTTCAAAAACAGCAGACCGTTGTAGTCAGTGTAATGAGCAACGGTTAGAGCGTGGTCATTCGGATTTCCTGTGAGCTATATAACAATTTGTTCAATGGCAAGGCATATTATTGCAGAGAATCAAGGGAAATGAGCCGGAGTTTGCAGGGGCCAGAGGCATTGACAGGTAGTTTGATAATTAAAACTGAAAATTTTGAAGTTTCAGTGACGGAAATTTTTACAAATGATCATTTGTTCATGTAGAGGTGTTTCACCCGAAAGTAATTTCAGAAGTCTGTGGTGGTTTAACAATCATGGGTGTTCACACAAGTCTTCAACAAGGGGCCGGTTGCACATCTTGGAGTAACTTTCATACGGGTGATTATTTTTTTCTCTCACATCGGAGACTAATTAATTAGCATGGGTTGGAGACCTGATTCCGATTTCCAAACATTGTTTGAATCAGATATGAGTGAAATTACTTCCATTCATTTTGAGGGTTAAAAGAAAATCAGCTCTATTCACATAGAAAATGCATATACCGCAGTCATGTGGCGCAAATTAACGTTAACTGGAAGAGTGAGAACATGTTAAAAGCTGGCAAGGTGATCGAAAAATGAGGCAGAAAAGAAACAATGCTTATGTACAGAAATGTGAATGGCAAATTGATTAAACATTTACAATGGATTGAATGTGGAACGACATTAAAGTCCAAATGTGAAAACTTACAGAATGTGAAAGTGGGGACAGCTGCTCTGATTTGAAAATATTGAGATCGATGTTGAACTCGGAAGGGCATGAACTTTAAAGTTGAAAAATGAGTAGTTTCTTCGAGAGAATGCTGAGTTTCATTGAAACACAGCAGGAGTAGCAGGACAAATGGATCAATGCTGAATAAAAGTCAAATACTTACTGATATTTATTCTTCCATATGAATTATCTGCATTAGTACGTTAATCTCGCTGTGTGTGTGATAGCTCGGCTGTGTTTTCCTTTCACTGAAGTGAGTGTTGTAACACTGCTTTATTTTGATCGATTTCACGTTGGAGTTCCGATGGTAGACATTGAAAACATCCATATGGTGTAATGCACTTCGTGATTTATAAAGGTTCCTCCTCTGCATTTTGTTTGTAGCAACCTTCGCTCAAATCCGAGTGATAGCAGTCATTACCTCGTATCTTTTAAACAATGTTGATTAAGTTATTTGCATGCAAAACTAACATATACTTTCGAAAACTACTTAACGAGAAAGCATGTGTATTGCATCCATAGCATTGCTCTTCAATGCTTTGAAACTGGTCTTAACATTCAGTGTAGCAATTATTAGGACAAACGGAGGCAAAGAGGGACTGGATTTAGGAAAGGCAGCAATTTTGCTTGATAAACGCCAAAGAAGTGCAGTTGCTGGAAATTAGGCACAAAAATATAAATTGCTGGAAAGGCTCATCTGCTCTGGCAGCATTTCGGGAGAAACTTGAGATAACGTTACAGGTCCAGTTACCCTTAATCAGAACTGAAGGCAGCTCGGAAAAAAAACATTGCTCTCTGTGATGTTTACTTGATACATTCTCCTGTTCATCCAATGTCTGAATGCGTACTGACCAAGAAACTGAGTCCCATTTGCGGGCTGCAAGTGAGGTACATTAGGTGATATATTGTCTCGCTGGAGCATCTGCACAAATACGGATCGTTTCTGAATTCAGCATTCATACTCAAACATGGTTTCAAGCAGAGAAGGTGAATGAATGAACAGCTCTTGGCAAAAGTAAAACATTTATGTTGTACAAAGCGGAGCTAGGAGGTCTGCCCTGAACAAAATCTATTCTGAACATTCAAATCACAGGACAAAATTTACATAAAGAATCAATTCTGTTCTCTGGGGCCGTGGACTGCATGGCAGATTGGTGAACTGTTTTAAGCAAAAGCTAACACAAAACGATATCGACGGACAGGTAGGCAGGGTGAAAGGTGGATTGTCACTCTTTATGTTTGCAGGTCCTTCGCATTCTTGCTAACTTAATGTGCAATTACTGGAAACCTATGCAAGAAAATTAACGCTCCGCAATTTATTGTGTTCAGAATCTTGTACATGGATCTTGCAGCAGAGCTGTTTTTTTGTGCCCTGTCCAATTTTTCTGCTTAATTTCCTTTACAATTGGAATGTTGAACAACATCTAACGAATCAAAGTCTGCAAGGAAAATAAAAATAGCTGAAATAACGTCGACAGATACCAAAGTTAGAGAGAAGTCATTTTTTTTGTATAAAATCCCTCCAGTGTGGGCAACAGACCACTCGGCCATTGAGTCCACACTGAGCCTCCGAAGAGCAGCCAACTCCACCCCACAACTGCATTTCCCACAACTAATCCGTCTGGCATGCATATCTTTGGACTGTGGGAGGAAAACGGAGCACGCTCACACGGAAATGGGAGAATGCGCAAACACCAAGCAGACAATTGCTGGAGGGTGGAATCGAACTCAGTTTCTGGTGCTGTGAGGCTACAGTGCTAATCACCGATTCACCATGTCACAATTTATTGAAAACTGAAGCCGCCTTCTGCAGCACTACATAAGTTAGAAAATGAAGTCATCGACTTGAGAGATTGAATAAAGAATTCCGTAACCAGATTTGAACCGGACCTCTAGCATGTGCAATCATCGTTTACCTCGAAGTGAGATCCTGCAACAAAATAGGTGCAATAGTACCGAATAAATGAAATGGCTTATCAGGCATGCGAAATCGGCACGCTTCGCTCTCTAGATTAATTGGTTAATTTTCTTCTCTGCAATATCCTGACTGAGTGGACATTTATGGAAGCGATTTTTGGCAAACTGCTAGTTTTGTTCGTTTTCATGTTTAATGCGTCCAGTGTTACCCTCTGCAGCAAATAGCCATCAGATCCATATAGTGACATTGTTGTTCAGAGCGTGGATAGAGGATGAGAGAAAGGGTGCATTGGTCAGACAGTGGTTAGTAATCTTTTTTTTTGGCTGCAGCAACTTTGACACGAATATGACTTATAATATTTAAAACCTCAAATCATTTAAAAGTATTCCATTGATAGCAGTCTACATGGACTCTTTAGATATATTCTCTGCATTAGGTCTAACAATGACCGGAACAAACTCTTTCCAAGACTATAATGTTGAAAAGGTCCTTGCACAAGCATTTACAAATGTAGAGAAAATTCTTTTTACTACTCAGCAGAGTTTTGAGAAGGAAAAGTGTAATTTGGGTGGAGCAAAACACCAAACAATGCCTGCGTAAAGTCTAGAGCCTCGAACATCACATTTGTGGATGTGAAGAATGAATCAGACCACGAGGCTTGAGATTGAACTCTTTTCACTCAATGTGAATTCATTTTCAGTTAATACCAAAGGGCCAAGAATTCTCTCTGCAGTAATGAAAGAAGAATATGCTGAAACTGGTCATGCAACACTTATTCGGAGAGAGAAAGAAACAAGTGTACGTTTCGACTTGATTATCTTCTCATTGGGTGGGAATTAAAATTATTTTAAGTTATAATTAATTGAAAATGATCTAGCAAACCAGGAGAGGGCTTCTTTTTCAATTGACTTAAATCAAAGTGCAGGAGAGTGGTGAGGCATTTCCAGAGAAAGTGGGCATGTGGAATAACAGTTATTGCAGCATTGGGCTTGGACGAGGAAAGTTTATATGTTTCACAATTAACTTTGCAGCTTGTATCACAATGATAAACGATTGATGTAGCTGGAAATGGAATTCCGTGGAACTTCATGTGTTAGTCAAAAAAAGTTTTATGTGCTGCACAGTGACAAGATTTTGGGTGTTTCCTACAAATTCAAACTGGAACCATGCTTCAATGTTACAGATGCCAGAACAAACAATGGAAAGATTTCCTTTGATTACAATTGATATCATTTTTATTGAGTCCCGCCTCACCCACTCGCAGTCAAGTGTCTGGGCAAGGCTCTAATCACACTCCCAATCTCAATAATGGGTAGACCAGCCCATCATGTTGATTTGTCACGACTTTCTTCTCGCTGTGGTGGGTGGATGCTCCAGGTCGCAATCACCCATTGGATCCCAGAAGAGCAGATGTCAATTTGAAATTCCATTTGCTCCATGTGACCTCAAAGAAAGGCTGGAATCAGTGACAACAGCAAAGACTGTGGCTCTGAGATCAGACTGTGAATAATACTGAAGACCTATGCTCCCCAACTGCACTGCAATGTAACATAAATGCCAGAAATGAGGTGTGAGTGACTGCCCTGACATTGGATAGACATTTGACTGGGATTGACTTGGTGGGACATTAGTAAAATTGGAGTAAATGACAATCAAGGGAAATCTCTGCACTGCGTGGTTTGATATCTATGACAAAGAAATATGTTTCTACTTTTAGAATTGACTGCAGCTCCGGGATTTTTCTTTAACAGTTTCTCAGATACGTTCCTATGCCCTTTTTTCATCTGTTTGGCGAATGCTTGATTGAGTAAATTATTAAACCACCAGGATATCCATTTTGGTTTAATAAAATTCGGTAGCTGTTAATCCACTGAAAGTTATAGATTTCTAACATTGAACTTCTATGTCTGCTCTGAATTTATCTCATTTAGCACGATGGTAATACTACAGAATATAATGAACATTGTCTAGAGTATGAGGGGTAACCTTCACCAATACATGTAGTTTGTGTTGCTACTATGATTACTTCGGTCATGCACAGTTGCAATAAGTAGACTTGCAAGACAGTGCAGTTTTCACTCATTCCTGCTATTTGTTCCTTCATCACATGTTACAGACCTTCTGCAAAAAATGCATTCTTAATGAGTACACCTAAATGATTATTGGTTGTACTATTGCGTCTTGTTATGGACCTTGATATCTTTCAATTCTGCAGCCTTGTTATTCACATAACCTCTTAGAGTCATAGAGAAAGCCAACGTGGAAACAAATTGGTTGGTCCAAATCATCCAGGCCAAAAGGATGTCCTAAATTAATCTCATCCCATTTGCCAGAACCTGATCCATATCTCACTAAACCATTCCTATTCATATACCCATCTATATTCCTTTTAAATCTTGTAACTGTAGCAGCCTCCAGCATTTCTCCAGGCATTTTATTCCATACATGCAGCACCCTCTGCATGAAAAAGTTATCCCTTAGTTCGCAGTTTTTAATCTTTCCCCTCTCACCATGAATATCTAACATCTAGCTTTGGACTGAGCTACCCTGGGGAAAAGACTGACACTATTCACTCTATTTTTTGCTCCTCATGATTTTATAAATTTCAGTAAGGCTATCTAGCAGTCCCCTATGTTCCAAGGAAAATAGTCTATTCAGTTTCTGCCTATAGCTCAAAAATTCCAAGCCTGGGCCAACATAAGTGTAAATCTTTTCTGAATCCTTTCAAGTATCACAACATATTTCCACCAGCAGGGGTATTCAATGTGAACAACTATTGATTGACAAGCTGATGGAAGGTGTATAGTGGCGAAAGTGCAATTTCCATTCTACATGTTCAACCTTGTACCAGGTTACATCATGAGATCAAGATAGAACATTCCGGTTTCTGATGGCCTCTCATGCCAAACTCTGTGTCAATTTGTCAATGATGAGCATGACATGCGAAAAGAATACTGTGGAGTTATCACACAATTAGCTACAAGATATGATTTCTTGCATTTTATATTTCCTAGCTGTTGCCTGAATAGACTCTGGGACAACTTTCATAATTTCACATACATGCCTATTGTCAGGCAGACATTGCGGATTGACTAGAGTAGTTTTGTATGGTCCTTCATATTTTAATCCATGGATACATTTCTGTAATTGTTTAGTGATAACATTGGTTTTGATTTAATTGAATTGGATTTTACTTGTTTTTGTCACCTATACCTAACTACAGTGAAAAAGTTTGCCTTGTGAGAAGTGCAGGCACATTTATTGCTGGATTAGTTCACTAGTTGGGCTTGAATCCCTCCATGGATTGATTTAAATCTGTGTCCATGGATAACTGGTCCCTTAAACATGTCGACAATGGTGCAATCGTATCTCAGTTTGATTAACAAGAAAGGACTTCAGGAATCACCAACTTCTGCAAAAGCTCTGGCTGTTCGCCAAATATGAAATTATGTGGAAAATTTAATTTGAGTGGTCATTTTTCAAATTGTTCTTAGTGCAGTGATTAAATATAAGCCATTTAATTTTAAAAGTACTCAGAAATGACAGTGTACGGTCTTGCTGGGAGAAGCAATAAGACAAAAAATAAGGAGGGGAAATTTGATGAAGGCACAAGTTGTGATAATGCTAACATTGAGTGAAATTGCAATGCAAACAGAAAAAATAGCAATTTAGATAAAGTTAGGTTATAAAGTGTTGAAGGGGTAGAAAGATAGAAATATGTTGAATAAAAATAGACAACTCCAAAAAATGGCATTATATCTTTAACAGAGATTGAACAGCGACAGTGAACTTGGATATATGACGGTACCTTGAAGGGTCCATGCAAAAAGCCAAGCGAGAAATTTATTAAAATAGATGGACTGTAGTGGTTCACAAAGCCAACTTACCATTACGTTCTCAAAGGTAATTAGGGAAAGGCAGAGCAGGTAGAGATGACAACGCGCTTCTAAGAAACAGAGATAAAAAGAAGTTCAGAGGTACCCTTAAAAGGGATTTCTAAAAAGTATTGTGACAGAAAATATGTTAAGGGAGCCGTTCTTTAAGAAGTATTGGTTATGCAAGATTTTAAATGAATGAGACTGCACCAGATAAGAAATAAACATTATCAATATCAGTCAATCACGATGGCTGTGCCTTTCCCGCACCAAAATTTTTGACTCTGATCTCCAACATCTGCACTCCTCGCTTTCTCCTGGGTTATTTAGAAGTCAACAAAAGATGAATGGGAATCTATCAAGGAAAGAGAAGGTGAGCCAAGAGTTAAAACAAATCAGTTGCATCAAAACTGAAACTAAAATCTTCGTTATATACATAAAGATGAAAATTGTTCCATTAGAGGATGGCGCAGTGGAAATATAAATTGGGAGGAGTAATGGTGGAATTGTTAAAGAAACAATTTGCATCAAAGTTCACTGTGCTTCTTTGCAATAGCATTCTTAAAAAAACTCAAGTAATCAAGGAACTGGAATAGATGATGTGAGAAGTAAACAGAATACATACCACTGCAGAATACGTTCAAGTGAAACTAATGGTTCTAAAGACTGATATACAACATAGAGCATAGAAAAATACAGCGCAGTACAGGTCCTCGATGTTGCGCCGATCCAAGCCCACCGAACCGACACGAGCCCACTTTCCTTCATATGCCTATCCAATGCCCGTTTTAATGCCCATAAAGAGGGAGAGTCCACCACTGCTACTGGCAGGGCATTCCATGAACTCACGACTCGCTGAGTAAAGAATCTACCCCTAACATCAGTCCTATACCCACCACCCCTTAATTTAAAGCTATGCCCCCTTGTACTATCTGACTCCATACATGGAGAAAGGTTCTCATGGTCAACCCTATCTAAAGCCCTAATCATCTTGTACACCTCTATCAAGTCACCCCTAAAACATCTTTCCTCCAATAAAAACAGCCCCAAGTGCCTCAGCCTTTCCTCATATGATCTTCCAACCAGGCAACATCCCAGTAAACCTCCTTTGCACCCGTTCCAGTGCCTTCACATCCTTCCTATAATATGGCGACCAAAACTGCACACAATACTCCAGATGCGGCCGCACCAGAGTCTTATACAACTGCAACATGACCTCAGGACTCCGGAACTCAATTCCTCTACCAATACAAGCCAGTACGCCATATGCCTTCTTCACAGCACTATTTACCTGGGTGGCAACTTTCAGAGATCTGTGTACATGGACACCTAAATCCCTCTGCTCATCCACACAACCAAATAAATCCGACCATTAGCCCAGTGCCCCATCTTTTGGTTACTCTTACCAAAGTGAGTCACTTCACACTTAGCTACATTGAACTCCATTTGCCACCTTTCTGGCCAGCTCTGCAGCTTATCTATATCCCGCTGTAACTTGCCACATCCTTCCTCACTGCCAACAACTCCACCGACTTTCGTATCATCCGCAAACTTGCTCACCCAATCTTCTAGCCTCTCCTCCAGGTCATTTATAAAAATGACAAACAACAATGATCCCAAAATAGATCCTTGCGGAACACCGCTGGTAACTGCACTCAAAGCTGAACCTTTACCATCAACTACTACCCTCTGTCTTCTTCCAGCCAGCCAAATCCTAATCCAAACCTCCAACTCACCCTCAATGCCACACTTCTGTATTTTTTGCAGTAGCCTACCACGGGGAACCTTATCAAACGCCTTTCTAAAATCCATATACATCACATCTACCAATTTACCCTCATCCACCTCCTTAGTCACCTTCTCAAAGAATTCAATAAAGTTTGTGAGGCACGACCTGCCCTTCACAAAACCATGCTGACTATCCTTGATCACATTATTCCTATCCAGATATTCATAAATCCTATCCCTTACAATTCTCTCTGAGAGGTAAGACTCACCGGCCTATAGTTACTAGGGTTATCCCTACTCCCCTTCTTGAACAAGGAAACCACATTTGCTCTCCTCCAGTCTTCTGGCACTATTCCTGTAGACAACGAGGACATAAAAATCAAGGCCAATGGCTCTGCAATCTCCTCCCTTGCCTCCCAGAGAATCCTAGGATAAATGCCATCAGGCCCAGGGGACTTATCTATATTCACCCTTTCCAGAATTTCCAACAACTCTACCCTACATATCTCAAAGCCATCCATTCTAATTAATTGTGACTCAATGTTCACATCGGCAACAATGTCCTGTTCCTGAGTGAATACTGACGAAAAGCATTCATTCAGTGTCTCCCCAATTTCTTCAGCCTCCACATGCATCTTCCCATACTATCCTTGACTGGACCTATTCCTACCCTAGTCATTCTTTTATTCCTGACATACCTATAGAAAACCATTGGGTTTTCCCTAATCCTACCAACCAAGGTCCCCTCTTTGCTGCTCTTAGCTCTCTCTTCAGATCCTTCCTGGCTACCTTATGACTCTCAATCACCCCAATTAAACCTTCACACCTCATCTTTACATAGGCCAACCTTTTCCCTTTAACAAGGGATTCCAATTCCTTATTAAACCACGGCTCCCTCAAACTACCCTTTCCTCCCTGCCTAACAGGTACATACTTATCAAGGACACTCAATAATTGCTCCTTGAACAAGCTCCACATATCAATTGCACCCTTCCCTTGAAGCCTACTTTTCCAAGCCACGCATCCTACGTCAAGCCTCCCGCATCATAATTTTCCTGCCCCCAGATATAACTCTTGCCCTGTAGTGCACATTTATCCCTCTCCATCACTGGAGTAAAAGTCACCGCATTGTAGTCACTGTCCCCAAAGTGCTCACCTACCTCCAATTCTAACACCTGGCCTGGTTCGTTACCCAGAACCAATCCAGTATAGCCTCACCTCTTGTTGGACTGTCTACATATTGTGTCAGGAAACCATCCTGCACAAACACCGACCCATCTAACGTACTCGAGCTATAACTTTCCCAGTCAATATCTGGAAAGTTAAAGTCCCCCATAACAACCACCCTATTACTTTCACTCTTCTCCTGAATCAACCTCACAATCCTTTCTTCTACGTCTCTTGGACTATTAGGAGGCCTGTAGAAAACTCTTAACAGGGTGACCTCACCTTTTCTATTTCTAAGCTCAGCCCAAACTACCTCAGATGGCGAGTCTTCATCCATCGTCCTTTCCACTGCTGTAATACTATCTTTGACAAGCAATGCCACACCTCTCCCTCTTTTAACCCCAGCTCTGACCCAACTAAAACATTTAAACCCTGGAACCTGCAACAACCAATCCTGTCCCTCTTCTACCCATGTCTGCGTAATAGCCACAACATCTAACTCCCAGGTACCAACCCACGCTGCAAGTTCACCTAGAATATTTTGTATACTTCTCGCATTGAAGTATACACACTTCAAGCCACCTTCCTGTTTACAGGCACCCTCCTTCGAGATTGAGGCCATGTTCCTAAACTCCTTCCACTCCAGGTCCTGCACCCTAAAGCTACAGTCTAGGTTCCTATGCCCCTGCAGAGTTAGTTTAAACCCCCTAAAAGAGCACTAGCAAACCTCCCCACAAGGATACTGGTGCCCCTCAGGTTCAAGTTTAGACCATTCTGTTTATAGAGGTCCCATCTTCCCCAGGAAAAATACCGGAATCCCTCCCTCCTGCACCATTCCTGTAGCCACGCATTTAACTGCTCTCTCTCCCTGTTCCTTGGCTCTCTATCAAGTGGCACGGGTAACAAACCAGAGACAACAACTCTGTTTGTTCTAACTCTGAGCTTCCAACCTATCTCCCTGAAAGCCTGCCTAACATTTCCTGCACGCCTTTTTAGGAAAACAACTTACCCACGTAAGCTTGCTCTCTCCCAGCTTCCGGGTCCGCTCTGCGCTTTTTAAAAAAAACTTTCAAATTTAAACCGTTAAACAAACGTCACCGAGCCTTCAAGCAACGACTGCCAAACAGCCCTTACCTGCTCTGCTGAGAGAGTGAGGCCGAGGCCATGAAGCTGCGCGCCTTTATAAGAAAAAAACACAACTTACCCAGGTCGCTGAACATTACGGCTTGCACATTAGGAAGTAAATGCAGGATAAATCATAGTAAGCAAGCTGTTGTTTTGTTGGATTTCATAAAACCTAGGTTTGATAGTGCGTGCACATAAGGTTACATAACAACATAAGGACACAGGTTAGAGGGTGCAGTACGTATTAATGTCAATATGGGATAGGCAAAAGAATAGAAGGCACTTTTTTTGCAAAAGGGGTCAATTTCAGAATGATTATTTACAGCTAGTATGTATCAGCAGGATGCGAGGTGAAACCATAATTATGTACACTATAAATGGATGAATTCCATGATGAAAGTGATTGCGCTATAAGCAAGTTTTTGTATGACACAAAATAATTGAAAGAGAATTACTTGGTGTCACCCTAAGTGTCTGAAGAGGAACATATTCAGATGAGATAAGTGCTGAAAACCTGGCAGATAGAACATCAATGGTGATATTTTCTGCATTATTATATTATCTCACAATCTTTCCACCCATCTTTTCAGGACCATTTGAGCTATAGATTATCTAATGCTTCACAACATAAACTTGACGACATCTTTGAAAAGTACCATATCAAACAGCAGTTAAACTAGCTGTCTCACCATTTCGTCAGATATATTTTCTCAATGCTAGTGCCATTCCGGCTAAAGAGAAGACTGATTGTAAGCTTGCGTGCAATTTTAACACCAGAATCGCAAATCTTATTTCTGAATTCATTGAAGCAATTTTAACAATATTAATGAAATTACTGCAGATGTGTTTATGATTTATTTCACAGAACTTGATTTCCCAAACTTAGTCGAGCCTGCAACACTGTTCAAAAAAATCATGGCTGATTTTCCAGCACAAGTTGATATCGTGTTTTCACCTCAAACACATTGATCCTTTAAAATAAGAATAAGCATCTTTTTCCCTCTTGGAGATATTCAGTGACTTGGCCTTCACAATCTTAGATGCACGGTAATTCCATGTTCATTATCACTGAATGAAGCAATGCTTCCTCAGCTGAATCTAAAATGGTTTACTCCATTGCGTGAGAATGTATTCTCTGCTTGTAGACTTCCCAAACAAGGAAAACATCCTTCCTGCACTTATGGCATCCGGACTTGTTCGAAATTTCTAGGTTTCAGCCTTCTCATCTTTCTAAGCATTTATGAATACATGTGATGAAGAACCTTAGTGGGCGGCACGGTGGCACAGTGGGTAGCACTGCTGCCTCACAGCGCCTGAGACCCGGGTTCAATACCCGACTCAGGCGACAGACTGTGTGGAGTTTGCACGTTCTCCCCGTGTCTGCGTGGGTTTCCTCCGGTTGCTCCGGTTTCCTCCCACAGTCCAAAGATGTGCGGATTCAGGTGAATTGGCCATGCTAAATTGCCCGTAGTGTTAGGTAAGGGGTAAATGTAGGGGTATGGGTGGGTTGCGCTTCGGCGGGTCGGTGTGGACTTGTTGGGCCGAAGGGCCTGTTTCCACACTGTAAGTCTAATCTAATCTAATCTTTCTTTTCTCATCGTACAGTTCTTCCTCCACAGTATGACATCCCTGCATAGGAACACAAGTATGCTTGCAAGTTGGGTCAATGTACTATTTGTCTTCATCAACCTTTACTGCACATGCCTGTCTGTATCAATTAAATATTATGCTGGGATCCTTAAGTTCTTTTGTAGATGCATGCTCCCCAATATATCCTTTTAAAATGGTACTCTCCCTTTCTGTTTTTCACGCTGAAGTGTACAACATCGTATTTAGTCATATTATACTCCATCTGCTGTTATCCGCTGATACAATCAACTTGTCTAAATCAACTCGAAATTTCTTTACATCATTCTTACCACTCAAAATCCCAGTTTTGTGTCTTTCGGAAACTTGGAATTCATGTGGATCAATCCATCAGCCATATCATTTCTATAATCAAAAATAGCATGGTCCGAGTCGCTGATCAGTGCCGTCCCTCATGTTCGCTATCCTCCACACGAGAGAAACACTTACTGATTTCTGATCTACGTTTCCTGTCTGTCAACAAATTCTCTATCCTTCCCAATATGTTACGTCCAACTAAGAGCCTACTAACGGGTAGATCAGGATCTTTGTGGTGGAGAGGTAGTTTCCTCCCTTTTGACTAGCAATTGTGTGTTCATGTCCCAAATATCCCAGCAGTATGCAACAGCATACTTGAACAGGTTGATTCGGAAAATTCTCAATTCGCAACTCTAACTTCCCCACTGTTCTACACTGTCATCTTTAGAAATGGGCAGTTTCTCCAAATCTATTTCAGTTTCCTCTTAATGTTGAACTGGTTCGTGATATCCAACATGCAATCTGCACAGCCCTTTTCCAGTTAATTGCTATTCATTAAAATACCCATTGTGACCTTAATTTCTGTTTTGATGCAAATGATTTGTTTGAACTCTTTCCTTGATAGATTCCCAGTCATCATTTGTTGACTTCTAAATAACCCAGGAGAAAGTGAGGACTGCAGATGTTGGAAATCAGAGTTAAAACGTGTGGTGCCAGAAAGGCACAGGCATCGTGATTGACTGATATTGATAATTAGGCATTATCCGAAGAGCAGAAAAATCAACATTTCAAGCATCAGCTCTTATCCTTCCTGATGAAAGTTCCAACCCTCTTACCACTAACTTTTGCTGCATTTCATATCTTGTTCATTATTTAAGCGTGGGACTGCCCTAAATCTCCAGAATGAACATTCTTTGTTTCTTACCTTACAATAATCATTTTCATTAGTAGAACAAATAATGTTTGCAGTAAAGAAATGAGACCTTTCAACAGAAAGTGAGCTTTTTGTCTATTCCTAGAAACATGGACTCAACTTAAATTTGCAGAATTTGAGCATGTGTGGAAGCGAAAAATAAATAAGTAAATCGAGTTGAAAGACGGGAAAAGTGGAGGATGTATTTACCTGTGAAGATGTCTTGAAACAAATTTGTATATAGAAATCTGTGAAATTCTCAAAGAAAGATATTTTTCAGTTCCTCAAGCACACTTTTATTCTCAATTCAACACTATTTCAGTTCGACAACGAAAATTTGTGGTTTGAGATCAAAGTTCCACATAATTTTTGATTCTGTCGATTAGTTTGTTTACGCTTTTTTTGTTGTAATCACAGTGTTGCATTTAGACGTTATCAGGCGGATTACCAGAACAAGCACATACAGTTTTAAAAAGAAACTGATTTACAAAGTGCACCGCTCCAAAGCATTGACCTTTCGACAATAAGAACATTGGACTTGAAACCTTAATCCTGTTTCTCCCTTGATGGATGCTTCCATACCAGTTTAGTTTATCCACGATTTTCTGGCTATTTTGCCTCAGAAACATGCTGTCATGGACGGGTTTGTTGGGACTATTAGTAATATTTGACCATTGTGAGCCTTAATTCCCTATCAACTCTATCGCCAACCCCTAGAACAGGATTACTTTCTGCTCCCTGCAATTGCCTGAAGACCTTTGACTGTGCCAAAGACCATGTCGAATTGTGTGCTATGGCAGAATGCATGTTCAGTTGAAAACTTTAAGCTAGCTAACAAAATGGGTTGGTTGGAGGATGCGAATTGTTGAATTTTGGTAAAGTGGAAGTTCGTTCAACAAGGCAAATATTATCTGAAATAAGCATATGAGAAATGTTGAAAGGATCCTTGTAACATGCTTCAAAGGCAGATGTAAATCTACTTGGGAAACGTGATGAATTATCCAACATGCAAGCGGAGAGCTGAACAACAAGTGCAGAACAATAAAAGAAAAAGTCTCTTCTGCTCAGCAAAACGCATGGATTGTGCTCAATTCAAATCATTGGAGCTTTTAATTTATTTCAGTTCATATATTCTTTACGTGATTTACAACGTGCTGACAGTCTAATTTGAAACTTGCACATTGGGATAGATAATAAATTCGTCTGAGCGTCTGGCACAGAACATAAGAAATTAAAGCGTATTTTCACGTTTAGTTTGAAGCTGTTAACTGACACGATGCAGTTACCTTTTCTATAACTTTTGTCTTCCATTATTGTTATAGACCATGTCTGGAGGAAAGAGTTTTAGTCTCTTTGAACCATCAGTCCTCACATAAGTTTATGATTTTAATCACCATAAACGTCAGACTCTCGAGCAAATAAACAACAATATGCAGTCGATACCTTGACCAAAAATGAACAATTCCATGATAGTTTCGGTGCGTTGTGTTAACATAATCAATTAAATTCCAGTAGAGCTGCTGGCCAGTCTACATCTGTTTACAAATTTGATATTATATTTCTGAGCATAGCAACATTATTGAAAAAATATGAACCATGTCTGATGACTATTTGAGTAAATGACTCAAAAATAAGTTGAAGTATTAACTTTGTTCAACATTCAAACTCCTGGACCTGATCAGTTCCTCACCCACGATTAAAGGCTGGAACAAGTTTATTTAAACAAAGACACCATTAAAATTAATGGATGTTTGATAATATTATACAGCTCACGCCTGAATTTCCTCTGTGACACTGCATAAATGAACGTGTTTGTGCAAGAACTCAACACACTGAGCATATAGCCAGATTGTTCCAAAATGGTGAATGGTGAATTGTAATCTTCTGCTAAGAACTGAATATCCGCAAAATGCACACAAACATAAGATATTAAAGTTACAACCCATAAAAGAATAAAACTACCAGAAATAGCAAGCAGTAAAATAATGGATTTTCTTCGATTCTCCATTTCCGGATCATTGTGTTTCTCAACACTTTTGTTTCCACGTAGACCCCTCCTTACTCTACTAGCTAATATAATGTGCCTTATAGTCAGAGCGTTTAGCAGTAAAATCAGAAGAAATGGAATAAATGGAGTTAAAATCGACCTCAACCACATTAATGCTGCCCATAAAGGTGATGTGTAGAAGCTTGCTTTTACATAGCAGGACCAAGGTATGTTGTCAATTATTTTTCGAGGGACATATACAAAGTAAACTGGAACACTCTGTAACACACTTAGAGTGCTCACCACTCCGATCACGACAACAGCAGTTCTTTCAGTGCAATACTTTGTTTGCAACTTTTGACAACAAATTGCAACAAATCGGTCGAATGTAAAGGCTACAGTGAACCATACAGAGCAATCAATTGAAGCAAAAATCAGGACTAGATTCAGGCTACAAATAGGAGTATAATTCAGAAACGAGTACATGAAATAAACATTTTTAATCTCATATAATATTACATCAAATAGAAGAACCAGAAAGTCTGCCACTGTCATGCTCAGCAGGTAACAGGTGATGCATTTTGAGAGACCACAGTTTCCACGTGCGAGAACAATAATTGTCAGTGCGTTGGCTATGAAATGAATGAAAATTATGTTAAAATGTTTTCTCATTTGAAATGAGGAGATGGCAATATATAATTGTGTGAATATTTAATGTGGTCCTTAAAGTATCCTAATAAATTCCCCAATGTACTTTATTTGAAATAATTTGCTGCAAAGGCAACCTTTCATCTTGGGTCCATCAATAATATTGTAGAACTCAAAACTGAATCTACGTTAGTATCGAAATATCGTGAAAAAATCAATAGTCAGGGATGTGCTTTTTTTTAAGCCACATTGTACCCAAACAAGATTTTACTACAAGAAACACTGAAGAATTCCTCCCATATTGGTGATGACTCTGAACAACTTAATCAGCACTGGACATTTCAGTCTGGTCTCGTTGCTCCTGAGGTACAGAACACCCAGACAAACCAATGAACTATAATCTTCTCCATATCAAGTTACTGAACTTTGCAGAACAGTATGAAAAGAAAGGCGGGATTCTAAAACCCAGCATGTCTGATCAGCTTTGTTAAATCAAATGATTGGCTGCCAGTGAAATTCAGGCGTCTGAAGTACTCAGTCAGCAAGTTTGGAACTTGCAGATTTGTCAAGGCTCCGGTTTGTTTATTTGAAGTATAACACAAGCATTTCTCAGCCATACAATTTTGGAATGCAACCATGTATGTTCAGAGATTTACCTGAAGTAAAGACCTTTTAGACAGATGACATCATGTTAGACTAATCCTCGATCTTGAAACTGCACATACTTCCTGTCTGATGAATATAGGAATGCATGCTACACATTTAAGTACGTTGTTGTTTTAACCAATATCACCAGCTAAAAATTTTAGGAAAACGAAATGAATAAGCAGAGTTAATATCTTACATACCAGGAACACCAATAGTGGCCAAGAAAGGATAATAAATGTCTGCTATCTGAAGAATAATTGGTCGCTCCATACTGTATGACAGTTTGCTTTGACTGTCAGTATGATTCGCACTCTTCATTCACATTTACATCAGGGCTTAATATATGCAAATTGAGAAATCTCTGGTGTATGCAATAAAATACATCGATTGTAAACAACTGGTGTCACTCCTTCGTTGTATCCTGGATCTTTTATGAATGTTTCCCAATGGAATTAAAATTTTAGCAGGTTCAATAGTAATTGTAATTCTATTTAATATATTTCATTTTTTCTACTCCTGCAGCACTACTATTCTTCAATGCTATAACTTAATGTCATTCCATGTGTGTTACTTGCACAAAGTTTGTTAGAATTCTACGAATTTCAGTCTTTCGCTCTTTTATTCATCTTTGTCCCTCTCTCTTATACATCATCACGCTTTTGCATAGCTTGTTTTGATCACAGAATTGTCATTCCTTAGAAAGTTCTGCCAAGTGATTTCTATAGCCAATTGGCCTGAATAGCTGGTGGGGATTCATTATTGCCCACGTCCAATCTTGTTTAACTCTGGAAGCTTTTCAATTGTCAAGAAATCCTTGTTTTATTCTTTGCCTAGCAGCGGGATAAGCAAGGCAATAATCTTCAAAGATCAAGAATCGAATGGTTTAAAGCTGAAATTGTACTTCATGTTACTCCATTTTGGGTAGTGTCCTATCTGGTACCGACTTTGCAACTAGAAAGATTCGTGGAAGAGATTGTAAGAGTTGATACACAACTAAAGCTGCACAATTTGCTGTATTCCGTCTTACTGCTCATGCGCTCTCCATGCAATTGGAAAGAATTTCGTTATGTTTCTGAATTTTTCCTTTCTACATTTGATTAGTTCACAGAAGAACAGTTGCAAATGAGATTAAAAGATCAGCCATCTAATATGTTAGATATTTTGATATTTCCACATCTCCCACATAATTATTACTCATAGCCTGAAACACAATTTCGTAGGAAACTCACCACTCAAACAAGATGCCAAAATCTTAATCAATTCATGGTTCTGTTTTGCATCCAAAATGAATGCGAACAGAATCTGCCTCGAATAACTATTAAAGATAAATAAAAACGAATATGTGGAGAAGGAAGCTGATTTACGAAAAGGAAGTTGTCATAATGTGCTAGAAAAATGTGAACTCAACGGAAAAAAAATATAAGGAGGTGTTTTAGACGATGTGGATGAACAATATTTCAGGTATTCTAAAGAGACATTCTAAAGGAACAACTTGCGATCAGCAGATGGAAACCTATAACAGAGACAACAATAATTAGATTCTTTTCTCTTTCAAATTGTTCTGTGTTGCAGGAAGTGGGATCATTGAATATTATTCGTAGAAAAGACGATCGATTCTTCATTGGTCGTGTCTTCAAAGATAAATCAGTGTGACAGAAAAGACGAATGAAAAACAACCAAACAGATCACCTCTGCGTTTGTTGAAGGTTACGAAGATTTCTGAGGCCACATGGTTCACTGCTGCTCCTAATTAGTACATCCTTATTTACTTGAAAATGCATGCACTCACCTAAAAGGACAAGACAATTCCGCTGTTCTGTGTATCATAAGTACATAAGGCCATAAGAGCATAAGGCACTAACACATAGAGTTACAAAATCACACAGGTTAAAAATAGTCTTTTTGCTCATCAGGTTTTATTTAAAAACCACAGTAAATCTGCAAAATGCCTCACTTTCCAGTACTTGGCCCATAATCTTGACTGAGATGACACTTCAAATGTTCATTTAAGTGAATTGAAAAAATAACAAGATTAACTGTTGGAGTTTGCACGTTCTCCCCATGTCTGCGTGGGTTTCCTCTAGGTGTTCCAGTTTCCTCCGACAGTGCAAAAATGTACAGG
The DNA here is from genome assembly GCF_020745735.1 of Hemiscyllium ocellatum. Taxonomy (NCBI): domain Eukaryota; kingdom Metazoa; phylum Chordata; class Chondrichthyes; order Orectolobiformes; family Hemiscylliidae; genus Hemiscyllium; species Hemiscyllium ocellatum. The sequence continues at coordinate 34,507,048 of NC_083435.1, forward strand.
TGAGTTGATTTGGCCGTGTTAATTTGCCCGTACTTTGTGCTGAAGGGGTAAATGTAGGGGACTGGGTCTGGGTAGATTGCTCTTTGGAGGGTCGATGTGGACTTTTTGGGCCGAAGGGCCTGTTACCCTACTGTAATAATCTAATCTCCCTCTAATCTAGCTGTCTCATCGACATTCCCAGGTACCATGGCTATCTTCTGTACAGAACAAGCAAGCTTTCTCTATGTCCCTCTTGACTTTCTGTCTTTCAACTGAAATGTGTATCTCTTGTTCTTGAACTTTAAAGTAAGGGGAACAGTGACTTTCTATTCATGCTCTCTGATACTCTTTTAATTGAATTCATACAGAGGAGCAGTTGTTCGATATAGCTGATTTCACCTGTACAGTCAACCTCACCATTCAATTTAATAATGGCTGATGTCAAACTGTCAATTCCACTCTCGTACCTTTTCACCGAATTTATTTATTACCTTAGTGATTAGAAATCTGTCTATTCCAGCTTTAAGTGCATCTAAGGATACACTATCTACAACCCTCTGCAGTAATAAACCATGGATTTATGATCATCTGCAAGAAGAAATTCCCAATCAACTTCGTGGGGCAAAACTTTACAAAAAGAATTATGTCCACTCATATGAGACGCTCGTATAATAGGAAACACTCTGCCTGCTTCTACATTGTATACATTCCCAAGATTCTTCAATGTGTTAATATGGTCACTCATTATTCTTCTGAATTTCAGGCTAAATGTTATCCACTTCTCTAATCAAAAGATATATCCAGATGTCATGATTAACTTTGTGAACCATTTACAATAGTCAGCTTTCAATAGGAGCATCTGCCTTTTGATCAGAACATCAATCCTTCAGCAATATCCTCGGTAGGGTCTCAGTAGTGCGGTGTATAGTTGGAGAAATATTTGTTATCATTTGAAATAAATACCATAATTCCAATTTGCATGCATCCATACCTCTAAACTAGTATAGCAATTTTATTTGACTTTTCATCACCCCATAAATTTGCACTTTGCTGCGGCTTTCTGCACACTTCCTTTATTTCAGTAAATTCCACTTCTCTACACTTCCTCCCAAAGTGTGAAATATAGTATTTTACAAAATAACATTGCTTCTGCAGTGCCTTCGCATACTTACAATTCCTGACCATATTCCACCTGTAGATCCCCTGTAATAACCAGCTTAATTGCTTTCCCAAAAATTTATGTTTGCTTCATCTATACACTTGAATATTGTACAATCGTTTCTCTCTTCCAGTTCATCTACATGCATTTTGAAAATATTTGTGACCCCAAGACTAACAGTTTGGCACTCTAATATTGACAATTTGCCTCCCTGAAAATACCTCCCTTACTCTAACATAGTCTTCTTTTCAATAATCTATCCTCTCCCTATATATAATATATTCCTCCAACACATTGAATCTGATGTGATCAAGTAGTTTTACGTGATTTAACACACTGAATGACTGAATGAAATCCATATATACTATATCTACCTGCTCCACTTTTATAGATACTAGTTATTACCTTAAAACAAATCTGAATAAATTCACCAAGCAAGACACACTTCCTCTGCTATTTACATAATTTGCATTTCTGACGTTCTGCTAATACAACTTTTATCTGAGACTTTAACACTTCTCTGTGTGACATGCAGACAAATAAACTATACATACAAGCCTTTATATCTTTTTTGTTTTTGAATAGAAGTTATTATTTTCAAATTATCAGTCATTTTAACCAGAATGCTTAATGAAAATTAACAAAATTAATGGCGTACTTATGGAAACACTGAGTAACAAGGCCAAGCCACATGTGTAAAAGTGAAAAAATCGTAAGTATTATCGATTTCCAAATGAATATATAATTTGCTTCATGCACAAACTTGTCACTTTTATACCAGGATGTGTGATGCAAAATTTGACTTGGATATTATTCTTTCTTCATTTCATAATAAACATCCTGTAAAAAATCCTTTTTAAACCGTATTTTATTTTGTTAATGGATTGTTTCTGGGGATCATGTTCATATGTAGAAAGTTGTTAACAGATACGATGTTTATTTCTTCTTTGATATAGGTGTCCAACAAAATATTTCATGACACAACTAAGTAATCAGATCGGTAGTAATACCATCAAAAGACTCGAGACTAATTGATGGTAGTGTTTTCCGACTACTTCACATGTCTAACGTAATTATGAAAGTGTGATTACATTTTCTGTTAGTCTAGACAATAAAGAAATCGTTTAGTACTTCATTCCCAATGTGTTATTTAGCTGTCGTTGGAGCTTATGCAATACTATCATGCTAACATCAAGATACTGCTTGAGAGACAATTGCCAACTCCTCATTATCTGGTATTCGAATGGTTTCCCCTTCATGATTAGAAATTGGGTGTTTATGTTCCGATTCAATTTCTGAGTAAGATGCATATCTACATCTTTTTGTTCTCATCTAATCACCAGCTCACTTTTCAAGAAGGCAATCTAAATATGCAAGCCTCATTCTCCCAACATTCAAATATTTCAGAAAAGATTTCAAAGCGTTATATTCAATATTGGAAATTACAGCTCTTTTTCATGATTTTTCCCCTTCACCTCAAAGTACATGAGCTCGAGAGCTAATTGCGATTAACTCACCACAAGTTACCTCTAATTCAACTACTCATTCACAAATACCACACACAGTCAAATACTGAAACAAAGTTTTAAACTTTATTGCAAGTAGCAATCAAAATAAGACACCATACGTATGTAAGTTAAGCCTCACAATCATGTGAATCATTCCAGATTAATGGCGAAATATAACGATAATTCCAACCAACAATGTCTGTCTTAGATGTACAAAGTTTGATCCTTGTGCAGTGTTTTTCTTCTCGTTTTTGTGCTGAGCTGCTCTGGTGTTGGATTATTTAACAGATTTTAGTCCTTCATGTCCATAATGTGACATTACTGATGATTTATGAGAGTCCTTTTGTGGAAAATGTTATTTAATTTTTCGAATACTTGAGACTGCAGCTTGCTTCATTTCAGAAGTAACTGTTCAGTTCCTTGCTACATTTGACATTAACTGACTGTTTGAAGACAATTCTTCACTTGCAATTATCTCTTAAATGCTTCAGTCATTAACCTTGCAACTTTTGGCTGCCAGTTTCTATAGCCTCGTCTCCCTCTTTCCCAGGCATGGATAATTGATTTCAATCTCTTTGTAACAACAGCTCGTCTTTGTACTTTAGCAGTTTATTCCAGACAGTGTTATTGCTGATTCTTACCGCGTGTAACAGTTTACCTTTGTGTATTCTTTCAAACATGAGCAGCTATTTCATTTCATTTCTGAAGTTTACACTATCACAGTTTTTCATGGAACAATTAATAAAAACAAAATAAAAGAGCATGTGAAGTATTAAAACATTCCAGTTTAATTTACCTTATCCACTATACGCTTTGCAATAAAATGTATGCACTTCAGACCGCCAGCTAATTTGCATTCATCTGCTCTCTGCATACTTCTCCCCTTGTTAATGCTAATTTCATGATTCCTACACTCTCCAGTTTTCATCTCGCTGTCTACTTACCTTTTCTTCTGGTTCCCAGCCCTCTGCCACATACGTTTAAAACTTCCAAAGCACCTGAAGCAAAATTTCCTGCCAGGACATTTTTTCCAGTCTGGTTCAGATGTAGACCGACTAATGCGTAATAATCTCACTTTCCCCAGAACCCGTCCAATGTCCAACAAATTTGAACCCTTCCTTCCTAACCTTCACTCAAACCACGTGTGCACCCTGCTTATACTTCATTTCTTTTTATGCTGGCTGGTGCGTGGCACTAGTAACAATCCCAGGATCACGACCTTTGAAGTCCTCCTTTTTAACTTCACACCTATCTCCCTTAATTCTGCTTTCAGGGTCTCGTCTAGTTTTTTTTTGTTTACTTATATCATTGGTTCCTATATGCACCAAGACAACTGGATGTTCACCCTCCCCTTTTAGACTGCTGTACAGCCAAGCACCTGGGAAGGAACATACTATCCGCAAGTCTCGTTTTCGGCAACATAGCCGTCTATCAACTCCACTTACAATAGAATCCCCCATCACTATGGTCTTACGAGTCTTTTTCCCGGCCTTCTTAACAGCAGTGCCCGACACAGTGCTATGATCCTGGCAACTGCGGCCCTCCCCAATGATCCATTTCCTCAACTTGAAAAGTTATTGGAAACGTTTTGTCAAAAGAGACTCCAAAATTATTACAGCTGGTTGTCATTTCAATTTGTTAATGACTCACACATTAAGTACAAATTTTCGACTTCTGAATATTAATAAACTATTAATTCAATATTGATTATTTCAAGATACGCATTCCTCATCAACATTATGAGCAACAGATCGGAAGATAAATAGGAGAGAAACTGAGTCAGACAGGGCCTCTTTTTTAACACCAAATGAAAATAGCTTGGGCATGTTTGTGCAATGTATCATGGTTGTGTCTCTGCACTTACACTTTTTGAATATGTTGCCTCTCTGTCACTCTCCAACCACAGCTTTCAATCCCAACCTCCACTCGCCACAAATGCAACCTGTTACCAATTGTTCGCTGGAGAGAATGTTGCAGTTAATGTTTTTGGTTCGACGACAAACTGCTGCATTCATGGATCCTTGTGCATGTATTTTGAAACAGATATTCTCTCTCTACCTTTTTGTATTTTTCGCCGAATCTTCCCTATCTGCCTCTTTCATTTATGTCCCCCTTTTGCATTCTGTCATCACCCAAGTGCTCTCTTTTGTTTCTTAATCATATCGTTTTGTCCTTTCATTCTTTTTCTAACTCTCACTCTATACTTGTCTTTTTCTTCCGGCAATATGCATTAGGTACATTTTCCGTTATTTCTTGAACTCTCTCACTTCTATCTCCTTCCCTGCCTCAAACATTTAAACATTTTTGAAACACTTTTTTCTTTGATTCACTCATGTACTGCTTATGTAATAGAGTGCAAATTATGCAAGTTTTAGAGGGTATAAATGTGTGGAAGCGAATGAATTAATGATTAATTCTGACTCTGTATCTGTGTTTTGTCTATTTGACATACGCTCTGCATAAAGACTCTTCCTAGTTTTGTTTTGAATGCTAATTCCTCAAAGTGCAATAGGAAAGCTAGTGTTCATTCATAAAACAGACCTGAGTTCGGAATTTCTTCAATGTTTGACTGCTGCCTTCAATTTAAAGTTTCTGTATATGTGTAATGATTTCAAAGGCGTGCATAAAAAATGAAATATCTGTTCATGACTAATACTACATTTCTATTCTGAAGAAACGTCACTGGTATCTAATGTTGAATTCTGCAGTTCTTCATTGTTTTCCAAGTGTTTATCTCATTTTTTTTCCTCTTTCTCTGTCTCTCTGACATCTCTTTGGCTTTTTCTTCTCTTCACAAATTGCCACACTATCATGAAGAATAGAATCTCTACAGTGTGCAAACAGAACTTTGGGCACATCGAGTCCACACCAACTCGCTAAATACCATCATATTCAGATTCCCTTCTAAACTATCACTGTATTGCCCATGAATAATCCACCTTAACTACACATCGTTGGACAATAGGTACAATTTATCATGGCCACTCTAACGAATCTGAACATTAGATACAGTGTGGAAACAGGCCCTTCTGCCCAACAAGTGCACACTGATCCACCGAAGCGCAACCCATCCTTACCCCTACATTGACCCCTTACCTAACACTACGGGAAATTTAGCATGGCCAATTCACCTGACCCGCACCTGTTTGGACTGTGGGAGGAAAGCGGAGCAAGCCCACGCAGGCAGGGGGAGAACGTGCAAACTCCACACAGTCAGTTGCCTGAGGCGGGTCTCTAGTGCTGTGCGGCAGCAGTGCTAACCATTGTGCAACCGTGCCGCCAACATGCTTAGACTTTGAGAGGACACTGGAGCACACGGAGGAATCAGGAAGGATGTTCAATATCCACACAGAGAGTGTCCGAAGGTGAAATTGAAAATGGGTCCCTCGCCCTGTGAGGCAGCACTGTTCACCATACCGGGGCCACATTTGATCAGAGTGAGTTAGTTTTTCGGGAACATAGTCTTAATTTTTGGGGTTTTTTAAATCACCTACTTCAACGCAAGTAGGAGGTGATACGGTGATGTCATAAAAGTTTAAATTTTGGCTTGGATCTGACAGTTGATTATGCAGGTGAATACATCTCCTTTCATTGACATTCGACAATAATCTTAGACCGCAAGTCAGAGCATTGCTGATCAGAGACATTCCGATCTTTATCGCTGAATGGAAATACTTGTTGTGTTATTAACACATGTGATTTGACTATCAAACATCAAAGAAGGAAAATACAATTAGGCAGGAATGCAGTCATTGCGTAGGAGAGCTTCTCCTGTGCTTTCATGCTGATTACCAATTAACTGCTTAAATTTAATATTACATAATTTACAAAGTTAAACACGATATTTGTCAGTAGAGAATGACAGGCCTAACAGTGTGTTCATGACGTATATTTCCAGATGGATAGAAATTAATTATATAAATTAACTCTAGTTACAACTAAACTGCCTGCATGCTGCGTTTTCAGAGACTTAGATTGATCGATGCAGTTGCAGTGGAGGTGTGATAGAACAGTTTTATAAGCACTAGAATGGATGCATTGAAAATTCACATATATGCTACGTGAAACAAAGCTGCTTAAATTCATGAAAAATGATTAGAAGATAGTCTTCTTTGCATGAAATGAAAATAGTGCTGATATTTGACATAACAGAAGGTAAGAGGGTACAAATGTAATGGATTCAGAATAAAATTTCCTTAATAGGGAACCCAAACGAAATTTATTTTATTGAAGAATAGTAGAAATGTCCAAAACACGGTCATATTTCATGTGAGAAGCTGCAAAGATGAGAAAATTGGTCCTGAACTGAAATGTTTGCATGCATAGTTTCTGCTCAAAAGTTTCCTCTTGCATTCATTTTAGTGCATGACGTGAGAGTTAAATTTGAAATTGGGAGGCGTGATATCTAACCCTCGAAATAAACTGTTAATTTCATTGAATTCCTTCAGTGCGGCAGTGCTACAAACATCTGTCAAAGATCTGTTAAACATGCCAGCAGACAAATGCAGCAGCTTTGCATGCAAAAATTTCAGTGCAGAAACAATTTTTTACATCTTTGCTGCTCGAAATCCCCTTTACAACATCATTAAGAGACTTGGCTACAAAACAATCTACTCATTTATTCAAGTCATTAACGAATTTCATAAAATGTTCTTTGTCCCCATCACTGGTCTTCCATAATATGCATTGTGTTAACAAGAGAATAATTAGGAAGAGGTAACAAATTTGAAGTCAATTACAGTGATGAATTGACTTCATAAGAAAAGAAGTCAGCAGCTGGCTATTTTTCCCTCCTTAGTTATAATCTAAGAAGCAATATTTACACAACACAATGCCAGGCAACGATCACTGCGAATAAGTGATTATCTAACCACACCTCCTCCATATTCTATAGTGTTACCATTGCTGAATATCTCGTCCGTATAATATCCAGGGAGATACAATTGACGGGAAACTCAATTGCAATCAGCATATAAATATAGTGGCGACAAAAGCAGGTGAAAAACCATACATACTACAGTGATAGGTCATTCTCTGTATCCCGAAAGTCTGCTCATTCTCCAGGACACAAGTCAGGAGTGTCAGCAATTGCACACTATGTGTCTGGGTGAGTGCAACTCCAGTAACACTCAAGACAATTGACATTATCCAGAACAAAGCAACCCACTTGATTGGTACCATATCCATAAGTATTGACTTTCTCCCCGACTAACACTCGCTAACAGCAGTTCATATTATCTACAAAATGTGCAGCACAGATTCGCAGGATCGTTAAATTGGATGCTCCAATCCCATTACCACTTCCAGAATGAAGGACAAAGGCAGCAGTAAATTTACCACAGCCATCTGCCAGTTACTATCCAAGCCAGTCTTCTTTCTGACTATGAATATATCGCCGAGTAAAAGTCCTGGAATTCCACCAAGCCCCCACCCAAAGGTTTTGCCAGTCGACAGAAGCCTCATTGACAGAATTGATTCAAGATGGCAGATCATGATTGCTTTCTTAGCGATAGTTAGGTGTGGGGAATAAATGACGGCCCAGCCAATGACGTCGCCGTCCAGTGAGAGAATTAAAAAAACAATCTCAGACGAATTACAGGACTTGTTGCATACATCAGACACATATTGTATTCTAGGTAGGAACTGCAGGACACGTCAATGTCTTCGACAATATACAATGAACTAACATTCTCATTTGCCTTTGTGAATTTCTAGATTTGGCAGCTTGAACACAAACTATTGTCTGAAATATTAATGCATAGCGCACATTGACTTAGTGGACATGTGGCAAGATTGCATGCAAAAATGAGGAATAGAGAACAGACTTGATTGTCACAAGAACCACGAAAAACAAAGTGATATTGGTAAAGACGATAAGTAAATTAAACGTATGAATTAAAAACTTATTTAGAAACGTGGTTTGTTGTTCGTGGGAATGTGAGAGTTGCAACGTTTATGGGGAAACTGCAAGTGCCATCATTTTAGTGAGCTAACAAAATATCATCAACACATGTTCTGATCCATTAGAAACCCAAACACACTTGACCATCAAAATAACCTACCATTCCATCCTCACCTGCATTTTTTAAAATCAGGCTGTGAGACTGTGCTCCTGCTTCCAGTTAACAATCATAATCTGAAGCATGAGAATTCTGTACAGAAAAGCTCACCGTGCTTATCTGAGGTATTTGATCAGCTCCTTGGTGACTCTTTGCAGTGGATGGACTGGTTCATGTTCAAAAACTCAACAGCCAACTGAAATGTGTATCGCATGACCGACAAAGACTTCATCAGTAAGTGTGAAACATACTAAGTACCAAAAAAGTTAATCTGAGTATACCCCTACAGGAAACCACAGATGAGCTAAGAGCTCCACTTCCGATTGAAGTTCATTCAATCTGAGGCATTCAAGTGGGTTAACTCTGACCTATCGAGGAATAACCATCGCAAATCCTTTAGGGAAGGTAAGAAACAATACTAGACTACGATTTGTCACAGCTGAATGACATGAACGCCCCTCGATTGTGGGAAGTCTTGCCCGCATAAAAGGAAAGGAAGCAAAATCGAGTATGCAATGATGCTGTTCCTTTAAGAGATGTATTTTGTCCTAGTTTCTTTTGAGAAAGAGATGGATCGAACTCTGGGTTATTGTGAATAGTTTGTGAGACCTTGATATTTTCTTTAATGCTGGAACAATAGAAGCAGCTAGAATGGATATGCCGAACTCTGAGAGACTTTGAGTTCGAGTTTTTTTTAATAGCTTTTTAGGTTTAGGTTTAAGCAGTTGCTGTTCGAATCTCAACAGGGTCAGCAGATGCAGTAAATGTCTCGGACTGATACTGTTGCTGGCATTTATTTTCTCTCTCTGCTGCTGGACTGCATGCAAATATAGCTGTTTCTGACTTTGGCTTTTTACCAAGAGGTATACTTATTACATGTTACCGTATTGTAGCAGTTATTTTGCAATAGTTATTGAATCTATTATTCTGCTATTTCGATCGAATTAAGTTAGTATCAGATCTTCTATTTTTTGTTGCATTTTAACTATTATGTTTGAATAAATCGTGTTATGACGTAAATGGAGTCCTTCGACGAGTTGAATTGTATCGATAACACAGTAGTATACATTTTCCTTCAAAATAAGAAAAAAAGGCTTTCGATTACCTTCTTAAAATATTTTTAGATGGGTTGGCCTGAACCAAGTAAATTGAAAATTCTTGTTCTGATCAAAATCTCTAAATCCATATTGAGTTCAGGATAATTATACTCAAATGCAATCAATGGCAAATATTAGTGTCATTTTTCTTGGGTGTTGAATTCGGTTGGTATAAACAAAGGAACAAGAAAATTACAGCACTGGTACAGGCCTTTCGACCCTCTAAGCCGGCACCAATCCAGTTCCTCTGTCTAAACCCGCTACCTATTTTCTAAGGATCTGTATTCCTTTACTCCCTGCACATTCATGTATCTGTCTAGATACATCTTAAATGACGATATCTTTCCGAACCCTACCACCTTCACTGGCAATGCATTCCAGGCACCCACCACCTCCTGCATGAAGAAATTTCCATGTATGTCTCCTCTAAACTTTTCCCTTCTCACTTTGAACTCATGACCCTAATAGATGAGTTCTCCACTCTTGGGGAAAAAAAATTCTTGCTATCCAACATGTCTATACCTCTCATGATTTTGTAGATCTCAATCAGGTGCCCCCATCCTCGAGTTTTACAATGAAACTAATCTTTATCTACTCAACCTCGCCTCATAGCTCGCACCCTCCAAAAGAGGAAACGTCCTAGTGAACGTCCTCTAAATCTTCTCCAAAGCATCCACATCCATTTGATAATGTGTCAACCGAAACTGTATGCTGTATTCCAAATGTGGCCAAACGAAATTCTGATGCAACTGCAACATGGCCTGCCAACTCTTGTACTCAATACCACGTCTGATGAAATAATGTATGCCATATACTTTATTGACCACTCTATTGACCTGCTTTGCTACCTTTAGAGAACTATGGACCTAACACCCAGATCTCTCTGAACATAAATTTTCCCCCGGACATTTCCATATACTGTATACTTTGTTTTTGTATTGGATCTTCAAAAATGTATCACCCCACATTTGCTCAGATTGAATTCCATCTGCCATTTCTCTGCGCAACTCTCCAATCTATCTATATTCTGTTGTATCTCTGATAGTCCCCTGAGATATCTGCTACTCTACCAATCTTTGTGTCATCTGCAAACTTGCTAATGAGACAAATCATTTCTCTAAATCATTTATGTACATCACCAACACCATTGTTCCATCACGGATCCCTGTAGGTCACATGTCTCCATTTTGAGAAGCTCCCTTCCACTACTACGCTGTCTCCTGTTGCCCAAACAGTTCTCGATCTATATGGCCAGATCACCCTGGGCCCCATGAGACTTCATATTCTTTATCATCCTACCATGGGAGAACTCCTCAAACGCTTTACAAAATTCCATGTATATGACATCGATATCCCTTCCCTCATCAATCAACTTTGCCACCTCTTTAAAGGATGCTATTAAGTTTGTCAGACATGACCTTGTCTGCACAAAACCACCTTGCCGATCGCTGATAAGCACGTTTTCTTCCAAGTGGGTATATATCCTATCCCTAAGTATCTTCTCCATTAGCTTTCCTAACACTGACATCAGGCTCACAGGTCTGTAATCGCCGGAATTATCCCTGCTCCCCTTCTTAAACAAGGAGACAACATGATCAATTCCCCACTCCTCTGGGACCTCCCCCGTGTTCAAGGGTGCTGCAAAGATATCTGTTTAAGCCCGAGCTATTTCCAATTTTGCTTCCCTCTGTAAACTGGGATAGATCCCATCCAGATGTGATGACTTGTCCACCTTCATGTCTTTTAGTATAAAATACACTTTCTCCCTCCTTATGCCGACTTGACCTAAAGTAATTAAAGATCAATCCCTAACCTTAACATCCGCCATGTCCTTCTCCTCAGTGAGTACCAATGCAAAAAACTCAATAAGAATCTCACTCATTTTATCTCACTCCACGCATACCTTTCTTCCTTTGTCCTTGTGTGGGCCAATCCTTTCCCTAGTTCCCCTCTTGCTCGTTATAAACGAATAAAAGCCTTTGGGGTTTTCAACATGCTTTGTGTAGTAATAGCTCTTTCTGTCATTAAGAGTTACCTGCAGGTGGAAGCAGTCACTTCCAGCATTTTACACAATGTGAACAAGGCAAAGCTTTTGGAATTGACAGAGCTAATTGTTGCCTTTGTCTTTGTGAAATGGGGACATAATTGCAGCAATAGCTCGTTATTCATGATTGTCGAATGTGCCATTGGAATCATTGGAAATGCATAAATTTGAATAGCAAATGAGGCATTTCGAATAAAAGGCAAACAAAAAGGTGACAATAGCCATTGCAGAAGTAAAATAAAAGGAAATGAGGTCAGTTATCTGGCTAGACAAATGGTTTGCAAGACTTGCTGCCTCACAGTGCCAAGGACATGGGCACAATTCAATCCTCAGTTGACTGTCTGTGTGGAGTTTTCACGTTCTCCCAGTGTATGTGTGGGTTTCCTCCAGATGCTCCTGTTTCTTCCCAGACTCCAAATATGTGCAAGTTGGGTGGTTTGGCCACGCTAAATTACCAGGAGTGATCAGGGATGCACAGGGTAGGTGGATTAACCATGGAAAATGAAAGATAAGGTGGGATGCGCTTTGGAGAGTTCTTATGGTCTTATTGGGCTGAATTGTCTGTTTATACAATGCAACAATTCGATGAATAGCTGCAGCAGAAGAAAAAAGAACAGAATGACGGAGGCGAAAAATCAAATAATAAGAGAGCTTGACATTAAAATGTTAACAGTTCGAGAACAAGGGTTGACTGAAAATGACAGAGTTGAATGTAGGAAGTAGTTTTAGTGAGGAAGATAGTGGTCACAAGAAACTAATTATTGTCAAAAGCGCAGTGGGGATCTGTTTAAATGCATTCATGCATAGCAAAAGTTTGATAAGAGGGATGTCGAAGACTTTTTAAAATTTCATTTGAAAAAGTGGCTAAACAAGTGGAAAGACAGCTGACCATGTTGGATTGGTTGATCAAAACAACGTTTATAGGAGAGCTATTGCGAGATTTGTATCATTATCAGTTATGTTATTATATGTCAATTGCATATCAGCTCGTAGTAGGAACCTATCGACAACGTTTCTCGAATCACAGGAGAGACATTTTCAAATGTACATTGAGTTTTAAAGGTTCAAACACAGTCATTTTGGTAGGTGAATAAACACACTGTAAATTCATCAATGATATGGCGCTTTTAGAGGGACGATTATTTTGAAAGCGTTCGAAAATTCACTGCCTGAAGTATTGAAAATTCCAGTGGAAGATCGTAGATTTGAAACTACAAGGTTACTGGCAGAAATGGCCGATGATTTAAAATTGATTCACGGAGCAAAGCTTGACTTCTGACAGCAATTTCAGTCTGACAGGGACAGAAGCTGGGGAGTCGCGAAATCACCAGTGGAAAACGAGAACCCACTGGAGATAGTTTACCACAGGGTAAAAATAGGACCGATGAAGGGAAAGTAGAAGTTCCAAAAAATCTCAGTTGCATTCACTACGATAAAGTAGGCAACATGAAGTCGCAAGGTGGGTACTTTCAAAAAAACACTGGGAAGATGGAAGTGGGAAAACATAGTAAGCCGATGAATTTTGTTGAAGTGGTAAAGCGAAGCTAAAAAGATGCACAGGAATATGCAAACTGGCCAGGGGTTGATTGCAAAGAATGTGAGACATCTCTTTTGAAAAATTAATTTGCGAGGGTAAGATTTACTTTTGTATACTGGGGGAGGCAGTTTATAAAATTCCTCCTACTTTTACTACATCCATTATCTTTGTAGTTTATTTTTGGTTATTTGTGCCATTAGGTTGTAGGGATTTATCAGATTTTAGTTCCATAGTTTACTTAGCACTTTTAGTCTCAGGGAAGTTATTATATCTATTTCCCGTTTTCCTTTTCCTCCATTATGATATCGTACAGCTAAGAGTGCCCTGAATTACGAAGACTTCTTGTTTTACATGTAATTGCTTTCCCGAAGTATATTCTCAGATTTACCGAATGGCTCTTGTTCATGGGCCTATGGACTCGACCAATCTTTTTTTTGTATCTTTCGTGCTTTTCTGTGCATGCGGATGCTGCATTTTCTGACTCAACTTGTGTAGTATTTACTAACAACGCTACTTCACTAAATTTCCCTTACATTTTCAAAATATCATATACCCCTCTTGGGTCATCTTGCATCTATTCTACTGTCATTGGTATCAGAGCACATTTCACTTACTCATTTTTGTACTATTAATTCATTTATTTCATTTAGAATAGTGTGCATGTTAAGCTAAACAGATATTTCTTTATTCCTTTCTTTTTAACCAATTTACACATTTGGCTCTATTTACTACTTTTTAAAAATTTAAATACACTGCTCCTTCTTGTCCCATGCTGAATATCGTTATCCAAGTATCTGGCGTACTGTAATGCACTTTGCTTTGTATACCTACACTTGCTGTCCCCAAAAGCTTTAATCACTACATAAAGAAAAACATCTGGCTCTGCCCAAATACGTGCTCCAATGCTAAACGTTGAAAGCCACTGCACTCAGATATTCACTCAGTTAACTTGTTGAATTTACGTCCAGTACACCAATCCACCTCTGTTTCTCCAGAACCTTATATTTTCATCCTTCCAAAGCAAGAGCAGATCTTCAACGAAAACGTTGTGTGAATGCGTGTAGCTACATCACTTTGTGTCTCCCAGTCAAGTCAACAACACCATTGATAACTCCAAAAACTATCTAGAATATATTGCGGGCCCCAAAAGTGCATTTGCGAATGACCCTGATTACAATTTTATTAGGAGAAAATGAGGAACGCATATGCCTATTATCAGAGTTGAAAATCGTGGCACTAGAAATACAGAGCAGGTCAGGGACCATCAGAGGAGCAGGAGAATCGACATTTCGGACATAAGCCCTTCAGCAGGAAGGTGGGCTTCCTTCCTGATAAAGGGCTTCTCCCTGAAAGGTCGACTGTCATGTTCCTCGGATTCTGCCTGATCTGCTGTGCTTTCCCAGAGCCACACTGTTCGACTACGATTTTTTCACACTTGTACTATTTGAAAAATGTACCTTTATCTCAACTGGAAAGAGAATGCTAAAAGTTTGGATTTTCGATTAGACTTCCAAGCTATTTAACCTGAAAAAGGAAAGTTTGTTGATTAGTAAAATCTTTGCTCTATATATTCGAGTTTCAATGATCTGAACTGCAACAACAAAACAAATACAGACATATGATATTATGGTAATTATACAATAATAATAACTTGCATTTAAGTAAAAGATTTTACAGAAGAGTTAAACGTTACCATCCTAGTTCGAAAATTCCAGTAAACCAATGTAAACTTCAAACATTTAGATCATCAGCCAGATAATCATGGTCCAGGAGCATAAAAATTCTTTTATATATGAGGCAGTCAGACAGTCGCGTTTTGAAGACGAGTTTTGAAGATCTTTCAATTCTATTCATGTTTTTTTTTCCTGAGTGGATGAGATTAATTATCTTGATGTGTCAAGTGAGGGATTGTTAAAATTAAAGCCAGAAATCTGAACTATGAACAAACTATGAACTATGAACAACTTGAGATAAGCTGGTTGATTCCATCCGTACAAAGAAAACAAGACTGAACCTTTTTAGACCGATGTGGCTCCACAGACCAAATTTCTGTAGGCATGGTTAAGGCCAAACCAGGAAGGATATAACGATTTTTATTTTAATTCGTCGCATAAACGCTATTTCATGATCGTGGTGAACTAGACTTCCATTTTCTTCCTATGCAAATAGTTAATTAATCTTTTCATTTACCTAGCTCACGTGGCAGGAATCCACTTATGCTTCTCAGACATTGATCGTAATTCTGGACAGTTTTCCAGTAAGGCATGTTTCTACTCTTTCAATATGTGCGTTACTCCAAATGATTTCTCGATCCCTGATATTTGTTAGATGGTACTTCTTTTTCACGCATGATTTTTGTTTTAATTATTCAATTTTCTCATCCTGATTCACTTTATTCAGCCTCCTTGTCAGTTTTTGATTTAAATTTGCCTTAGGACATGCGCACTCTTTACGTTGCTTCTTATTTTCCCCCTCATATCCCTTTTTATCTATTGCACTCTTCATTCAAGAGATTGAAGCAAATGTAATCTATTCATATTAGTTATACCTATATGGCTTTATTATTTCAAATTCAATCACCATGTTGAAATAAGTCAAGAGGTCGAATTTTACTCTAGTCAATGATATTAGCAATACGTGTTGTCCAAAATTCACTAGCTTTTATCACAATACTATCAGAGCACATCTTCCTTCGTATAACTAAGATTAAAAGAAAAGTATACAGATCCTCTCGTCAGACTACTGGAGCACATAATTTAGAGAGGGTGTGAAGAAACACAGAGGATGGCAAAACGTTCAGCTTCAAATATCTAATAGCTTTTATAATGCAAAGTTGGCACTTGTAAATTAATAATGTGAGGAAATTATCGGCATAATCAGATTTCAGCTGACATAGTCTTTACTGTCAATGCAATTGATCTGAGTCTGGTGCAAGTGCTTTGACTAACTCGTGATATTTGATGCAGCAGTTTAGAAGTATTTTTGCAACTTGTTCTCGTATATGTTTTTGTTTTCTCTCCAACTAATGTAGTAAGTGCTCCAAGCTAACTATTCAGTATTTCAGAAGCTATGATAAATATTAATAACGAAATTTCCTCTGGTTAAACTGGTCGAACAACATAATCAGACTTTTATGCCTTATCGAAATATTGCTGTTCCTGCTCGCACACAGCTTCTTGAACACCATCATAGAAACCTTTTCAGCACTGCTCATGATTGAATTTTCTTAAACATTATATGGTGCAACATTTTCGAGTAAATAACAATCTAATCACATTTTGACCTGTCCGCAATATGTTTCATTAGGAGTTTGTAAAAATAACGTTGTCCGCACCTGTATGTGTTGTACCAGTCTGTGCAGGTTCTGACGATGTAAGCATGCGTTTGCCTTGCAAATTGTTTTGGTTTTATGATGCATGCATCGAGTACGATTACTTTTTGCGCAAGTTTCTGAATTGATAAATGGAGCAATGCAAATATATTATTATCTACCCATTGTTATGCCTGATGATGCTACTTTGTTCCAGGTGCACTTATTTTTAAGAGTGTGTGTGTGTGTGTGTGTGTATATATAGTTTAAATGCACATGTAATATTTGTTTCTGAAGAGCCAGAGGTTTTTTTTTGTCGGGCATAATACATAGAAAAGAATATAATGTGTAAAAACGTGATAAGTATGAGATGTACAAGATTGATGAACGTTGTTCTGTTGTGTGAGGCACAGGATACAACCCTTCAGAGGAAAGACATTTCTGTGGAGCGAGAGGAAGTGAAAGGCAGAGAGCTTTTGAAGCTTTTTTGGGGGCGAAAGATAATGCACTTGGCTTGTGTAAGGTGCAGAAGATTTATTGTAGGTTGATGGGACCAAAGATATTAATTGCGTGCTCCTGTCGATTTGACAACTATTTAGGAGTGAGCAGAAGCTGAAGGTAACGTGATGTGAAGAGTATTGAAATCCATTACAAGTGAGGTAGGATGAGTTTTTTTTAAAAAAAAAGGTCGCATAAGAATGCACTGATGTCCCCAATTTAATAACTAGCGCATTTGGTACTTAAACACTGTTTGGTGGTGTTGCATAAATATAATTTTTTTTTTAATCGATGGAATTGGACAGAGAAACAAAAAAGAAAGATCTTGGTGGCTGGGGTGAAGATGAGAATTTTGATTGAGAAAGATGGATGGGAAGAACTCGACAGTACAACAATAGCTCTCGATGATATCCCATGTAACATATGGCTTTATGGTGGCTCAGTGGTTCGCACTGTTGACTCACAGCACCAGAGTACTAAGTTCACTCCCAGCCTCGGGTGACTGTTTGTGTGGAGTTTGCACATTTTCCCCGTGTCTGCGTGGGTTTCCTCATGGTGTTCCGGTTACCTCCTACAGAACAAAGATATACGGATCAGCTAAATTGGCAATTCTAAATTGCCCATAGTGCTAGCGTTCATGAGTCAGAGGGAAATGGGTCTGGGTAGGTTGCTCTTCGGAGGATGGGTGTGGACTGGTTGGGCCAAAGGACCTGTTTCCATCCTATTGGGAATCTAATATAAAATAATTACAAGGCACATTAAGAAGGAATGAGGTAGGACAGAAAGCTTGAGAGATCAATCACATGGAAATATTCGAATTAGCCAGGATCAGTTTAAAGAGATTGTCTTTTTGTGCTGCACATATTTTGTAATTTAATCATCTATAATCATGATCTGCACAACTATCAGCACACTGCAAACATGACTTGAATTGCTGAAATGAATCTATCCAAAAATCTTCACTTGGTGTGTAAGTAACTCGTGCACCTGTCTCAGAAAACGAAAGACAGTTACGAGCTAAATGATAAAAAAAAATCAGACTTTATTAATTGTCGGTTGTTTTCCCATTGCATCAGCTAATTGTCTTGCAATAATATTATTGGCATTGTCGAGTTTTTTTCATGGTAACTTTAGATTGAAGTAGTGGAAACAATAGGGCCGTCGCTTTGTCTGTTGTTCTGCTTGTTAATTATTTAAAAAATGAAATCAACAAGACATTTAATCACTGTCGTGAATTGTTCCCTGAACTGAGATTGAATCAAGGCGTAAATAAATGTGTTCATGCATCTATTCAAACACAGTAACACAACACCAGCTTGTTGAAAAATGTATAAATATTCGTCATAATATTTTGGACGTTTGTTGTGATGTTATAATGTACAAAATGCAAGACATATGTCAACTATAAAAGTATAAAACTGCCAGATATATTCAGGAGTAAAATGATAGACTTTCTGCTATTCTCCATCTTTTCATCGTTGTGATTATCTCCCTTGATCTGATGCCTCAACTTGATATACAAAGTGCTGAGCAATAAAAACTAAAGCAAAAGGCAGTACTGGGGTTAAAAATGTATCTACCCAATCAAAATCTACCCATGCAGGTTCAAAGTAATTGCTTGACTTTGAATAGCAGACGCATGGTCCATTGTCTCCAGGTAAAGTAAAATGGGACGTTTTTAAAGCATAATAGCACACAAGTTATATCAAAAACAGCAGTTGCATTTTTTTCTGTTCAGTATTTGATATCCAGCTTTTGAAGTGAAATGGTAACAAATCGATCAAGCGAAAATATCACAGTGAACCAGACAGAGCAGTCTGTGGCTGTGCATATCAAGATGGAGATGGCACTGCACACAGGAGTGATGTCCAGGAAAGATCCTGGGAAGTAATAATAGCTTATCCTGAATACTATTATGTCAGTGATTATAACCAACAAAGCTGCATATCCAGCAAGTAATGTGCCGTACTGCTGTAGTGACCAGAGTTTGCCCGGGACAAGGTTATAATGGCCGATAAATTAACTGTGAAAAAGAAATGCATGAGGTCATGGACAGGAAATTATTAACCAAAATTATTTGTATGAAAATGAAGGTGAGACTGGATTGCAGTACTCTTTAAGGATTTTTTTTTAACATGGTAAATACAAAACATCTTAATTCTAATGCTGAGACATATCCGTTGTAATGACTTGCTGAGAATTGTGCAGGTAAGAAACAGTTCTGATATTTTCATAAAGCTACTGAATCTAGCAAATGATTGTTAAATATTTCTTGCCAACTTAGATTAATGGGACCTTTCAGATTACCTACTCATCATCAACTTAGAGAATGAACTGCATTAAAAATCAGATGATATGATTCTGCTGATACTGATTAACTCAACCCTACCGAAGAAACCCGATTATTCAAATAAGGCGGACTTATATAGGCATACAATCGCACAGCACAGAAAGAGACATTGCAGCCCAACTCATCCAAGGCTGGCTGACAAATCCAATTTGACCTCGTCCTGTTTTCCATAATTTAGCACATATGCCTTTCAATCCATCCTATGCATAAAGCCATCCCGATGTCTTTTAAATATTGCACTTATATCCATTTCTACCAATTCTCCTGGCAGCCCCTTCCACGTACGCACTCTCCCTTCTGTTAAAAAAAAATCACACCTCAGGACCTTTCTAAATCTTTCCACTCTCAAGATAACCTTATGCCCTCTAGTTTTAAAATTGATCACCGCAGGAAAGGAACCTTGGTTATTCACCATGTCCGTGCCCCTCTTGATTTTGTAAACTTCTGTAACGTCACTCCTCAGCCTCCATCACTCCAGGGAGAAAAGCCCAGCCGATTCAGTCTCTCTTTCTAGCTCAAACCGTTCATTCCTGGCAACATCCTTGTAAATATTTTCTGTGCTCTCTGAAGCTGAACAACATCTTTTATGCAGAATTTTACACAGTATTTTTAAAGTTGTTTCACCAATGTCAAGTTGTTGGAGGGGATTCTGAGAAATAGAATTTGGATGTGTTTGGAAAAGTAAAGCGGGAAATTGTGTCTTACCATCTTGATCAACTTTTTTGAAGAGGTGACAAAAAACACCGATACAAGCAGCGCTCTATACATTGCCTGTATAGAATTCAGCAAAGGGTCCAACAAGATTCCGCATGGTGGACTGGTTAGTAAAGTTAGATCAAATGAAATATAAGGGGAGCTGGCCAATTTAATGCAAAATCAGTTTGAAGGTAGAATACAGAAGGCAGTGATAGAGGTTTTCTATTTGGACTGAAGACCTGTGATCAGCGATGTGCCACATTTATGGTAAAAGTCTACTGATTTTTGTCATCTACATAAATCAGTTAGTCATGATTATAGGAGGCATTGTTATTATATTTACCGAAATCACAAAAATGGACTGTATAGTTGGCACGGATGAAGATGATCTCAGAGTATAACAGGACCTTGATCAGATAGGCCAGTGGATTGAGAAGTGGCAGATGAAGTTTATGTTAGAAAAGTACAAGGGTTAAAAAAAAGGTTATTTTTTTGGGCCGAGTGGAATGTTGCTGTTAAAAGACAGTTACAAATGCAGATGCGCATTTTCTGGAGAAAATCCCATCAGGTTCAATGAAAGTGTCTGTTGGAGGCAAATTTCAACAGCATGACATTCGCTCCTAGAATTTGCAACATGCATGGATCTCGTGTATACTCTCGGAAAATTAATCATTCGAAGTAAACATACAGAGAATGTTGTAAATCACGAAATGATGAAGAACTTCTATTAATAATAAGGGATATTTTTGGACAGGTTATCTTTTAATAGAATCGATCATTTCTTCGCATTTAGCACATAGAAAACAATACCAAATCCGAGAAAGTCACTGTTAAATGGAGGAAATAACAAAAAAAAACTGTGATTGAATATTGGACAGATGTGATTCATTGATGGAAGTGTTCACAGTACATCATAGATGAGGTATCTTTATTTGGAAACAGGTGCTGCTTGTAGCTCTGGTTCTCATTGATTAATAAAAATAAAGGAGTTCACGCACAACCCAAGAAATTTGGTATAAGAAAGATTCATTTCGACTGATGTTAAGAAGGAGTGAAACAAGAGTTCTGAGTGATGTCGGAAAGACCACCAGGTGCGCTGTCAAAGGATCCGAATATTACTTCCACGACTTGGGTTTGTAATTTAATTTTGTGTTGATTGCATAAGCAGCTAATTGAATTCTTAATGCAATGTGCTTATAAAACACCAGGGTCGACTGAGTCGGGATTAAAAGAGAGATGTGGAACTGATCGGTCCCAAATGGCAGAATAATTGTAGCTGACAGATCAATTACTATCACTGCATAGAACATAGTACATATAACAACACAGCACAGAACAGGCCCTTCAGGTCTCAATGTTGTGCGGACCTGTGAACTAATCTAAGCCTGTCACTCTACACTTTCCCAACATCATCAATATGCTTATCCAAGGACTGTTTAAATGCCCTAATGTGGCTAAGTTAAATGCATTGGCAGGCAGGGCATTCCATGCCTTGACCACTCTCGAACTTAACAACCTGCCTCTGACATCTGTCTTAAATCTATCACCCCTCAACTTTCATCTATGCTCCCTCACACAAGCAGATGTCATCATTCTAGGAGAAAGACTCTCAGTGCCCACCCTATCTCACCGTCTGATCAAATTGTATGTCTCTATTAAATCCCCTCTTAGCCTTCGTCTTTCCAATGAGAATCGCCACAAGTTCTCGGCCTTTCTTCATAAGAACTTCCCTCCAGACCAGGCTACGTCCATATAAATCTCATCTGCACCTTCTCCAATGCCTCCACATCCTTCCTTAGATGGGGCGACCAGAGCTGCACATAATTTTCCAAGTAAGGCCGCACCAGCGTTTTGTACAGTTGCAGCATGACGTCACGGCTCCTGGACTCAATCTCTCTACCTATAAAATGTTTCACATCATATGCCTTCTTAACAGTACGATCAACCTGGGTGGCAACTCTCAGGGATCTATGTATATGGACATCAAGATCTCTCTGCACATCCACACTACTAAGAAACGTACCGTTGACTCAGTATTCTTCCTTCCTCTTATTCTTCTCAAAGCGAATCGTCTCACATTTATCTGTATTTAACTCCATTTGCCAACTTTCAGCCAAATTCTACAGTTTATCCAAGTTTTTCTGCAGCCTGCATCATGTTTCCACACTGCCCACCACTCCACCGACTTTAGTACCATCTTCAAAAATATTAACCCATCCACCTGTGCCATTGTACACGAGACCAGGGTTCAATTCCCGCTTCGGAGTGCGATTGTGTGGACGATGTGGAGTTTGCACATTCTCCCCGTGTCTGCGTGGGTTTCATCCGGTTGCATCGGTTTCCTCCCATAGTCGAAAAATGTGCAGGTTATGTGAATTGGCCATGCTTAATTGCCCGTAGTGTTTGGTGAAGGGGTAAATGTAGGGGAATGGGTCTGGGTGGGTTGCGATTCTGTGAGTCGGTGTGGACTTGTTGCCCCAAAGGGCCTGATTCCACTCTGTAAGTAATCTAATCTAATGAGCTATGCCTGCACCTAAGTCGGTTATAAAAATGAGTAAGGGCAGTGGTCCCAATACAGATCCTTGTGGCACATGTTCCCAACTGTCACTGCATGCCTTTTAACAAGACTTTTAACATTCGACACAAACCTTCAAACAGGAAAAGCATTCTTCCCTTCCCAAAAAGTGCGTGTGAGCAATTGCATGGTTCACTTCCTGCACGACTTAGGTTGATTTGCCACAGCTGCTGCTGAATAAATATTAGAGGAAGCTGATATCCAAGTTACCATGTTGAATGACGAAAGTCACTTGATTGCAGGATTGGATTGTGTCAAACTTAAAAAGAGGAAACACTCTCAGCAAGTATTAGGAAACAGGATTAGTAAAAAAATCCACTTCAGTGAGGTTCTAAGTTAACAGATAGTACCACAAACAATTTGACATAAAAAGTTGCTATTGTGGTTCAACAGTGTACGATAAAGATATTAATGCGACATAAAATAGAAAGGTAAGCTGACATGAAATATGTATGATTGACTAAAACTGCTGATGTACGTTTGAGGAAAGATAACAAAAAGTTATTTGGCTAATTGTGGCAATTGAATCGATGACGATGAGGAATAACAGAATAAAACAAAATATCCCAAAACAAGATTTATTTGCAATTGACTAAAACTTCTGAGTTTTCAAGGAAAGTATCCGAAAGTTCTGTAGACACTGTTGGCAGGTCGATCTACGGAGTATGTTATTATTAACAAAATAAATTTGAATATCTCAAAATATGTTTACACAGACAAGAGTGGCGTAACAACTTCCAGGAACACCAATGACTGCAAGAATTATGTAGTATACTTTCTTGATATAGAGAACTATGTCCATAACTGTTTGGATGATGTGATATGTCTTTTTTTTTCTGACTGTGTCTAAAGTATTTTTTTTGAATGATGGATAACAAACACTTTTAATTTATACAGTCGGGAGTCTCTATGGGGACAGTAAATTGCTTCATTTCAATGTTATGATTCCATGATCAAATGACTGCAATATTAATTATAAAAGTCAATGTTGGAAGAAAAATATTAAATTCTTTGAATGAACATTTTCATAAAATATTTAAAATTCATTTCATTTGCTCCCCTAATTAATGTGCATAAATCATGTGACAGTCTTTCTTAAACGATTTGGTTCCTCAACCTCTGGCTGTTTTGTTTATCTGTAGGACTTCAGTAGATTAAAAAAATGGTGAATGACTGGCACCAGATGCCAGAAGGAAATTTACACAGGTCTGTCTACTATTACAGATCCATTAAATTAATGCAATGTACAGGCCTTTTCACTGTTTTCGCCTTTCCAAACGGGGCAACACGGTGGCTCAGTGATTACCACTGCTGTCTGACAGCGCCAGCGACTCGGGCGACTGTTTGTGTGGAATTTGCACATTCTCCCCATGTTTGCATGAGTTTTCAACAGGTGCTCCAGTTTCCTCCAGATGTCCAAAGACGTGCATGTTAGGTGAATTGGCCAGGCTAAATTGCCCATAGTGTTCAGGGATGTGTAGGCTAGGTGCATTAGTCTGGAAAAATATAGGGTAATGGATATATTGTTGTGGTAGACTTTGGAGCGGCGTTCTGTACTTGTTGGACTGATAGGCTTGTTTACATATAGGAGGAAAGGATATATTGTTCAGTTTCATAAACTAAGAAAATTCGTTAGCGAATAGTGACTTGCAATGTGACACATCAAGTCAACATAGTGCTTCAAATAAATCGACAATTTAATTGAGGGGATGAACAGAAGAGCTCGAAAGAGAAGTAAAAACATAGCCGTGATCATTGATGGTACAACCATAGTTTCAAGTCCTTTGCATACTATGACATCTCTATAGAACAAAGACTTTCGAATATAGAGGAATCTCGATTATCCGAACGAGATGGTTAGGCACTATTTCATTCAGATAATTGAATATTTGTTTAATTGATTCAATGCCTTTCATCTAGGGATGGGGTTTTTTTGTTATGTATGCTCCCCATTCAGGAGATGAGGCAGCATCACACCACGCACAAGACCCTGACCCCCTATCAGCCCCTCAACACCGCACAACACCACCCCCGGTCAGCCTCTTCCGCTCCAACCCATCTAACGGCACGCCCAACCCGACACCCCAACCCTGTCCAACACTGCCCCTGGCCCGAAACCCCGTCCAACACCGTCTCCACCCACCCTTCCAAGCGCCCCCAAACACCACGCCCACCTCCGCACTCCACCCCTCTCCAACACTGCCCCCAGACCTCACAGCTGCCGGCCTGACGCCAACAAAAAGACTTCTGCTGCTGCCATTTGGTGAGGCTCCAAATAGCGCATGCGTGCGTGCTCACACACACACACACACACACACACACACACTGAAATGTTTTTGACAGGTTCCACCTCTGCCCTGTAGAGGAAAATGTGCGAGAGTTTATCTGGGGAAGGGGTGTTCAGGGTACATGCCTGTGCAGAACTCCATGGAAAGTGTGGGGGAGAGGGAGGCGGTGTGAGGTCAGTCATTCGGAGACTGTTTGTGGGCTCCCATCGATGTCCAGGAATGTTCTCGGCAACATTTCAGTAAGCCAAGTTCACTTTAAATCACTGTAAACAAAAAAAATGCAATCAAAGCTGTAAACATGTCTTTGATGTTTCTATCGGGATCTCGAGAGATCCTTTGATTACTCTGATATACAAATAATTGATATTCAGATAATAGAGGTTCCTAAGGGGAAAAAAACAGTTAAAAAAGGCCACAAAATTACAACATCTGAAAGGATTAAAAGGCTTTTCATTAATGATTTGACTTCGTCTGTGCTTAATTATTCTAGTCCAAGCTTCTATTTACAATTTAGCACCAGTAATGTGACACTCATAACATATTGACCATTGGGACAATATTGCAACATTGCAATGTCTTTGATTGATCTGAGTGACATTCATGTATCAGATCCAGTAAGGCCACTTTTTTATTGTTTCGTTTGTTTAGCATTGTTGTTTAATTGATGAGAAGCATTACCATGAACACATTTCTGGCCATTCTCTGCATTTGCACTTGTACTAAGTCAATCTACATCAGCGAAACTTACATTTATTTCGTGTATAATTCTTGATCTTCTCGACACATTCAGTTCACAACCATGCTGCTTTATCTACCCATTACCTTCAGACCTATGTATTGCTCTAAAAACCACAATATTTTGTCTTTTTCTTGTTGTTTCGTTCTTCTTAGCTATTGCCAAGTAGAATCAGCCTTTCCTACAACTTGTGCATTTTTTTCCTTCCAGTAACTGAATAATACAAATTTACAATACAACTGCCACATTCTTCCCTTACAACCTTTCTTCACACCTTGTATACATGAACATTTAACATGATTCTTGTCCTTCTTTAATTGAGTTCTGTATTGATGAACAGACTATCATGCTTCTGCTTTAACATCAGAAACAGCAGATCACGAATTTTATATACCATATTAGGTTTCTTCATAATAATGCATAATATAACTTCAGTACATAGGAAGTGGAACAGGAGTCGGACATCTGATACAACAAACAAGCTCTGTCATTCAATAAGACCATGGTTGGACTCATCTTTTCATGGAATCAATTCTACTCACCCGGCCACTACCATAACTCTTAATTCCATTACTATTCACAAATGTATCCATCTTTTCCTCAACAACTTTCAACGATGTAGCAACAGCTGCTTCACTCGGAAGGGAATTCCAAGATTCAAAACCCTCTGGGTGAAGAAGTTTTACCTCAACTCAGTCTTAAGTCTTCTCCCCCTAATTTTGATGCTATGCCCCCATTTCCAATTTCACCCTCCAGTGGAAGCAACCTCCCTGTTTCTATCTTCTCTATTTCCACCATAACGTTTATGTTTCTGTAAGATGCACTTTCATTCTTCTAAATTTCAGTCAGTATAATCAAAGTCTACTCAATCTCTCCTCATAACTCAACACTTTCACCTTCGGAATCAGCCGAATGAACTTCATCTGCACCCATCCTATGACAGTACATCCTCTCTCAAGTAAGGAGACCAAAACTGTACACAGTACTCGAGATGTGGCCTCACCGTGGTATACAGCTGCAGGAAAAACTCCATAGTGTTAAACTCCACCCCTCTAGGAGTAAATGACAACATTCCATTTGCCTTCTTAATTACTGTCCCTGCAAACCAACTTATTGTGATTCATTCACACGGACCACAGAAGGACCTCTGCACAGCAGCTTGCTGCAATTTTTCACCAGTAATATAATTGCAAACTGTGCTGCTCCTCATACCAAACTAGATGACCTTTCCTTTACCAACATTATACGTCATCTGCCAGATCCTTGACAACCCATTAAAATATCTATATCCCTCTGCAGGTTTTCAGTGTCCTCTGCACACTTCACTCTACCACTCATGTCAGTGTCGTCTCGGGAGTATTTTAGAATTTACCCATTTTCTCTCTAACGAGAAAGGTACGAATGGGCTTGCTATCACGTTATCTACTGATACCTGATTCGTCCATTTCTCTGTGTACCAGGCTATCTATTTGCTCATTTATTTCTTGGAGCACGAATTCCTTCCCATTTAGGTTACAGCATACAAAATGGCAATAACATGTGGCACCAAAACGAAATTGGTGACCACACAATATTTTCGATATATTCAATGGCTATCGTCTCAAAAAAGTGGAATAGATGCCATGCAACGGCGAGAAGTACTTCAGAAGATACATTGCTCATGAACATACTCCACTTTCATCATTCTACTTTTTTTTCGTATTGCCACAAGGAGTGAAGAGAACTTCATTTGTTTTGGGATTCATTTTCACCAAATTCCAAACTGGCCTCCTGAATTCTTATGCTAATGTAAAAGAGTATGCACATACAATGGGTTCGCATTACACTGAGTTGTAATAAATTCTACAAGGCCCATGGGCAATCGCTAAATCATCTTCTTGTGGAGAAGATAGAACAGGAGTTCCCTTGGCACGAAGCAATGACAGACCCAGATGGAACGCATCACCCACACTGTTTATAATGCAGACAGGGGCCTTTTGTGAAGCTAAGACTAACACATAAAAGTGAGGGATGTGGGACTAGTCGTGGCACTATTTTGCTGTGCAACAATTTATAATATTCATTTCCAGTCGGTCATCCTGAGGTATTTCATTGCAGGCAAGAGTGAATGTACATTTCAGGCAGCCAGGCCTTTCAGTGAACGCAGGTAGACTGTGATGAGTAAATATCGGAAATACTGCTGTTCAAGAAACTGGAACATTATGATACAGGTGTGGAGAATTGGCTCCAGTACTTCAATAGAATTAAAATCTTCTTTTTTATCCAGACAAATGGAACTAGAGAATATAATAATTGAGAAACGATGCAGATGGCGCCAATAAAAAGATCATTTTTTTCCATTCTCTCCAAAAATAAATACCCTGCAAAAAAAAGAATAAAATTTTCATTTAACAACATCTTGCTAAATTGTTGGACATTTTTCTTTCCAACATAATGTAGAGATGCAATGAGATTTCTGGACCAATCAAATTGAAGCGATCTGCCAAATTACACGTGTACATTTTTTTTGATAATTCAAATATTAGACTTCAGTCCAGTTGATTTATTCTTGTTTTGTTGTACATCCCTTTAAATGTGTGCACCATGGTTACAGCATGATACTTCCAATTTCAGAAATTCCAAGCTTTTTAAGCGAACGTATTGTACACTCTATCAGATGTCGATATTGTTACTAATTTGTACCTTTTCTACTTAAGTTATATATTTTTATTGTGCATATGTTGGTAGCATGATTAAGCAAGTAACAGCACATGAAAAGGTAAGCTAAATCCCTCATACCGAATAATCAACAAGCAGGTAATTGTTGATAATAAAGTGCTGATTTGACCAGAAAATTTACACTCCTGTCTTTTTAACTGTTGCCAGAAATGTGAAAGTGGCTGTTTGGAAAAATCAAGGATCATTAAAAATATTAACATTTTATTCTAATGCAAGTTAATTGACAGTCGCTGTAAATGTTAATTTTCTTTTTGTCTGTTCAAACTATGGAAAAATGCATTTGCCAATGAATCAAACGGTTTGTGTAAAGGCAGATTTAACTGACAAGAGCAGCTAATTGTTTGGAGGGACCGTGACCAATATTCAATGACAAATATTCAAAGTGTCTGGCACGAATATGCAATTGGATCAAAAATGCAGAGCATTGTGTGGGAATGAATGTGAGGTCAGGAACCTCAGCTTCTTTTGAAAGAATTAACTGTCTATCTTCTCCATTAAAATGAGGAAAGCTATATCAATGCAAATTCCTCATCCTCCTCATGAGAATTACTGAAATAACCAAATTTGATTCAGCATTGCGACGTGAATAAAAGGGAGAGAGACCATGAGTATAAGGCAAGCATGAGACCGTTTTTGAAGCATCATCTTCTTTGTAGAACTGGAAGAAAAATCTCATCACATTTCTTCATAGGAATTAACACTGAAGAGCAAACAATAGCAGTTGTTGGATAGGCAGTAATAATCTGACGACAATGAGCGAATTCATAAACGTATACTCTCTTCCCCAAGGGGAAATGCAGGAGTGGAAAGGAGTTAATGATCCAAGCAAATGTGGGTATTTGCGAATGCCATAAAATTTCCCCTTCAGAATACAAATGAATGTCCTGAGGATAGAATTGAAAATCAGCAGCCGAGATGTTTTCTTTGTAACAAGCAACAGAATGATAGAAACTCCCGTGAAAATCACCTAATTTATTGAAGCATGGGTTAATGATTCCAACCAGTAAATAAACTGCAACATATATTCCATGTATTAAATTCGAGTTTGCATTAAAATTAAGAAAACCTAGGTAAACATTTGTGATTGCAGAATTATGTATAGTGGATGAGAGATTAGAAGAGTTTTTGTCTGAAAGGAAGATAATCGTTTATACTCTAAAAGGGACATTCATGAGCTTATATTACTAAGGGATAAATGGTCTAATCAAACATTTGCGGATGAGTACTTAGTTTTCCCTCCAGTGAATTGAATAACTGTTGGTAAATTGTACACTGGATTCAAATCCTTGAAGATTAGTTGTAATGTCACGTTTTAAGAGAAAAAAAAATCAGCGTTAATGGTAGTCAGTATAGTTTAAAAATAGCGATTGAGGGAATCGATTTTCACCTGGGAATATGGCAAGTGTAAAAATAGCTTCTATAATCATGAAAAGTCTACATGAAATAATGGAGACAGAAAAATTTCAGGAATATTTTTGTTGTCTTTTTTCTCCTTATGTAATGGTAAGAACAAGGGGAAGACAAAGTTTATCAACAGCGGGTGTTTACATAATGAAACTCCTTGTTCAGTATTAGGATAATTCCAAAGAAGTGTTGCACATATCTTTCTTAATTGAAGGTCAGACAGCAAATCCAAACCGCTTAACACTGACAGCTGCTAAGTAACTACGATTGAATGAGTTTCAAAATGATATCAACTTAAAAGATGAGTTCTACCAATGAAGAGTATAAATCCGGTCAGACCTCCCAATGATAATCGCACCTTTGTTGATTAAATACCTCTATCTCATTATAAGGCACTGTCAGTATCATATGAACGGCCTTTGGAATGTCATAAAGAATGAAGAAAGCACTACCATTGAGCACTTCAATGACACAAGAATTTCATGTCTGATAATTCATAAAGAACTCATCACATCTGTAAACCTTTACAGTCATGTCAGTTCCGAAGAAAAGTTGAACAGGTACCCAAACTAACAGCTCAGAAAAACATGATAGTTTCTGGAGAATCTGAAGGGAAGATTTCTAGAGGTATCATTGCCGTGAAAAAGATAACAATCAGCATCTGCATCAAATGGTACCAATAGTGGAAAATGATAAAAACAAAAAGAGCGAGGTACAAGGGCAAATAAGTGTCGAATTGAACTTAGCCTCGGTATCATAAATTTACATGGACGAGCAGACATTATAGTTTTGTTTGAAGGTGTCCCCGAGTCATGATCTTGTTATATAGTCAAAACAGTAAAAGTTAATCTGTCGAGATATTATTACATTAGCTCGATATGATGTCGATGTCAAAACATCAGGACCTTTTTTTATTCTTTTCGGTTGAGTGCAGAATGCAAGTTCGACTGGAAAGGCAAATTCAATTACTCGGTAAGAAAATGAAAGACTCTTCATCAAAGAGACGGTTTTATCATCGTATATATTCGATAAACATTAGAATTAAAGTCAAACGATACTTCACCATAATCATTAACTCTGTTCTGAATTTTATCTGTGCAACTGCATCAAAAAATGAATTTTTACACGAGCTGCGAAGCTGCAGAATGCACCCAATCTGTTGCATCACGACAAGAGGGTGACTAGTGTTTATAAAAAATGTTGAGCATCGGTGCATTTTACGCACATATAATTAATAATGGCGACCATCCAAAGCAATATAAACTCACCGCTATAGCCACAAGCAAAATGATGCTTTTTCGTCTGTTCTGATCCTCGAAATTATTTTGATGCTTACCTTTTTTTTCCCTCGCAGGCCCTTGCGAATTCCACTTGCCATTGTTATGTAACTAATTGCCAAAGCATTAACGATAAGCATTGAAAAAAATGGTACGAATGGATTTAAAACACTGTCTATCCACGAATATGTCACCCGTGCATGTACAGTATCAAAACATGATTTCAACTTAATGTACCACCATACACCATTAACTATTTCCCCTGGTTTAAATTCAAACAATACAAGAATACTTTCTAAAATGCTCAACATACACACTGTTGCACAATTATGGAAGCCACTGTTTCAGTGCAATATTTTAATCTAAATCTCTGGCAACAAATGGCTACAAATCGACCACAGGTAGAAGAAACAATTAACCAAACAGAACGGTCAATAGCTGCAAAATCAAGAATGTGCGTTAGGTTGCAAACTCTCTTGAATTTTAGGAAGGAATTTGGGAAATACGTTTCGTTGAGCTCATAAAGTATTACATTGAATATCAGGACAAGTAGATCTGTTATTGCCATAGATATCATGTGTCGAACGATGCAGGAGGAGAGGCCACACTTTCCATTTGATAGTGTGAAGATCGTCAATAGATTAGCTGTGGAAAGAAGAAATCAATCACCTTATTTCTGCACAAATCAAAATTTAGAATGCTGCAAAACTCTTTTTTTTCGAAAAGAGCAATATTGCTGCCTGTTCCTTTATTTTTAAAAGTTTTGCATCCATTCTTCATGATACAGATAGCAACCTTTGAAATAGTTCTGGAATGTTTGTCAACACGAAATTCCACATATTTCCTTTGTTTATTCTACTCGCAGATTGGCTTTGTTTAAATAATCATTTCAGTGGAAATATTGAAAGTATTGCAAGTTAAAGTACACCCAAAATTTATTCCGCTTTTATTCCTCCACATATTAGGCCAGTACGACTGGTTGCTCACAAATTCTATCAAAAATACGTAAACTGCAAACTGGCATTGAGATGCCTCAGCAACTTAATTTCAAGTTGTTTTCCATGTTGTTTTAGAAACCTAGTATAACCATCGAGCCTATGCAGGAATTTCAGTATCCACTTTGAAAGTTCCCTCAATAGAGCAAAAGCTTGCTAAAAAATTGTAGACTATCTGGACTGATGCGAAGTGAATTCCTGATGTATGCAATAATATCTGAATGGACCAGAGAAAATCTTGTCGCATTATAGGATGCAGTAAAAAGATAATAAGACAACTATAGTAAAACAGATCAAATACCCTCGGTACATTGCACAAGTAGAATTTTTAAAAATACCTCAATTAAACAGGATCTTAATTAGAGTCATAGTCATAGAGATTTACAGCACGGAAACAGACCCTTGGGTCCAAATAGTCCATGCCAACTAGATACCACAACTCAATCTAGTCCCTTCTACCGGCACCTAGACAATATCCCTCCAAAATCTTCCTATTCATATATCCAATCAGACGCCTTTCAAATGTTGCAATTGTACCTGCCTCTGCCACTTCCTCTGGAAGCTCTTTCCACACGTGCACCACCCTCTACGTAAAAAAGTTGCCACTTAGCTCTCTTTTATTTTTTTCCTACTCACCCTAAACCAATGCACTCTAGCTCAGGACTCCCCAAACCCATGGAAAAGATTTTATCTATTTATCCTATCCATGCCCCTCATGATTTTATAAAACTCTATAAGGTCAACCTTCAGCCTCCGATGATCCAGGAAAAACAGCCCCAGCATATTCAACCTCTCCAGATCGCTCAAATCCTCCAACCTTATCGACAATCTAGCAAATCTTTTCTGAGAATTCTGAAAAATAACCCTCCACCACCACCGTCTCTCTTCGACCTTTGAGCCAGTTCTGTGTCCAAATGGTTAGTTCTCCCTATATTCCATGCGATCTAACATTGAAAATCTGTCTTCCATGGGGAAACTTGTCTAATGCCTTACTGCAGTCCACATAGTTCACGTGTACCTTTCTGCCCTCATCAAACCTCTTTGGTACTTCTTCAAAACACTCAATCAATTTTCTGAGATTTCACACACAAAGCCATATTGACTATCACTAAGCAGTCCTTGCCTTGCCAGATACATGTACATCTTGTCCCTCAGGATTGCCTCCAACAACTTGACTACCACCGACATCAGGCTCACTGGTCCCTAGTTCCCTGGCTTGTCCTTATCACCTTTCCTAAATCGTGGCACCACATTAGCCAAGTTTCGGTTTTTGGCACCTCCCCTATATCTATCGATGATACAAATATCTCATCAAGAGGCCCTGCTATCACTTCCCTTGCTTCCCACAGAGTTTGACAGTACGACGGATTAGGTCCTGTGGATTTAACCAATTTTGTCATTTATAGACATCCAGCTCTTCCACCTCTATCATATGGACATTTTTCAACATTTCACTCTATTTCCCGACATTCTCACTCTTCCATGTACTTTTTCACAGTAAACACTGAAGCAAAATACTCGGTTAGTAACTCTGCCATCTCCTGCAGCTCCACAAAAGTTCTTGCATATCTTTGAGGAGTTCGACTCTCTCCTAGTGATCCCTTTGTCCTTAATGTATTTGTAAAAACGTTTTGGATTCTCCTTCATACCATTTGCCCAGGCTATCTCTCTTAAAATATTCCTAATGCTGTTATACACTTCTAACGATTCACTTGATCTACCCTCTCCAGACCTGACATATGCTTCCTTTCTGAAATAAGTCCTCAATTTTCTTAGTCATCTAGCATTCCGTACATATACCAGTCTTTCCTTTCACCCTAGCTTTATGTCGACTCTAGTTATTTCATTTCTGAAGGCTTCGGATTTTCCAGTTGTCCCATTACCTGTGAATATCCTCCCCCAATCAGCTTTTGTAGCTTCTTGCCTAATACCATAAAAAATTGGCCATTCTCCAGTTTAGAACTTCAACTTTTAGATTAGATTAGATTCCCTACAGTGTGGAAACAGACCCGTTGGCCCAAGAAACCCACACCGACCCTCTGAAGAGTAACCCACCCAGACCCATTTCCCTCTGACTAACATGCCTCACATTATGGGCAATTTTAGCATTATCAATTCACCTGACCTGCACATCTTTGGACTGTGGGAGGAAACCGAAGCAGCCGGAGCAAACCCACGCTGACATGGGGAGAATGTGAAGACTCCACATAGACAAACTCTCACATCCAACAAGAACAGCATATTACTCTATCGAGTACCATTTTTCCTTCTTCTAATTTGCAGACTCTGAAAATATCGCCATCTTATTCCTCGACCAAACACTGATCCCAGCTAACTCATTACTTATGGCTTATATTTTTACGCTAATCAAGAGATACATCTCAATAAAACATATAATGAAGAAGTACTCGACTTTATTCACTACCGCAGACTTTCAGCAAGGCCCCGCGGCCACACTTAAAGCTACTCACTTATCTGTCTCTGCACTTTGACCTTTCCTAAATAGGTTCCTCCAAAATCAGTTGTGAATTTCACTGTTTGTTAATGTTTCCAGATGCTCTCCGATGTCTAGCAATACATGAATTCAATAGCAAAGGCATTGACTGTGCATGTTCATAGCTGTGTCAGTTAGCAATGTGAGTTCGTTCTCTCTCCCTTTCTGTCTCTTCTGCACTGACCTCACCATGTGCTGCCTTTGTCATTTTCTCTGCCTTTTCGAAGAGCTGTTGATTTAAACTTTTTTTCCAAACTTTGAAAACAATACAACATCGTATAAAACAGTATTTGCTGTTCCTCAAATTCGTGGAAATCACCTCAAACACCGAAAATACCTCAAGAAAGGAACAGCCTGTTACAACCAAAATCAATTATAATGAAGTAATATTTCATATCCATTTAACTGTAACTTTCCCAGTTCAGCATGTTGATGATGGTGTATTGATGATTTTCTTGGGGAGCAAACCAAAAATCTCAAGTTAGTATTATGCAGCAATGGGCTCAAATGCCAGCATGGCTGTCATTTAAATTCGAATTCAATTTTTAAAAATGGGCTCTAAAGTAAATAGAGAGCTTTATGGTGGCTGTGTAACCACTTTTCAAAGTTGCACAAAATGCTTTGGTTCATTGATGAACTTGAGTGAGTGAAATTGATGATCTTTAACTGGTGTCGAGCAACTGTGACTTCAGATGCAAAGGACTGTATTTTTTCCTTAATCATCCTGTGGATACGTAAAGATGCTATCCTATTCATGAACTCTCAAGACTATGAATATGTCTAAATTTCTCCCGACTATTCATTTGACATTGGGAAGTATGGCAATCAGAAGGGCTTCTGGATGGAATACCCCCAGAAAACTCCAAACATTGTTGTCAAATTCGACATGATCGTACATCATATTTATTACATCATATAACATGATTAAAGCCAAAAGACGAACGTTGTTGACTCAAATGGAACAAAATGTTGACGCCTTTCTAAATGAAAATGTTGCATAAAACTCATCGAATCTCTCGAGTGTGGAAATAGGTCACGGCCCATCAAGTCCACGCGGACCTTCTGAAGAACAGCACACCCAGACCCGCTGTCCTGTGCTGCACAAAAATGTTACATCAAGTAATTAGTTCTACAAAAAAAATCATTTTTATTCGCAGCACCCTAATGTGTACCATTGAAAACAAAGGAACAATCTCCATAGAAAAGACCAACTTTACCATGTTAGTTCTCACATTTTCGTTATACATTTTAAAAAGTGAAATGAATTTCATTGAAACACCGTCTTAAAATGGCAAGAGGAGTAAAGTTTACAATTTTTTTTAAAAAACAGAGAATGACTGATCTTCGAACCACAATAAATTACTACTTGTTTAGTTTTAATTTCTGTGTTCGTGCATTCTATGAAAGATAAATCTGACGTCAAAGGCAATAGCTCATGTGTTATATGAAAAGAAGGCTAAAATATAAGGCATGACGACAGAGGTAATAACATCGTCAGCTTAGCCTGGATTCCAAGGCTTCAAAAGAAATGGAAAACCTGAATTGAAAACATTGAAATAATGAACAGCAATTCCCTTCTTTCAGAGAAAATGGATCATATTCAAATTGGAGGTTCTCTGCTTCTACCTCACAGCTCACCCGGCAGAGAACATAGCAATGTTTTATTTGTCGAGTTTAATTTATTGTTTACTTGAAATAAAACAACTAATCCGTCTACTTCAATTTTAAAATAATTTCTGACGGCAGGAAAAATGTCAGGTGATTTTTTTAAAAAAAGCGTTTGATGCAAATTTACATTCGTAAGCAACTATTTGGTGTGGGAAATCCAGTAATATGGAGAAAGCTCCGTGTTTCTTGTTTATGATTTAGGATTTCACCTGAAATATAATAGCTAAACATGTCACAACATTTCAAATGGGAAACGAGCACAATTTGTTCTACTTTTATGACAGCATGCACATCAGAAAATGGAATGGAAATTCAGCATTTTCTGATGAATGGAAAATTGATGGACTGGCAAGTCGAAAGTCTGCCAATAATATTTTTGTTTTGTATCCAAGCAGAATGACGCAGATCGGATAATTATGTCAAATAAAATGCAACATATTGCATTCCAATTAAACATAAACTGAGTGTGGAATCTTTTGCTTCAACAGTGAATATTTGGTGGCGATTCAGGAAATGAATGATAAGCATCAATAAATCTCTGCCGAACATATCATTAGAAAATTACTTCTTGTTTTACCATCACATTGCACGAATGAAACTGTCACTTTAGATATCAACTTGTCAAATTAAAAAAAAGTACATCAAAGATTTTTTTTCTTCTAGTCTTCCTTGAAGCGCATGTAAAGTAAAATCAAAGTTAGTACAAACCTAATGTATCTTATGGACGAGACCAAACCCCCTCAAAACATGCCAAGGAGATAGCCAAGACTCTATTTCTCTTGTGTTGTTAATTCCAGGTGTTGCCATCTACATGCAACTCGATTAGTTTTGCACCTACCAGTCTTGACCATTATTTATACGCTCGAGTTAAAATACAACAAAAGAAACATGGATTGATATAACATAACAATATTGAAGAGTTGTAGTGGTGGCCCGTACCTGCTTATACGAAAATGGCTCTTTACTGCTTACACAAAATGATTGACGAAACATAAGCAAAATTTAAAAACCTGCATATACAGTGAATAATGATTGTACTTTTGAACAGAGCTATTCTAAGATAATTGAAGGGGGCTTGTGAGCAACCATTCGAGTCAGATTTTATAGGTCAATGCCGAAAGGCAGACAATCAATAGATCCCAGCCTCATTAAGGAAATCATGATTGTCTCAGTAATCAAATAGCACCAGATGCGAGTCTCAGCCCATGAACGAACCAAATGGACTTCCTCAGCACATCAAACACAACAGTTCAATTAATTTATGTAAATAGTTGTTTCTTTGAATTTAATCGCAATATTAAGAACCTTGTTCCAGTTAAAAACTCTTCAGACAATCATAGGGATAAGTTTCACCATAAGCACAGATGCCCATATATCCAAATTGAAATAGAAGCACTTGGAAAAAATACTTAGATTTGAAATGTAATTTGCCTCTGTTTCTCCGATCTCTAAAAATGCCCAGTCTGATATTGATTAAACACAACTTATTAATCACAAAGCACGAACTGTAGAAGCAGCTATGCATATAAAAACTTTATAACAGAAATCAACATTACAAATCTTATAGAAAGTAGTTAAAAAAAGAAGGCGTATTTGTCTATTTTTGCATTTATAATTAGAATAGTGAAAAATGAAATGAGTAACAGCATTTGAGCTGTCTTTAGAGATCAGCAAGCCTGAGACATGTCTGAAGGTGTATAGTGAGTAACTTTGGAATCAAATGAATGGGATGCATAGGAAGATCCAAAGACCGAAAGATTAAGATATCTGTAAAACTCCATGAGGCCACGGGAACCTGGAGGTTGTCCAGAGGAATGTCCATTATGTGTTTTTTTAACGAATTGGATGGACGCAATTTATGATATGGATATGACTATGCTGTATTTGATTTTTGAAACACAGATTGTATAAAAAATGTTGAATTTCCCTGTACAAATCAGAATTTGTCATTGATCTCTCTTCCGATTTTAAGCCAAAATTAAGAGAGAAAATGCTTTCTCACGTCGATGGGGTACGCTGCTTCAAGAATTTACTGGAATAATAGATTATTTAACCACTAAGCAGCAACTGCTACAATTTCGTAATATTCTATGAACAAAACTTTGGCAAAGGCAAATTCAGTATAATACATTACCTCACATACAATTCGAGCAGAAAAAACGCAGTCCCAACATTTTTGCCTGAAGCAAGAGAGGAATAACAGCTCCTGAATCCATCTTCAAAACCCCAACCACTGCTGAACATCA
Organism: Hemiscyllium ocellatum; assembly: GCF_020745735.1. NCBI lineage: Eukaryota > Metazoa > Chordata > Chondrichthyes > Orectolobiformes > Hemiscylliidae > Hemiscyllium > Hemiscyllium ocellatum. The sequence goes on from NC_083435.1 coordinate 34,545,686, forward strand.
AATTACAAATCGTAGTTCATTGGAAGCTGGAGCCTACTCATTCAGGTTGTGACTATATTTCCAACTTTACGAATAAAAAAAACCTCACAAGTTGTTCACTTTATTGGCTTTGAACAGAATGCTCAGTATCTCTGTCTCAACCTCAGTCAAGCATCTTAAAGTCACTGCATCGTCACATCTACGCAATAAAAGAAAAGAACCATTAATATACAAAACGGCTTCATTTTTGAAAAAGAATTAGTTTTATACTAATACGACACAGCAATACTTATACACCAAATGGATTCTAATATGCAAACATTCGCTACTACAATCCATTTTATTCTGTTTTTGTATCATCACGTTCCTTCCTCAAAGTCGCAGCAACATATTGATAGTTACGTTCTTTCATCCTGTCACAAGTTTAACTTTCAAATAGAATGTCTGTAATAATAATCTCCATCTGAAGAGTCGATCATTTTTAGCCTCTTTTTCCATAAAAAACTTTAACTCTTTACTGACAGTTGATACAATTGTCTCAGACTTCTTACAGCAAATATAAATATTGGAATGATAAAATGCAAACACCAAACCCAAAATCGCCTTTCCAATTGTGGAATATTTCAGTTGATTACAATTCAATTTGCTGAAAGAAGAATCCAATCGGTCTTTTTAATTTCTTCTTGCAAGAGACCAGCAACTTCACCCAAGTCATTTGCAGCAACGACCACATTGAATGGCATTATGTAATTAGGTATGACTAACACTGGAACAGTGGCTAACACAGCTTCCAGGCAACAAATGTCTTTGACATTGCTGTGCCTGCTAAGATTTGTGCTCTTCTGCAACAAGTCAGCTAGTGAGCGGCCACACTTCTAAAATTCGGATAAACCCACACAGTCCCAGGAATCGCAATTTTCTCTTCATCAATGCGATATGATGCTCCATAATAACCTTTATTGTCAAATCCTATGGAGTCACTTGTCCATTTTCAATGACAGAACTCGTGACTTGAGTTTTTGTGAACTCACTCTTAGCAAGGTTTAACAACAAGCCTACTTCTCAACTCTAATCAATTCCCAAATAATTCACATATGTGCTTCAAATGTTTCTGCCATGAACGACTAAAAATCAGCATATCATCGACGCACACCATGCAGTTAGCTAAATCGAAATTCACTTTAGTATTTAAATCTTTGAAACGTAGCTGGCTCAGTTTTCCTAACAAATGGCATGACGATAAATTGATGCAGACCATTCGGTATCAGGAAGGCTGAAATAACCTTTGTTCTTTCAGATAAAGAAACCAGGCCGTATCTTCTGAATAAGTTCATCCTTGAAATCAATGTACCTTGTCGAACTTTCTAAATAGAGTCATCCAAACATTGAGAAGGATATGAATCAGATTTTGTAATGTCAGTCACTTTGCGATAGTCCACACATGATTAATTGATGTCAGTTGGTTTCAGCAATTTTATATTGGGTGAGATCCAGTTGCTGCAACTCATTCCGATTATATTGTCTTTGACCATGCAACTAATCTCCTTTTGTACCTGTGCGAATTTTGGAAGTTTATGTCCATAAACATGTTGCTTATTTGGAACAGCATTTCCTGTATGTCCATCACGCATCATAAGATTTGCACTTCGAAGCTAAATTCAACATATATCCCCATTTGATTGTAATACCACTTCCAGGTCCTTTCGATGTTCCTCTGGAAAGTAATCAAATAATCTATGAAATGAGAACTTAATCATTGTCCAATTACTCTGAGAGATGTTCAATTTGGAATTATCTGATCTTGGTTCGTCACTCTGTGTTACAACTAATAACAGATTATCTTTTCCTTTCTTCTCCTATTTTAATGGAAAATTAACAAATTTAATATTCACAGTGAAATCTGAAAGGGAATGCTTTGCTAAATTTAATACTTTTATGAACTTTGCAAACGCTTTGCTGAATTCTGCAATCGAGGAGACAGCTCGTTTTTGCTGAACTTTGCAAACATTCAACCCCAGCCTTGCGAGCAGTCGAATTCAGGAAAAAAAAAGTCAAAGGGAAAAAGATAACTGGACCGCGAGAGAGAGAGAGAGCATTGAATAATTTTCCAGTAACGCTAAAAATGTGTCCCAGCAAGTGCAAACAAGAGGGTCCACAGAGGACTTAGAATGGCCAACAAAAAACACAGTACATGCTAAATATTTATGGCCCAGTGCCTGGAAAGCAGTTAGAATTGTGGATCAAGTAACGTGGTTTTTGGAAGGGAGGAAGTTTTAGTGAAAGGCAGTTGGAAATTTTCAGGTCGAGGTTGGAGGAGAGAGAGAGAAGGAGAAACGGAAGGGAAAAACGAAACTGTGAATTGGATTGTTAATAACATGTGGAAGTTGAGGCTGTTATAAGAGAAAGGAAATCTCAAGCAAAAGACAGATCAAATATGTTCACAAACACTAGCACACATGCAGGCCCGCGCAGAAAACAACTGAACAAAGATGTACAGTGTCTTAAGTCTGTTCCAGATCCTGACTTTGATGACTGCCCTCCGAGACGTACAGCCCCCCTATGAAATCCTCCTGGTGAAGATTCCAAGTCAGCAACCGGCGCCTCAGGGTCTGCTGAATCATTGATATCAAGTCATACCTCAAACCAATAGAAGCAAGAAGCCCAAAATGGTGATGGCCACACCAAGACGTTAAGGCATCCAGGGCCTGCTTGTGATCTCCCCATGATGGATGATGAGTCAGAGGAGAATATTAGCATACGAATACAATGGGTGCATCAGAAGTCGTTGTAGGAGAGCGATATTAGATTAGATTACTTACAGTGTGGAAACAGGCCCTTCGGCCCAACAAGTCCACACCGACCCGCTGAAGCGTAACCCACCCACACCCCTATATTTATCCCCTACCTAACACTATGGACAATTTAGCATGGCCAATTTACCTGGCCCGCACATCTTTGGAATGTGGGAGGAAACCGGAGCACCCGGAGGAAACCCACGCAGACACGGGGAGAACGTGCAAACTCCACACAGTCAGTCGCCTGAGGCGGGAATTGAACCCGGGTCTCTGGCGCTGTGAGGCAGCAGTGCTAGCCACCGTGCCGCCCACTATTCGGCTCCCCTATTGTGCAGAACCAGCAAAACTTGCCAATTCTCATTCTTGTTATCGAAATTCTGCCCTTGAAATCTGATGGGTCAGAATCTCATACGAAGACTGGGTTTGCATTTGCTCAGTACTCCGATGGGCTTGCAGGTAATTCAAAGTGAAGATTTACCCGTGCAGGCTGTTACCATGGTCTATGAATGGCGATTAAGCCAGAGAGTGATAGGTTCAGTGAGTAATTCACTCGCTCTGGAAACAAGTAAACATGTTAAACCTATTAACACCGATGGTCTTACTGGGGTCTTGCTGCACTGCACAGCTCATGTACACTGTGATGGTCCTAATGAATCAGATGAGGAGGATTGGTTCAGAAGATTGGTTAAACCAGATCATTTGTTACATTGCGAATTTTATTGGAGTGATCACACATGTGAAGTCAGTGTAAACTTATCTGAAGTATCTGTAAAATCAAGTAGACTCTATCATTTTGATGTGGAAGACTCAGCTCTTCACATGCCACTGGGGAAGACGTCCAGTGACAGGTGGCAGGATTTTGGACCATGGGTGCTAAAGGCTGAGTCTTCTTGGACGATGTGGGCATGTGGTTCAATGCAGTTATGTGGACATATAGGAGGAAACTAAATTGGCAAACTCAGGCAGATAGGATGGTCCAGGTCACCTGCGATAGCCCTAAAAAGCCTAGGAGAGTAGCCTGGCGTTTTCCATGATAGAAGTCTCGGACCCAAGATTAAAACGGCTCCTACTGAGGTGTCGACAAAAGGCAAACATGATGTAGGGATCATACGAGGATGTGAACCCATAAGAGTAACCATGAAGTCTGGGTATCATCCTTGCAGAGCACAATACCCATTAAAACCCGACGCCATAGAAGGAATTACTCCAGTCTTTGAATCCTTCTTAAAGGCTGGAGTGATAATCCCCTGTGAGAGCTCACTGGTGAGAACCCCCATTTTACTGGTTACAAAGGCAAACCTTCCCAGTGCACCGGAGGAATGGAGGTTTGTTCACGACCTGCAGGCAGTCAATAACGCTTTTGCCCCATACGCCCCAAATTTTCCCAACCCCTAGACGATATTAGTTCAAATTCCACTGGACAGTAAATTGTTCATTGTTGTGCAATTAGCAATTGCCCTCTTTCGTGCACCTGTGCACCCAGATAGTCAATTCTGTTTCCCTTTTTCATTCAAAGGAAAATCATATACGTTCACGCGACTTTATCAAGGTTACTGGGAGTCCCCCACCATATGTCATGAGGCTTTACGCAGAAGTGTGGCGTCTTCTGTTCTAACCCCGGGGTCAGAGCTTCTGTTGTATATACATAATTTTTTTGATGGCGGCACCAACAAAGGAACAATGTGAGAATGATATCCTTGCATTGCTCTGCCATCTAGCAAGGGAAGGGCACAAAGCTAGTCTCGCATAGCTACAATTTGTGCAACAACGGGTGAAGTTCTTAGGTCACTTAACATCTGAGCAAGGGAAGGCCACTGGTCAAGACAGAGTTCAAACAATCCAGCAAATTCCAAACCCTCACCCAAAAAAACAATCACTATATTTTTTGGGCATGTGCTGCGACTGCAGAATGTTTATCCCACGTTACAGGTTTATCCTTGAACCTCCCCTAAGTGACATAGCCCATGGCAAAGTTTTGCCGAACCGCAGTCTGTTGCAGTGGACGACAGGGGCCGAAAGTGCCTTTGTTGAACTAAAAAAGGCTCTTCAAACTACAACTTCACTGGGGGTTCCAAATCCAAACAAGCCTTTTGTACAAATGGTAGATGAGAAGCGTGGCTGCACGACATCTGTATTATTGCAGGATCATGGGGGAAGATTGAGGCCAGTCGCATATTTTTCAGCTAAACTAGACCCCGTAGCGGCAGGATTGCCTAAATGTCTGTGAGCAGTGGCCGCGGCTGCAAAGGCTGTTGTAGTATCCAGAGTTATAGCCGGCTATGGTGAATTAATCCTTCTGGTCCCACATGCAGCATCCTTACTGTTTTCCGAGAAAAGAACAGCACACATGTCAACAGCAAGTTGGCTCAGATATAATACTGTGCTCTTGGGGATGTATAACTTTACAATAAAGCGATGTAACGTCCTAAATCCTGCTAGCTTGCTCCCCAAAGAAGGAGACAGGGACCCACATGTTTGTGTCCCAGCAACGAATGAAATTTGCAGCCCTCGACAAGATTTACAGGATTCACCACTTCAGAATCCAGATATGGAGTTTTTTGTGGATGGGTCAGCATTCAGGAGCAAGGAAACGGGCTAGAATTGCTTTGGGTATGCTGCAGTGACTACCTACGACATAGTCAAAGCGGGATCACTCCCTTCTCATCTGTCAGGGCAAGCAGCAGAGCTGATTTCCTTGACGTAGACATGCAAATTAGGTGTGGGAAAGACACTGAATAGTTACACCAATAGCAGATATTAATTGGGGTTAGACAGGATTTTGTAAACCTGTGGAAACACAAGGGCTTCTTTACCGACACTTGAAAGCCCATTACACACCGTGGCCTGATTTCTGACCTCCTGGAAGCCGTTCTATTGCCCAAGTCAATCGTTGTGTATAAATGAGAAGCCCACACAAAAAATAATGATTTTATTTCCCAAGGCAATGCAAAGGCAGACTCAGCAGCAAGAACGGCAGTCCAGCATCCGCCAAGTGAGAAGATTAACATGTGTATGACAATTGTTGTACCCCAGCAGCAGACATACGAGAGTTACAGTCACAGGCCAAACCAGAAGAAAAGCGTGAGTGGACAAAAGCAGGATGCAGTGCGAGGGAGGGAGTATGGTGTGGCTCCAATGGTAAACCCTCTCTACAACGATCATTATTTCCATTCTATGGCAAACTGACACACGGTAAGGACCATGTGTCAAAAGTTTTGGGGGGTGGGGAGTGTACAACATTCTTTCAGCACACTGGTACAGTAAGGGATTTACTGATTATTCCCAGACATATTGTCGGTGTTGTGTAATTTGTGACACTAATAATTTGGGGAGGGGAATACACTTGAATCAGGCAGCACACCCCCAACCCCAAACACCTTTTGAACATTTACAGATAGATTTCATTGAACTAACGCCCAACGAAGGGAAAAGGTATTGTCTGGCAACATTTGATATATTTTCCAAATGGTTGGAAGTGTTTCGTCTACACAGGATGCCAATGCAGTAGCCAAAGCTTTGCTTACTGAAATAATTCCGACATGGGGCATCCCTGACAGGCTGAGAAGTGACAATGGGGCACCATTTGCCAATACAGCTTTACAACCGATCAATGATTATTTGGGAATACATATGAGAAAACACTATGCGTACCACCCAGCGAGCGATGTGGCAGTGGAAAGAAAAAATGCTCCGCTAAAAAAAATCACAAAAAGTTGTGAGGAACGAGGGGTGACATGGACAAAGTTTCTTCTAATCGTGCTAATGTTTATCAGATCTAGGATGAGAGGCAGAGCTAACCATACCCCATTAGAGATTTTGTTTCGTAGACCACCCAACACAAGAATTGGCCCAAGACCTAAGGTAAGACAGCTAACAAGCCACTGTGAGGATGAGATGTTATGTTACTGTATAAGACTCTATAGATTTTTATCTCAAATACAGAATCAAGTGAAAACAACACTACCCCAGCCAGCAAGACGGAAAATTCATGATCTAGAACCTGGAGACTGGATAGTGGTGAAAAAATTCAGGAGGAATACCTGGAAGGTGAAGAGATGGCTTGGACCGTTGCAAGTGCTCCTTGAAATACAGACAACTGTTAAAATCGCAGAAAGAGCCACGTAGATACACACCAGTCATTGCAAGCGTGTAGCTGGGCCTGAGGAGACATCAGACAGTATATGTCTGCTCAGTACTCCTTGCATTGAGGCATCTGGATTAGTGTAATGAGTCAATCCTGCTGGATTAAGAATAAACCTCATTTATTTGCTCTTGCTAATGAATGAGTCAAGTCGATATAATTCCCACGACACAAGTGCTCAATATTGCTTTACGTATGTTTGGATCTTCATTACATACAGCCAGTGGCTGACAGTCTCTCCGCCCTGAAATAGCTCAGCTTTACCATAGGAAAATTCACATGAATGGCACATTTCACTAATTGGACTCAGTCTACCAAAATTCAGTACAGAAAGACTGCCTTTTGCACATTTTTTTGAATAGGAAAATGCAGAGACGAATTGTACAGCCCCAAAGTTTATTAGTTAGCAGTTGAATCTTTTCATTGAGTGTTGAGTAACAGTAAAAGACAAACAAAAGCAAACCCGAGTACAAATTGTCTTTATCAAACTGATTGCAGCTATAATACCAAAGCTGAAGTCCATGTAATGGATCTTAAAAATCAATTGTTCCATTAAAATTGCTGATACAATATACATTATTTTTAAAGTAAATAATGGAGATTTCAGAACATTTACAGCAAAGCGATGTGAACAGAAATTGAAGTTAAAAACATAGAACCTCTCTCCACCCAAGCACTGATCCCAGTATCTCAGGATGAGGATGGGGTGCAGAGAGAGGAGTTAGTCACACTGTGTCAGCTGTACATTAAACATCTGTTTTTACAGGTCATTTCAACATGATTAAAAAATTACAGTGTGCAAGTCTCAAACATTTCATGAGATTACCCTCAAACAAAAGTCAATGAGAAGCAATCTATATGATGATCTGTGGCCATATTGGAAATTTTGAAGCATTTTGGAGCTGTTTAATCCACGACATCACTTCATTCTTTCTGGTCACGTCCACATTTAACTTACAGCTGTATTCCGACCTGGAATAGAGAGTTTAAGTTAGAAAGCAGAGAACCCACTTTCATGTACACAGTGCATAGAAATTACTGAAGTGCCCAGGCAAACTGCAAATCTGACAGATAGCAATGCCAAGGTTAATCTGTGGAACTCATTGCTACAGGTGGCTATGGAAACAGGGCAAGATAAGCTCTTGACTGGTAAGGGTACAGGGAGAAGGCAGGAGGATGGGGTTGGGAAACATATCAGCCATAGTTAAATGGTGGATCAGATATGATGGGATGAATACCCTGATTTTGCTCCCATGGTCTCTGGAGTTTTGCATTACACTGACAGTAGATATTTACAGTTGTGTTATGGATGGTAGATTACAATTCCAGAGATTTCCAAAAGTCACAGCAATCACTGACTCGGAAACATCACAATTCTTTCATTGTTGCTGGTGAAATACCTAAAGTCCCTCCTTAATAACATGGTATTACTACACCAAAGGAACAGCATCAATTCAAGACAGCAGCATCCCTCCACCATCTTCTCCAGGGTATATAGTAAGCAGTCTGCAAAAATCAATATCTCTGAATAAACTAAAAATACAAGGTTGGCAATAACAATGCAATCATAAGTCACGTGTGGTAGAAGGAAAAACTAGACTAAGATCTTATAACAGGACCAGTACTACTCATACAGCTAACAGAGCTGTCTGAGACAGGATAGGGTCCAGGGTGCTTCAGATTTGACAAAGAATCCCTACAGCGTCCAGAGATTACCTGTTTCATTGGTCTGTCATTACAGACAGGAGGGGTGATTTGAGTACTGTTTCACCTCGACGACGTGTTCAAGTTACACTGCAACCAGCAAAATCGGATGTGAAGCGGCTTTGAGGCAGCTTCAACACAATTCCTGGAGGAGATTTTGCAATCTAACCCAAGATGTACCTGTCTGAGGTTAGGCAGGAATGCAGTATTGTGTCCATCAGATAGCTACAAACTTATTAAATTGCAAAGTAGGTTTAAGGGGTTAATAGTCTAGGTCGGCTCTTTACAGCACTCACAGCGAGAATTACACAGGAATGCTGCTACTGGTCAGAACTGGAACCTGGTTTGAAAGTATTCCTCCTTTCACCACATCCAAAATATCTGGTATACTTACGTGGACCGTGGTAGCTGGAGTCCAGGATAGCTGTAAGAGGAAAAAAAAACTGAGGATCGTTTGTCTCCAGTGAGGATGACTATGGGTTCAAGTCTCATTTGAGGAATTAAACGTCACAGGGTTATAAGCTATTGCGATATTTCAGACAGCTGCACTGTTAGAGGTGCTGCTTTTTGGCTGAGACAATAAATTCAGTTCGCCTCTGCCTGAGAAGTGAAAGATTCATTTGGCACAAATTAAAAGCTGAAGTTTTGATCAATTTTTTACCATTCAAACGATGACAGATTACTTTATTTTTTTTAAATTTGGAAGTCAATGATGTAACCATATACACACATCAGATTACCTTTGTGTACTGAAGTTGTTTTGAACCTCATATGAGTGTAGACTGTCATAATGACTGTGGCAGCATGCAGTTTGTTCAGCAAACGGCCAAACACCTCCACTAAACCCCGTGGCAATTAGAAATGACAGACAGCTAAAGAATGCATCTGACTGCCTTCAGTCATACCTCAGCACACAGGCACCTTTAGAGTGACAGTCAGGGCTGATGTTGAGTTTGGCACCACAGGAGTTGACAGATCTTTAGATAGAGCAATGCTCGACCAAGTCCAAGTGAAGGGAAGAAAAGGAACCCGAACCAATGCCACCTTAGGTAACCAGCAATGTTTAATCTTGGACGAAGCTCAGTTTAAAAGAACCAATACAGACAAGAAACAAAATTAACCTTTTTTATAAAATATCTTGCAACAACTGTAACAAACACCTCATTGGAGAAACTGCAGAAAACTAGCTACCAGGGTAAATAAACATCAACTTGCCACCAAAAGACATGATCCCGAACGGGGACAACACATCCATCCTAGGACAGGCCAAACAGACATGCTCAAGAATTCCTCGAAGCATGGCATTCCAGCTGCAACTCTATAAACACACACATTGACTTGGGCCCCATTTACCACCCTCAAAAAAGAGCAAGAAGTCGCACTACCAACACAGAAAATGATTCACCACATGAAATTAGATCACCCATCCAAGCAAATCGAAACAATTGGAAAGCGGGACATAAAACCAGCGCTTCACCAGAGGCTTACGGATGTTACCTCGCATGGTGACAAAACGTCTGAAAACAAACACTTCAGCTCAGCGAGCAAAGTTACTTGCAGACAACAAGATTAAGTTGAAAACAGCTCTAAGCCAGGATGCTAGGCAGTCTCAACATCAACATAGCTGCCCAGTGAAGCAGAGTGTGGTGTCGTAACTCTGACGTCGTGCAGGAGACAGTATTAAATTGACAAGTTCAAGGACCAGCCAGAGTCACAACATTTTATCATTCAATTTGAATGGGCTCAAACAGAACGCTTCCTAAAAAAAAACAGTGATTACCTTAGCTCTTTGTACTATCTTCACAGTAAAAAGACTTCTGGGATTTATTTATTAAAGAATGTAAAACAGCATGTCCCATTCTAAAAGACTTCCCCTAAATTAGTTTAATATATCATTACAACTCCATGACTGTAGACTTTTCCTATAAATTCTGTAGCATATGAAGAAGCATCATTTCGAAAGCCAGTGCTTTGCAAAAAAAACCTGTCGGACTATAAACAGATGTTGTGAGATTTTAAAACTTTGTCCACCCCAGTCCAAAGTCATGATAATCAGCATGAAACAATGCCTATAGTCCAATGGGATCAAATGTGAAACGAGAGTACCCCAGTAGGGATTGACACTTGAATGCCAGACAGTAAAACTGTGTATTCCTAACATGGCATTGGCCCAGCAAATTCCAGTAGCCAGCTCCCTTCTCTATTTTCCTAGTCCTGTTCTATTTGGAGGATTGTCTTATTTTCGTTTCTCCCACCATCCCAACCCCACTCCCCCACCCCACCCTAGAGGCTCACCTTTAACATACATCAGCCACATTATCACTCCAGCAAGCAAGATGATCAGCCGAATCACAAAGAATAGGGCTCCGACAACAGTCTTGGGTTATGTCAATTAGGAATACTCTGGACTTCTGTTCAAATCAACACAGATAGTGTCATAAGCTTCACATTGACAATCACATCAGGTAGTACCTTTTGGTTTAGGTCCGATGTTCTGAGGAAATATAAACATGACGTAGGACGATCGAAGGCAATTTGGCCCTTCAAGCCTGGCTTACCAGTTACTAAGATCCGAATTGATCTGATTGCAGCTGAACTTCACTTTCCCTACCCTGTTCCCACAATGTCAATACACTGTTTGATCAATAAGGTAACTTACGAAAATTCAAGAACAGCTGCCACTGCTTTGTGGATTGAATTCCACAAGCTACCCATAAAAGAACATTAATGGGTTAAGATCCAACGTATGCAAACATTCGTCACTGCAGAAAAAAAGAAGGACGAGTAGGAAGTGCTGACTACTGGATTTCCAGCAGCATTTCTTAATACCACTGTAGTGGTATAGAGTAATCTGTACAATGTTATACTGAATTCAAGGTAAGATTCCAGTACCTTCCATGGGATTGAGCAAAAACTTATTAAGGGTAATTATGTCCATTAACATCGGACAGAATAGAATTGGTTGCCCTTTCCCACCAGAGCAATGTTTTACAGTTGGGAGAAAAGTGGCTTGCAAGTTGTCAACATTGAATCAGGATGCTGCTAATTTTCAATACAGCTCCATACACAAATATCCTCCACCTGATAGTTCGTTTTGGTTGTCAGGATCAGTTGGCTCCAGATTTCATTACAGCTATGGTCCAGACATGAAAGTAGCATCCTAAAAGGGAGAGAAGTGTGGTTAACATTTTCATTAAAACAGCATTTGATAAAGAATGCTATCAAGGGAACTGTAGTAAAATTTAAGTCAGTGAGCATCAATGGGAAAGTCATTTCTATCTCAAAGAAAGCTTGTTTTGTTGGAGGCCAATCATTTCCACCAGAGTAGGAATTCCTCAGGTCAGTGTCCTCAATCCAAGTATCTTCAGCTACTTCAACTGCGCAGCTCACCTTGGAGAAATGGGACATAAATGTGCCTAGATGATTAAGAGAACACTTAAGGATTCATATTGAAACCTATTGGAGAAGTCACGTTGATACAGAAAAGGAATAACTAGCAGCTTATAATGGAGGAGAAGCGGCAGGAATTAAGAAAAAGCTTCCCTGGAACTAAATGTGGGTAAAGTGGTGACTTAAGATTCAGTTGTCATTTGTATTTATTGACGATGGTTAACCTGTTAATTCAGTTATTCTCCCCCACAGTACAGAGCACTCCAACATTGTATAATCTACACAATATTGCTTCAGATTTTTTTTAAACAGTGCTTCTTACACCAGTGCACGCTCTTGACTTCATTCAGGCTGCTGTGTTGCACACGACAGGTGCATTTCTCCCTCGGACAGTTGCTGGTACTGAAGGATATCCTCCACCTGATAGTTCGAGTCACCATCTGATAACAGGACAGTGTTGATGACACCACCAGGAATTGGTACTCTATTTTTCAGCCCTGTGACTTTGATCTGGGGAGGGTAAAAACCAGTGACATGACATGAGAGCAGAGCTGACTGTGCAGAATGCTGAGATGCTTTAGGTCGGAGAGTGACTGTCGGTTCAACTGGAACAGAAAGAAAGCTCATAACAAAAGCACAGGGCAAGTTCAAATGTTTTCAGTTTGTGTTTGACTTTCCCATCCTCATTTGTAATCCCTGAATAACATTAATTGGATCTGTTAAATCCTGTTGAATGCCTATGTTCGGCCTAGCCTTCATTCAGGTGACCAAAATTAATATATGCTTTGGAAATTGTGAAATTGCAACATAAACACAATACTTGAAAACAACATCCATATATCCCCGATTGATCCACAGTAAGATATAGTCTCACTCATAATAGCTCGAACTCTCCAGAAACCCTAGTGTAACCTGCTAGTCAGACTAGGTGACAGCTCAAGCAGTGCGAAGAGACAATGTTGGATATTAAATGCAGTAACTTCTAAATTATGCTGAGCAAGTTCCAGGCAAACAGCATAATGTACAGCATCAGCACGGAATACCTATTATTGAGTGACAAGCATCACTATTTAGAAAAGAGCAAGGTTAGATTTAACTTTAAAATTTAAGCAATTTCATTAATCAACCTGTTTGGACACTTTGGTACAAACCTTGGAGGTGGGGCTTAAACCTGGGCTTCAATGCAGTCGAAACACTAAAACGAGCAGAGCAGGAATATTTGTCTTACAGTGACCACCATGTGATCAAAGTGCGATATTGTATTTAAACGAGCAAAATATGAAATTCTCAAGGTCTTAGTTTTAGGACAGGGTGGCTGCGGTTAAATAAGATTAAGTGTGCTCACTGTAATTGGGTAAAAACAGTAACTGTGTAAAATATAGAAAGTGGGAAGTGTTGATAATGTTGAACCCGTTTATGCATCCAAAGTGGGGAAGAGACATCAATTGCCTAAAGATCACAGACACTAAAGTAAGAAATAAAATAAATACAAAGTAACAGGAGGGCTCTTGACGCACAGTGGTTGTGTACCTACACTTAAGTCCCACCTGTTCCAGAGGGGTGTCATTGCAGCAGTGAATAGGTTGATTAGAAAACATAATAGCATCTGATGAATGGAAGTGATCAGTAGCACATGATAAAACAGAGGAGCCACAACCCAACTCCTGCACTGAAAGGAGTGAACAATGAAGACAAGCGTGTTAAACATCTTTTCATACTCCCTGCATACATGTGAGGCAAACTTCAAAGACATATGCACCGGCACCCCTTGGTCCCTCTACTATAGAGTTATCTCAGGCCCTACGATTCATTGTATAAACCCTACTCCTGCATGTTGTATCAAAACGCAAATACCTCAACTTATCCAGATTGAACCCCATTGCCATTTTTCATCCCAACTGATTAAGATCCCTCTGTACTCTTCGATAATTTTCTTAGTCTACTGTCATCAATTTTGGTGTTTGTAAATTTCCTAACCATGCCTTCTAATTTTCCTTCCAAATCCATTTTATCAGTGACAAACAAGAGTACCCAGACTGATCCCTGTGGAATTCCTGCTGATCACAGGCATCCAGTTTGAAAAACAACCTTCCACCATTACTGTCTCTTGGCATTAAGCTAATTTTGTATCTCACTGGCAAGCTCTCCCTGATTCCCATGTGACCTAACTTCAGTAATTAAGTCTTTCACAAGGTTCCACATGGTAGACTAAAGTCCACGTCAAGCATGTTTAGCACAGGTGATGTCAGAACACTTAACTACAGTGCATGTGGTTGAGGCAGGGTTCAATGGAGGCATACTTGGGGGACTGGGCTGATTATTTGGATAGAAATGGTATAGGGATATGGAGTAAAGGCGGGAGATTTGTCGTAGGTCGTGATGATTGAAGAGCTGGTACACTCATAATGGGCCAAGTGGCCCTATGCACCATAATCATTTGAGGTTGTAGAGGACTGATCGTGCAAAAGATCCCTCGAACGGAACAGTGTGGGCTGAGGATCTCTAACTCAGACTGAGGCAGGGACCATATTTCCAATGCAATGCAGTGTTGCCCAGTCTAGGGGATGGTGGTGATACAGACCCTGGGAAAAGCTCTCCTCTCAGACACACACTGGGGCAGGGGGCACTGCTGGCATCTCACTGTGCTTCGGGGGAGGCAGGGAAGTGCTTAGATTTTCCTGTGCTCCCCAACCAATCCAGGGGAAGGAGGGGCAGTGCAGGCATCTCCCTTCGCCACACCGCCTCACGCCCGGAGCCGCTCTCAACTTTCCAGGGCAGCACCTCACTCTCCCGGATACCAATAGTGGACGGACATGTCGCGAGAACTTCTTGGAAAATGGCTTCCCCTCTCTCATTCATGAATCTCTCCGCATAAGACTTCATCCAGTCTTTAACCAAAATGAACCTCTTCTGGTTAAAGTCGAAATACATGTTCAGCAGTTGGTGGTAGATGAACTGGTCGAAGTAGATCCATTTCCTGGAGCTGTTAAACTCACAGCCGGGAGCTATGCTCAAGGCACGAGTCTCTGAGAGGCACAAAGATTTTAATGGAGTTAGTGCGGGTGCGAGCCTGCTGGTCATTTGTATTTAATATCAGTACCATTCACAGTAATCACAATGTAACGTATGAAAACAAGCTGGAGGGGAAGACAGCAGCACATTTCAGGAGCCCCCGAATGCCCACTGGGGTGAAATACTTTGGGAAATTACTATAATCTTTGAAATATCAACTGAAGAAAACAAATTCAGTCACAGTTGCATCTCCCTGGCAGACGGAACATGAACCCAGGCCTTCTTGTTACAGATAAAGACATGACCACTCGGTGCAAGACACACACACACACCCCATAGCCTAAGAGGCAGGGATACTTCCACTGCAGTACAAGACCCCCATGATTTGAGATTGTTTATGATCAATCATCACAGTCCATGGACACATCGGCAGGAGTTCCTCAGTCTAGAAATTCTCAAATTCACCAGTTCAAATATTTTATTACTACCTCGAGAGCAGATGTGGCTTAAATCTACACGCCCTGGCTCAGGTGGGGACTTTGCCACTCTACCATAACAGCCCTCCTAATTTGTTTTCAACTTAATTTTTTTGAATAAAGGCAACAGTGGGCGGCACGGTGGCACAGTGTTTAGCACTGCTCCCTCACAGCACCAGGGACCTGGGTTCAATTCTCGTCTCAGGCAATGTCTGTGTGGAGTTTGCATATTCTCCCAGTGTCTGTGTGGGTTTCCTTTGGGTGCACCGGTTTCCTCCCACAGTCAAACATGTGCAAGTTCAGTGAATTGGCCAAGATAAGTTGCCCGATGTGTTAGGTGAAGGTGGGTGTGTTGCTCTGCGGAGGGTCGGTGTGGACTTGTTGGGCTCAAGGGCCTATTTCCACACTGTAAGTAATCTAATCTAAATAGGGCGAAACAATCGTTCCATGAAAACTCGGGGAACTAAGTCACATGCACAACAGATTAATGTCGAACTTTTGATTCATTATTGCCAAACAAACCTCTGAGTATGTCTCATATCAACAAAAAGCATATATTTTACTCAATGTCAACATTTTTTTAAAAATCAGTACTTATCATAAAGTTTTACTTTCCTTACATGGGGACATACATCAAACAGTTGAATATTGAGGAAGCATAGACCTTCCATCAAACACTTAAGATGTTCCAGACTTCGTTCAAAAATTCAAAAACACTGCACAATATTTGTTGATGCCAGGCAAAAGTGAGCACTGCAGATGCTGGAAACCAGAGTTTAGATCCGAGTGGTGCTGAAAAAGCACAGCAAGTCAGGCAGCATCCGAGTAGCAGGAAAATCGACGTTTCAGACAAAAGCCCTTCATCGGGAATAGGGTTGATGCCAGTTGTTTGTAATGCTTCTCCATTCTTATTAATGACAACATATCTTTTGTTTATTGACTTGTCTGATTGCTATATACTCAGTCAGCTGTACAGCACAGAAATAACCCGTTCGATCCAACTTGTCAATGCTGACCAGATATCCTAACCTAATCTATTTCCATTTGCCAGCACTCGGCCCACATCCCTCTAAACCCTTCCTATTGATATACCCATCCGGATGCTTTTTAAAGGCTGTAATTGTACTAGCCTCCAACACTTCATTTGGCAGCTCATTCTATACATGCACCACCCTCTCCGTGAAACATTTGCCACTTAGGTCTCTTCTATATCTTTCCCGTCTCATGCTAAACCTATACCTCAAACTTTGGACTCCCCCATCCCAGGGAAAAAGACTTTTCTATTTATCCTATCCATGCCCCTCAATTTTATAAACCACGAGAACACTTAGCTTCTGATGCTCCAGGGAAAACAGCCACAGCATATTTAGCCTCTGCTGAGAGCTCAAACCCTCACAATATCCTTGTAAATCATTTTGGAGACTTTCAAGTTTCACAACATCCTTCGGATAGGCAGGAGATCAGAACTGCAAGAGAAGGTTCAATTAAACACAATCAAGAATGAACCCACGTTGGTTCCTCTACTTTTTGTCATTATATAAATGATTTGGATGCGAGCATAAAACGTATGGTTAGTAAGTTTGCAGATGACACCAAAATTGGAGTTGTAGTGGACAGCGAAGAAGGTTACCTCAGATTACAACAGAATCTGAATCAGATGGGTCAATGGGCTGAGAAGTGGCAGAGTTTAATTCATATAAATGCGAGGTGCTGCATTGTAGGAAAGCAAATCTCAGCAGGAGTTCTACACTTAATGGTAAGATCCTAGGGAGTGTTGCTGAACAAAGAGACCGTGGAGTGCAGGTTCACAGCTAATTGAAAGTCGAGTCCCAGGTCGATAGGACAGTGAAGAAGGTGTTTGATCTGCTTTCCTTTATTGGTCAGAGTGTTGAGTACGGGAGTTGGGAAGTCATGTTGCGACTGGACAGGTCATTGGTTAGGCCACTTTCGGAATATTGAGTGCAATTCTGGTCTCCTTCCTATCGGAATAATGTTAGGAAACTTGAAAGACTTTAGAAAGGACTTACAAAGATGTTGCCAGAGTTGGAGTATTTGAGCTGTAAGGAGATGCTGAACAGCCTGGGGTTGTTTTTGCTGGAGCGTTAGAGGCTGAGGGATGACTTTATGGAGGTTTACAAAGTCATGAGGGGCATGGATATATTAAATAGACAATGTCTTTTCCCTGGGGTCGGGGAGTTCAGAACTATAGGCCATAGGTTTAGGGTGAGAGGGGAAAGATATGAAAGAGACTGAAAGGAAAACTTTTTCATGCAGCGTATGGAAAAAGCTGCCAGAGGAGGTAGTGGACTCTGGTAGAATTGCAACATTTTAAATGCATTTGGATGGGGAGATGAATAGTAAGTGTTTGGAGGGATATGGGCCGGGTACTGGCAGGTGGAACGAGGTTGCATTGGGATACCTAGTCGCATGGACGGGTTGGACCGAAGGGTCTGTTTCCATGCTGTACATCTCTATGACTCTGACTCCATTAGGAGATGCTGGTGGTGGACTGGAGTATTTGAAGTTAAAAATCACACAGCACCAGGTTATAGTCCAACAGGTTTAATTGTAAGCACTAGTTTTCTAAGCAGCACTACTTCATTAGGTGGTTGTGTGATTTTGTATCTCTATTCAGTACTGCAGACCTACAGCAGTGGGGCACTTTTAAAAACTATACTTAACTGTTCCTTTGCTGGTTCCTCCAAGGTTAGTTGTGAATTTCATTGTTTGTTATTATTTTTCCAGATGCACTCTGCTGTCCAGAGATTCATGAACTCACAAAGCAAAAAACACTAATTGTGCAGATTCACTGTCAGTTTGCAGGTTTCTTTCTGTCTGTTTGTCTCGCTTCTGCCTATGTGCTTGCTTTCTTTGTCTGCCTTTCATCATTTTAAAGAACCGTTGTTTAAACCTTTCTCTCCAAACTCCAAAACAATGGAACAGCATATGAAACACTTATGAAATAGTTGATCCCGTAATTCAAGGAAATGACCTTCAACACCCAAGAACCTCAAAAAGGACCAACTCTTTACAGCCACAGTTTTTCCTGTCCTCCACCTTGGATTGCGCAGAATATTAATATACTCTCATCAGAACAATATTAGGCTATTCAACCCTTTAGGTCTGCTGTTCTATTCAATAATATCATGTCTGATCTTGTGTGGTCTCCCCTCTTCTTCCCTGAACCCATGACTTCTTATACTGTTTGGTAAGCTTCAGTGATATTGCCTTGAATAAGTTAAATCAGCCTCCACTAGCTGCTGGGATTAAAATTCCACATTCTGATGGCCCTCAATATATGTTAAGTCTTAAAAAGGAGACTTCCCCTTAAAACTATTTACTGAGCTCCCCCCATAAAAGGACACCCCCTGCCCCGACATTCCGTCGTATCCTGTCCCTTCTTGTGTGTTCCAATAAGGTCATTTAATTTATCTCAACATCAACCCAATATGGAGTTAACTGTTCAACCTTCTCTCGCAAGATTCCTTGACCTCAGGAATCAATCAACTGAACATTTTCTGAGCTGCTTCTGAATCAGTTATGTCCCTGCTCCCAAAAAACCAAAATTATATTCTACTCCAAATATGGTCTCACCAAAACACTGAACAACTACCATAGAAGTTAATTACTATTCTCCTTGCAGTAAGTACTAACATTCGTTTTGCCTTCTGAATCACTATTTCCAGTTCAATTTTTATTTATGCTCTAACACACTCAGATTGCTCTCTACATTCAGATTCTGATATATCTCTCCCCATTTAAGTTATCTATTACTCAATCCAAAAATGGGAATGTTCACATTTATCTACATAATCCTCCACCGATCAAATTTTAACTATTCACTTAACTCATTTGCATACTCACCGCTAAACTTGGTATGATTAAATTTCACTCTCATACATTCGGTCCACTCATCCAGCTTAAATCGTAGATAATTGAGATTATCATCTCATCCCATCCCTGTGGCATTGTACAGAGACAGCGTGCCATTTAGAGTTAGAGTCATAGAAGTACAACACGGAACCAGACGTTTCAGCCTAACTTGTCAGTGCTGACCAGATATCCGAACCTAATTTCGTCCCATTTGCCAGCACTTGCCACATATCCCTTTAAGTCTATTCATATGCTCATCTACACGACTTTGAAATGTGTAATTTTACCAGCCTCCACCACTTCCTCTGGTAGCTCATTCCATACACACATCTTCTGCGCGACAAAGTCTTCCCTTAGGTCCTGTTTATATCTTTTCCCTCTCATTTTTAAACCCCTGCCCACTCGTTCTGATCTTCCCAGGGAAAGATCCATTTATCATATCCATGTCCCTGAAAATTTTATAAACCTCTAATGTCACCCCTCAGCCTCCGACACTCAGGGAAAATAGACCCAGCCTATTCAGCCTCTTCCTACAGCCCAAATTCTCCAACGCTGGCGACATTCTTTCAAATCTTCTCTGAACTCTCACAATTTTCACAGCATATTTCCAATAGGAAGGAGATGAGAATTATTCCCACACTGCTTCTGGTTATTTCATTAATTCTTTATCCATGCAAATGTGTTATTTCCAAATTTTTCTGTACAGTCAGATTTAATATGTATGGAAATCCAAGCAGACCACATATACTAATTCTGATTACCTTGGGTATTACTGCACCACAACTATAGGACTACTGACAATTTTTCTTTTGTAAAATAATATTGTGGTGAGATCAGGACAAAAAAACAATTTAAGTTAGGTATCCTTTCATCAGATGACAAATGTTAGGCTAACCAAATAATATCTTCCTGTTCTCTGCCTCCCTCAAAAGGCAATGTCTTTTTGAAACCTACTGGGCAAACTGACGATAAAGTTGTTTCCCACCACCTCTTCCGTTTATCTTTGTACCTTGCGCATCTTCTTGTCTATACTTTTATCACTGCTTGAAACATTTTACATTTTTTTAAAAAATAATTCACCTGCAACAGTAACAATTTCATTCAGCAGATGCTTTCACATCAGCTGTGCTTTTTCAGCACATTTTAATCATTTTTAAATTCCTATTTCGAGCATTCTAGTAAGCTAACAGTTTTCTTTAAGATTCAAATGGAACATACTTTCTACTGAAAACAGAAAACTCCTGTGCCTCACAAAATAACCTTCAACAACACCAGGCTGCATGAGTACCTTAAGCTGGTAAATCAGCTCATCTCATGGCTGGAATGAGTGAACACCTTTCAACCTCAGTGTACCAAGTACTGAATGTCCAAAACTGAATTGAGGGAGATCATACCAATGTTTAAAGAAGCTTTAACATTTCATGCTTACAGGTAAACGGCCACCTTTCTCATCAGCGCAATAGCCACTTCAATAATTGAAGCCAATGACCACTATGTAGAGTCATGACAATAGACACTTCAGTCCAACTTATCCATTCCGACCAATTATCCCGATCTACTCTCGTCCCATATGCCAGCACTTAGCCCATATCCCTCTAAACCCTTCCTTTCCGTACATCCATCCACATGCATTTTAAATGCGGCAACAGTACCAGTGTCTACGACTTCTTCTGGCAGCTCATTCCACATACTCAGCACCCTCTGCGTGAAAATGTTGCCCCTTGAGTCCCTTGTATATCTTTCGCTTTTCACCCTAAGTCTATACCCTCTCGTTCTTGAATCCCCCACCTCAGGGATGAGCTTTATCTATTCACCCTATCTATTCCCCTCATGATTGCATAAACCTTTACAGAGGATCCTCAATTTTCTGAATATCAATTATCCGAATATTTAGTTCTTCGAATGAGATTGCGACGTCACGATAGAAAGATAACTTCAAAGAGCTGTTTCAACCCTGATTGCGTCTTTTGTTTACAGGTACAATGATTAAAAACGAACTCGGCTCACTAAAATGCTGCTGAGACCAGTCCTGGACAGTCCAGGCACTGCCTCAAAACGACTGACCTCCCGCCCTGTCTCTTCCTCCAACACTTTCCCTCGGATTCTACACAAGGGTGTACTTGTGTAAACCCCCATTCCACAGATAATTGCGCTGGCATTACCCTGTACATGCAAAAGTGGAACCTGTCAAAAAGTTGGAGTAAAATGTTGTGTGCATGTGTGTGCTATTTGGAGACCCCACCTGCAAAGTCAGCAGCAAAAGAATAATTTGATTTGGGATGGTCAGCATGGTTTTGTGAAGGATAGGTCGTGTCTCACAAATCTTATTGAGTTCTTTGAGAAGATGACTAAACAGGTAGATGAGAGTCAACCGTTTGCTGTGGTGTATATGGACTTCAGCAAAGCGTTCGATAAGGTTCCCCACAGTAGGCAATTGTACAAAATTTCGATGAATGGCGTTGTGGGAAATATAGCAGTTTGGATCAGTAACTGGCTTGCTGAAAGAAGGCAGAGGGTGGTAAAGGTTGATGGGAAATGGTCATCCTGAGTCCAGTTCCCAGTAGTGTACCGCAAGGTTGGTTGTTGTGTCCACTGTTGTTCGTCATTTTTATAAATGACCTGAATGAGGGCGTAGAAGGGGGGCTTAGTAAATTTGCAAACGGCACTAAGGATGGTGGAGTTGTGGATAGTGACGAAAGATGTTGTTGGTTACAGAGAGACATAGCTAAGCTATAGAGCTGGGCTGTGTGGTGGCAAATGGAATTAAATGTGGGCAAGTGCGTGGTGATTCACTTTGGTTGGAATAACCGGAATGCAAGGTATTGGGCGAATGGTAAGATTCTTGGTAGTGTAGATGAGCAGGAGATGTCGGTGTCCAGGTACACAGACCCTTGAAAGTTGCCACCAAGGTTGACAGCATTGTTCAGCAGGCATTCAGTGTGTTAGCTTTTATTCATAGAGGAATCGATTTCTGGAAACATGAGGTTATGCTACTGCTGTATAAAACTCTGGTGCGGCCACAATTGGAGTATTGTGTACCGTTCTGGTTACCGCATTATAAGAAGGATGTGGAAGCTTTGGAAAGGGTGCAAAGGAGATTCACTAAGATGTTGCCTGGTATGCAGGGAAGGTCTTACGATAAAAGGCTGAGGGACTTGAGGATGTTTTCATTAGAGAGAAGAATGTTGGAAGGTGACTTAATAGAGGCATATAAGATAATCAGGGTTAGATAGGGTGTACAGGGAGTCCCTTTTCACAAGTATGGTGACGGTGAGAGCGAGGGGGCATAGCTTGAAATTGAGGGGTGACAGATACAGGACAGATGTCAGAGCTAGATTATTTACTCAGGGAATAGTAAGGTTATGAAATTGTTTGCGTGCAACAGTAGTAGATTCGCCAACTTTAAGTACATTTAAGTCGTTATTTGACAATTATATGGATGTACATGGAATCGTTAGATGGGCGTCAGATTGGTGCGACAGGTCGGCAAAACATCGAGGACCAAAAGGACTCTACTGCGCTGTAATGTTCTGTGTTCTATGTTCAGTCTTACTGTTTCTGTACAGTCCAGCTGCCCTGGGGATGGGCGGGCATGGAGATGAGGCAAATCAGCCGGGGGGCAGGGGCACAGACAGGTGTTGGACGGTGGGTGTGGGGGTCAGGCATGCGCAGACGGGCTTGGTGGTGAAGGCAGTGTTGGGGGCCAAGGTTACCTCCTTTGGTGAATGGCGAGCAGAATTCACATAAAATCCCAAGCCCCAGAGGAAATCAATTAACCAAATAATAAATAACCTGAATGAAATAGTGCTCGCCCATCTGATGCAGATAATCGAGTTTCCTTTGTGTAAGGTCACCGCTTAAACTCTGATGCACTGGAAAAACAACCCCAGCCTACTCAGCCTCTTCCTGTAGTGCAAATCTTTTCTGAACCCTTTCATGTTTCACAACATATTTCCAATACCAAGGAGATCAGATTTGTGCGCAATATTCAATATAGGATGAGTTTAAAATGTAAACTTGACAATGCGTCAGGACAAGAGGGAGCAAACCATTCCTTACATTTCACCCAAAGTGTGAACCGTAGAGATAGAAACGCAAAGTGTCACAGAAAGTGTTGTTAACGACTTTCTATATAAACATTATAGTTTTTTAATTGAGGTTACTGTTGACTGACGAGTTATGGGGAGATGGCCAGAAAGTGAGCATAGGAATAAGGACCCAGATTGTGTCTTAGAGAGGGTCCGAGGGAGCAGATCACTACAAGCTCCTCTGGCGGCGATGTCGCAGGACCTGACCCCACATGGAGGAAAATGCAGACACCCCCCCCCCGATTATAGCCGGGAGTCACTCGATATCCCTATCAACCCCGGAGCTGCAATCCCTCTGACGTGGGCAGAGCAGAGTTTTGCTCCTCTCCGGGGACCTCTCACCAGCTCCACTGTCTCTACCTCCATTGAGGAGGATAAATGTCCTCTTGAGGAGGATGAGGAAGATCCTGAGGGAGCGGCGGTCAGACTTTATTATTAATTTCAATAATGTTGTTTATTCATAAACATTCCATTTCTTTGCGTACAGAGATCAGAATTTATCATTTGCATATGCAGGTCTTACGTTTACCAATCATATATATTTACGTATAGCTGAGGCATCAGCACAGCCCACTTACTGCGTGGACCCCCTGTTCTTAGGCAGGCAAACAATACACAGTGGTCTTTCCCCACCAAGCCTTTGCGGCAGCTGCTTCAAGCTTTAGCGCGTCCCTCAATACATAGTCCTGGGCCTTGGAATGTGCCAGTCCGCAACACTCAGTCGGGATCAGCTCCTTCAGCTGGGAGATCAACAGGTTTTGGAGAGAGCAAAGAGTGTCTTTGACCAATTCATGATCCTCCAGGTACAGTTGATGTTCGTCTCAGTATGTGTCTCGGGGAACAGACTGTAGAGCACAGAGTCCCGCATAACGGAGCAGGTTGGGTCGCACCTCGATAAGCATGACTGAATTCGTCTCCAGATTTCCTTTGGGTAGGCACATTCCAAAAGAAGGTGTGTGACAGTCTCGTCCCCTCCGCAGCCACTTCGAGGGCAGTGTGCAGTGCGGCAGAGAGTCTGGGCGTGCATAAAGGATCTCACCACCAGAGGGAGCGGCGATCAGACACTCCAAACAGATCCATTCCCGAGACAGAGACTGAATCCCAAAGCTACCCGGAAAGATCGTTGAATAAACATCCTAGCCAACCAGAACTAGGGATAGACAGAGGGACAGGACTTCAACAATCACTGTCCAATTAGAATTAAGGATAAAATATCCAAGCAATGCTGGAAGTAGAAGGCCAGGACCAATCATAAATGTTCAATAATCGGGTGGTTGGGGGTGAGGGTGAGAGCTAAGCCAATCAGAGTCGGTATACATGCAATGAGTGGCCAATCAAGAAGAGAAACACCACGGGAGGAGACCAATCAGTCCGCGAAGTATTGGTCTGCATCTGTTACCTGGTGAAAGTCGAACAACCAGCGGAGAGTATTACAGCTACCTGTCCAGTGGACCAATCAGAATTGGGATGGGCGTTCGGTTATTGACTCGAACATTAATCGACAGAAGGGGCCTATCATCACCTGTTGTCAGGCGAAAGTTGGCAGTTTGTTTTGAGAGTCCTGAAGTCCCTTGTTATTGGTGACAGGTCAATCAGAACACATTAACTTCACCACATGGGGACTGGAAACTACAGTACACCAAGGGACTTTGGGTGATTCAGATATGAAGTGCAAAGAGGCCGGTATTCCATCATTCCTTTGTTTACAAGCATACATTGCATTGTTGTGGCTAGCCTGTTGAGACAGTCGCTGGAGTGAGGAGATTCTGAATCCCCTGGTGTTATACATAGATATTTTTCCTGGTTATATTTTCTTATATACAAAAATTAACATAACGTCACAGACCCAATACGTAACAGCAAAACAGATCACTGAGAGTAGAGACATTAACATGCAACATATTGAGAAAAGACATCTCAGTTTAAACAGGAAACTCAAAAGTCTCAAACACGACGAATGGCAAAATATCTAGAACACTGCGAAAAATCACATTGCATTTTAAACAGTAAATTCAGAGTCCACATAATGTTGCAGAATCTCCAACACGACTCATGGCAAAGTCACGATGCATCACGCAATTTGCTAAAGAGCAGAGCTGTTGACATAGAACATCGTACAGAAACACATTTTATTTCAAACAATAGAACATTTTTTCAGATATTCGCTGCACAAAATTCAAGCTATCGGTCAAGTCACACAATCATAGAGTCACAGATGTACAATATGGAAACATGCCCTTTGGTCCAATTCGTCCATGCCGACCAGATATCCCAACCGAATCTAATCCCATTTGCCTGCACCTGGCCCATATCCCTCCAAACCCTTCCTATTAATATACCCAATCAGATGCCTTTTAAATGTTGCAGTTGTACTAACATCCATCATTTCCTCTGACAGCTCATTCCATTAACACACCAAACTGCATGAAAAGGTTGCCCAGCAGTTCTCCTTTATATCTTTCCCCTCTCACAATAAACCTGTGCCTCTAGTTCTAGACTCCCCCCACACTAGGTAAGACTTTGTCTATATATTCCATCAACGCTCTTCATGATTTTATAAACCTCTAAGTTCACTGCTCACCATCCAGTCCTCTAGCTAAACAGCTGCAGCCAATTCAAACTCTCCCTAAAGCTCAAATCCTCCAACCCTACCAACATCCTTGTAAATGTTTTCAAGTTTCACAACATTCTTCCGATAGTAAGGAGATCAGAACTGCACACAATATTCGAAAAGTGGCCGAAGCAATGTCCTGCACAGCTGCAACATGACCTCCCAACTGCTATACTCAATGCACTCTCCAATAAAGGGAAGCATACCAAACGCCTCTTTCACTATCCTATCCAGCTGGGACTCTACTTTCAAGGAGCTATAAGCCTGCACTCCAAGGTCTCGTTGTTCAGCAAAACTCCCTAGGACTTTACCATTAAGTGTATAGATCCTGCTAAGAAATGCTTTCCCCAAATGCAGCACATCAAGTTGATCTAAATTAAATTTCATCTGCCACTCCTCAGCCCATTGGCCGATCTGATCAAGATCCCTTTGTAGTCTGAGGTAACCTTCTTCACTATCCAATGCACCTCTAAGTTTGGTGTCAGCTGCAAACTTACCAAGTTTACCTCCTATGTTAACATTCAAATCATTTACTTAAATGACGAAAAGTAGTGGACCCAACACCTACCCGTTTGGCACTGCACTGGTATCAGGACTCCAATCTGAAAAACAAACCTCCACCACAACCATCTGTCTTCAACCATTGAGCCAGTTCTGTATCCAAATGGCTAGCTCTTCGGGTGTTCCATGCTAACCAGTCTCCCTTGTGGCATCTTCGCAAACGGCTTACTGAAGTCCAAATAGATCACATCCCCCTCTCCGCCCTAATCAATCCTTCTTGGAAACACATTCAAGCATGATTCAAAGCCCCTTCACAGTCCACACTCAGAGGCAGAGTCCTCAGGCGGAGGCATGGTCGGTCCAGACAAAGAACACAGACCACACACCGAGGCACGGTCCGCACACTAAGAGTCAGTCTACCGCAAGGATTAGGTCGACTGGAAAGGCATGGTGCACTTCCGAAGCCGTGGCATATACCTGGAATCTCAACCCACATACAGTACAATGATTCACTCCAGGATCCACACACCAAAACAGCAGCACAAAGGTGTGTTTCTGTGACCAAGCCATTCTTCAATTCACCTATTCACACAGTCCACTGGCTGTGGCCAGCGAGTTCTGAGACAGACCCTGAAGTCTGGTGATTCTCTGAATCTCCAGGTTATATATATATTTGCAAAATCATACTTCTTTTCACAAAATTCGAGGAATTACTATTTTCATGTCAAGCTGCATTCCGAGTTGAATGGAATTTGCTTTGATTTCCTGGATAAGAAATACAGCCCAGGGACTGCACAAAAGCTTCTTATCTGCACACAAATGCCCAGGCATATAGACAAAGACTCCGTATGCGGCCTACAGACTACAATAGCAGCACAGAGGCAGTCCCATCGGAAAGTAATTTTTATTTACTTGTATACAGTACACTAGCTGTGGCCAGCAAACTCGGCGTGAGTCCGTGAAGTGAGCAGATTTTCTGAATCCTGTAGTTATCGATAAAAATCTCAGATTGTTTCTCCATAACACTGGACTCCTTCGGCTATAAATTGTGAGAGCATGATCGTAATATCCACAACCACCTGATGAAGCAGCAGCGCCCTGAAAGTTAGTGCTTCCAAATAAACCTGTTGGAATATAACCTGGTGTTGTTTGATGTTTAACTTTGGCCACATCAATCCAACATCAGCATCTCCAAGCCCTCGTCGCCATGCAGCGAATCGGCCTACTCAATGGCATCGGGAGCACCATGGAGGTTCGGTTCGCTCCATGCATAGGAGTTGAGGCAGGGCAGGTAAGAAGTTCATTCCAAACAGCTGACCGTGGTACAAAGAATAAGTCCCATCGCTAAATTGACTCTTTCATTCCCACATCTTCGCCAAAATAACAGTGCCGCTGAAACCCAGCTTCGTTCAATCGTTCATATAAGAAATCGACCCCCACCCCCGACCTCGCCCTAACCCCCAAACCACTTGCTGTGGTTAGCTAACTCAAGGGTTAGTTGCTCACAAAGAAAAGAACCTAATAAAAATTACTCCCCAGCGTCACTGGTAAGAACCAGCCACTCAGTCAGTTCCTGAAGTGAGATTCTCTGGATCTCCTGGGTATTTTTTTTTGTTTTATTAAGCTGTACAAAATGCAAACAGCCAACAATGACCAATAAACAGCAGTTTACAATACACAGCAATTTACAGGGAAAAGGCACAGCCAACCAAACCCCAAACCCCACCGTACAACCAATTCTCAGGGAAATGCAGACGAACCTCAAATCTCAAATTAACTCACTGAAAAGGAACAGCAGTCACAAACACACATAAAACAGTCTGATAAACAAAACAATGAAACAGTGCATATTACACAGACACTCCTGGTAAACAAGCAACCAGCCCGCATCTCCCATCTTCTGGCCACTCAAACACAGCCCACCTCATGCTCATTCCGGCTCTCAGCCCACCCATACTCCCCTTCCGGCTCTCGGTCTGCAGCCCTGACACACCATCCAGCCATCTCTAGGGTAGCCCGTCCCGTTCCCTCCTTAATATGAGGTCACTCATGACAGCCCTCCCACCTTCTGGCTCTCGGGGTGTCGGGCTTCAGAATGGCCAACCAACCTTCCAGTTTTTGGGACGGCCTACTTACCGTCAGGTTCTCGGAATTATAGCTTTCTGGCCAACCTTTGAGCTTCCCGGCTGACAGCAAGGCCTGCCAGATCCAGGGTCGCACAAGGCAGTGCAAGTGATAAACCCAATCATCAAAATAGCAGAATGCATTCCAGTATTAATCGAATGTTCTCCTCATATCATATACAGTTGTTCAGTCTCTACAGAGGTTTGGTCCGCCCACAGATGTTCAGGCCCACTCTCTGAGATAGACTTCATTTGTAAAATTGCAGTTGACTCACAGGGCCTGAGTCGAAATATTAAAAATTGAAAACACGTGCAAAAAATGAAGTTCAGACATTAAAAACTATAGTGCAAGAGCTGAGCCCTGCTGCAAAATAAGCATTGTCATTGCCTAGAAAAAAAGAGTAGCACACAGCCTGCAATGAGCCAGTGAAACAACTGTTCTCTGGAGAAAGCTGAAATACAGCAATTACACACTGATTGTGTGTTCAGTCAGCTCACAAATCAGTCCTCTTCAAGGAATAGCAATTAAAAAAAAGACTGGCTGTGTAGATCAGCCAGTTCAAGAATCAGGACACAAAAAAAGAGAATAAGATTACCGAGCTTTGAGAAGATTTGTGGTTCAGGTTGTGGTTTGGATGTAAGTTTGCTCGTTGAGCTGGAAGGATCATTTTCAGATGTTTCGTAATCCTACTCGGTAGCATCTTCATTGGACAAAGTTTGTGAGAAGATTTGTAGCTCGGGTGCTCGTTGTTGTGGTTCTGTTCGCCGAGCTGGGAGTTTTTGTTGCAAACGTTTCGTCCCCTTTCTAGGTGACATCTTCAGTGCTTGGGAGCCTCCTGTGAAGCGCTTCCGTGCTGATTCCTCCGGCATTTATAGTGGTTTGAATCTGCCGCTTCCAGTTGTCAGTTGCTGTCCGCTGCAGTGGCCGGTATATAGGGTCTAGGTCGATGTATCTGTTAATAGAATTTGTGGTTGAGTGCCATGCCTCTAGGAATTCCTGGTTGTTCTCTGTTTGGCCTGCCCTATAATAGTGGTGTTGTCCCAATCGAATTCATGTTGTTTGTCATCTGAGTGTATGGCTACTAGGGATACTTGATCGTGTCGTTTCGTGGCTAGTTCGTATTCATGGATGCGGATTGTTAGCTGTCTTCCTGATTGTCCTATGTAGTGTTTTGTGCAGTCCTTGCATGGGATTTTGTACACTACGTTGGTTTTGCTCATGCTGGGTATCGGGTCCTTTGTCCTGATGAGTTGTTGTCTGAGAGTGTCTGTTGGTATGTGTGCTGTTATGAGTCCTAGTAGTCGCAGCAGTCTGGCTGTCAGTTCAGAAATGTTCCTGATGTATGGGAGTGTGGCCAGTCCTTTGGGTTGTGGCATGTCCTCATATCGTTGTCTTTCCCTTAGGCATCTGTTGATGAAATTGCGCGGGTATCCGTTTTTGATGAATACCTTATATAGGTGTTCTTCTTCCTCTTTTTGTAGTTCCGGTGTGCTGCAATGTGTTGTGGCCCTTTTGAATAATGTCCTGATGCAACTTCGTTTGTGTGTGTTGGGATGGTTGCTTTCATAGTTCAGGACTTGGTCTGTGCGTGTGGCTTTTCTGTATATCTTCGTGGTGAATTCTCCGTTCGGTGATCTTTGTGCCATCACGTCTAGGAATGGGAGCTGGTTTTCCTTTTCTTCCTCTCTCTCGTGAATTGGATTCCTGTGAGTGTGGCGTTGATGATCCGTTGTGTGTTCTCTGTTTCTGTGTTTTTAATGATTATAAAGGTGTCATTCGCGTATCTGATCCAGAGTTTGGGTTGTAATTGCGTTAAAACTGTTTTTTTTTCTCGAACCTTTGCATTACTGCTTCTGCTATGAGTCCGGAGATGGGTGAGCCCATGGGTGTTCCGTTGATTTGTTCATATATCCGGTTGATGAATGTGAAGTGTGTTGTGAGGCACAGGTCCAGTAGTTTAAGTATGCCGTCTTTATTAATAGGTTCAGCGTCCTGTTGTCTGTTATGTATGTCCAGCAGGTTGGATATTGTTTCTCTGGCTCGGGTTTTGTCAATAGAAGTGAACAGTGCCGTTACATCGAATGAGACCATGGTTTCTTCCTTGTCTATGTGTATATCTCTGATCATTGGACCTCATGCAAAGCAATGCTGAAAATTCCTACTTTCTATTTATATGTAGGGTTGGTGATGTCACGACCTGTGGTGATGTTAATTCATGTGATGAAGTTACTTCTGGTTCCTTTTTTCAGGGGGTGGTAGATGGGGTCCAGCTTGATGTGTTTGTTGATAGATGTCCGATTGGAACACCATGCTTCTCGGAAGTCTTGTGCGTGTGTTTGTTTGGCTTGTCCTAGGATGGATGTGTTGTCCTAGATGAAGTGGTGTCCTTCCACATCCGTATGTGAGGAAACTAGTGAGAGAAGGTAGTGTCTTTTTGTGGCTAGTTGGTGTTCATGTATCCTGGTGGATAGTTTTCTGCCTGTTTATCCAATGTAGTATTTCTTACAGTCCTTGCACGGCATTTCGTCAATTACATTAGTTTTGCTTGTTTGTTTTCTATTGGACCCTTGAATCACAAGTGAAGACAATGGAATGGCTGTGTATATGGTCTGGTCAACTCTGATGTGGATTCATGAGATGGAAATTGATAAATGGACTGTAGAATAAGATTGATAGCATGTGAGAAATGCCTTCACATAAAATGAATAAACAGCCTAAGTTCTGCAAAGTCTGAAAGTCGTTCAGATTCTGTGAGAAGAATTGGATAAATCATTATGGTTGTCAGAAATCCTTCTGACTTCAGAAAATCTGGTTAAGGTTTGAAAAGGTTGGAATGGATACCAAAATTAGGTGAATGGAATGCAGTATTCAAGGTCCAATTATGAAGCCTCTAATTATTTCTTCATGCCATAAAAATACACAATACTCTACAATGTCCATATGTTTAAAACCATTCTAGTAATTCTGAGACAGAGAAACGTAGGAACAGGAATGAGCCCCTCAAACATATTTCACCATTCAGTGAGATCACTGCTGATCCATGGCCTAACTCCATATGCTGCCTCTGGCCAATTCCATATCAGTTCTGTTTAACAATAACTTACTTATGTCAATTGTAAAATTAACAACTGACCCAGCATCCACTGCTGTTTGTGGGAGAGAGTTCCGAACATCTACCACCCTTTGAGTGTAGAAGTGCTTCTGAATATCTCTTGTAAACCTCTTGACATCACAGGCTGTAATCCTAATTCTGGAATCTGGAATCCCCAACCTGTGGATATAGTTTATGTTTATCAATCCAGT
The DNA here is from genome assembly GCF_020745735.1 of Hemiscyllium ocellatum. Lineage (NCBI taxonomy): Eukaryota > Metazoa > Chordata > Chondrichthyes > Orectolobiformes > Hemiscylliidae > Hemiscyllium > Hemiscyllium ocellatum. The sequence goes on from NC_083435.1 coordinate 34,577,683, forward strand.
TTTTGCCTGTCAATAGCTTGATGGAATCACCTCTTAACCTGCAAAATTCTACAAAGAAAACAAGACTAATTTCTACAATCTGACCTCATAACTCCTGAAGTACAGGTATCATTCTTGTCAGCCTCTGTTATACTCAGTCCAAGATCAATACTTTGTTTCTAATGTGTGGTCTGCTCACAGTACTCCAAATGGATTCTAGTTATGGGTTTACACCCCTGTAGAAAATTGCAGCGTAACGTCTGCACTCATAACTTCTGCAACTTGTATTCCATTCTCGAGATATCAAGGCTAGATTTCTTGATTGTTTTGTGCACCTGTTTGCAACGTTACAAAATCTATGCACCTGAAACCCAAATTTGTGGGCATTCACAGTATTCATTGTCATGTAATCAAGAAATGATCTACCTTTTTTTGTTTCAAAACTGATTGTTTCACACTTACTTAAATTGAACTCCAACTGCCACAGTTTTGCCCATTCCCTTGTTCTATCAATGTCAATTGCAATTTTATGCCACCATCTGCACTGTTTATAACGTCGTCTAATTTTGTGTCGTCAGCACATTTGGATATATGACTATGTATGCCATTATCCCAGTAGTTAATAAATAAGGTGAATAATTGAGGATCTAACTCAGATCTATGTGGGACAACTGGTCCGATCCTGCCAATTTGAATACCGACCCATGATCTCTACTTTGTCGCCTGCCTCTCAAGCAAATTCCCAGCCCTATCATTAATGTGCCTCAATTATGTCGGCTTTGACATTAGTTAACACTCTATTATGTGGGATTATATCAAGTACTTTCTCGAAGTCGATATGAACAACATCCACAGACATGTGTCAACATTCCACAAAATCCAATGAGGTTTGTCAGGCATGAACTACCTGTCACTAAATCTATGCTGGCACTTCCTGATTAACTGAAAAAATTCAAAGTGTTCAGTTCACCAATCCTTGATTACAGACTCCAACAATTTCTCCATCACACATATTAGACTAACTGGTGAAACATTTCCTAGCTTTTTCCCTTGACCCTTCTTAAAAGGTGGATTGACGTGTACAACATTCCATCTAGAGGGTTGACTTCTGTGTCTAGCGAACTCTGCAAGCTCCTTTACTTCCTTTAGCATCCTGAGATGGAAACCGTCCGGTCCTGCAATTTGTTACTCTTTAATTCCATTAATTTCTTCATTTCAGTCAGTTAATTTATTCAGTCTCTGTTCCCAATCCATTATTTACTTCCTCATGACTTCTGACAAGCTTTTCTCCTTTACTGCTGTAAATGTTTTATTTTCTTCTACTGAGACAAAGTAATTATTGAATATGTCTGCCATCTCTTGATAGTCATTGACATTAAATCAGTTTCAGTCATTAATAGGCCAACATTCCTCCTGACCATTTCCTTCATGTAGTTACAACACTTGATGATTTTAATGTTCCTGGCAAGTTTCCTTTGTTGATCCTTTATGATAACTCCTATAAGCTGCTTTGTGGCCCTTCAGTTGTCTTTATACGTTTGCCATTCTGGAGAATTTATGCTATTATTTTGCATTTTTGTAAGCCCTTTATTTATCTTTACTGTTATCTTTTCAGATGTCCTGAATGTTGTTTTCTGTTAAATGGAACATTTCCGTCTCAGAGTTATAAACTAATTTTGTATTATTTTGAATGTTTTTTCTTAAACATTCTAGACTGTGTTCCAGTTGTTTGACCAATGAGCAGATGACCCCCAATTTACTGTGGATAGGCTCTGATTGATTTTGTTAAAGTTGGCTTTATCCAAATCTAAAACTCTAGTTTACGGTTTTCACTTTCAGACTTGCACATGTTCGCTTGGGTCCAAGCACCAATCAGTGCCATACCCATTGGTCACTGGCTGCCACTCATAAAATTTTCCATTTATTTCTACTCTTGCTTCGTGACTATAGCCAGTTCTCCATCCATGTCAATTCACTACCACCAATCTCATATACTTTAATTTTGCATGCTAATCTCTCATATGGGACGTTATTGAAAGCCTTCTCGTAGTCCAGGTAAACCACATCTCCTGATTCCTCCAAAAGACTACACTCGTCACATCCTTTAAAAATTTCAGGAAATTTGTCGACAAACCTGCCCTCTCAGAACAGGTTTCTCTCTGTCTGCCTTTTAAATAATGGGTTTACATTAGCTATCGACTAATCAATAACAACAGTTCTATAGTCGAAAGAATCTAGAAAGACAGCAACCAATGCATTCATTCTTTCTCGGGGAATTTATTTCAATACCTTAGGATGTAGATTGTTGCGCTCTAGGGACCTGTCGGCCTTTAAACCCTTCTACATCCCTGACAACTTTTTCCCTGATGATACTGATTTCCTACTGTTCCTATCTGTCATATGCTCATCAACACGTTGGAATATTGTTTGTGTCCTCTATGGGATCTACATTTGTCTTCATTCGTTCTTTCTTTTCATATTGTGGTGATGCGATGGGTTTAAGAGGTAATTCTGTGCTTCTCTTTTTAAAGAGCTGGAACAGAGCTGTCCAGTTTGAACAAAAGTTAAGTAAAGAACTTCTGAGGCCTCGGTGTTTTCTTTTTACAGTTGGAACAATAGAAGCAACATGGTTGGGTGGGGTCAAGATTTCGAGTTTTTTTTTAGTTTTTAGCTTTAACTTAAAGCAGTTGCTATTTGAGTCTCAACGAGGCAGAGTTTTGAAAGAATTAGAAGTTATCTTTTCTCTCTCTTAGTAACAGCTAGAGTATGGGGTTTCTCTCTGTTTCTGAGATAGCTGTGAGATGAACCTTTTTCTGAATTTGTCATTTTGCCAAGAGGTATGTTTATGAGATGTTACTCTCCAGGAACTGTACCTTAGCAGTAGTTGCAATATCTATTATTTTATTACTTTTTTTCCCAATAGAGCTAAGTTATTCTAAGTCTTTATTTCTTTTGTTGTATTTTGTGCTTTGAATAAGTTGTGTTTTACATAATGTAGAGTAATTTGACCAATTGAATTAGCATGTTACATTTGTCTTTAAAATTAGAATTGTTTGCCACTGTCTATCGCTGTTATTAGATTAGATTACTTACTGTATGGAAACAGGCCCTTCGGCCCAACAAGTCCACACTGACCCGCCGACGGACAACCCACCCATACTCTACATGTAACCCTTCAACTAACATTACGGGCAATTTAGCATGGCCAATTCAACTGGCTTGCACATCTTTAGACTGTGGGAGGAAACCGGAGCACTCGGAGGAAAACCACGCAGACACGGGGAGAATGTGCAAATTCCACACGGTCAGTCACCTAATGGGGGAATTGAACCCGGGTCAATAATTTATCATAGCCAGCTTGCTCGTTATAGCATTATAGAATCCTTCGTATAGATGTAGGACCCTCATCTCAGATTTAACTATGTCACTCTCCACATTGATAAAGAGTTTTATCATACTAAGGTCACTCTTCCTGAACAGCCCATACTCAGCTGGATTGCCAATCATCTTAGAATTCTATCTGAGGGATTATTTCACGTTTAGTCACATATAGAGTACCTCAACATTGTCTCGAGCTTCTTATACTGAAGAAACACCTTCACGCAGCTGAAAACCTTCACTTTAATTCAGCAACAGCTAAAGTAATGAAAATAAAAGAAACGCTGCAATTGCTTCAGAGATGGAGATAGAAAACATTTGCTTTTCCATCAACAAATGTACAGTCAGTAAATGAACAGTGTGGCACTATTCGACTGGATTTAAGTATCATTCATGTCATCTTGGCATTGTTATATCTGTCATACAGAATGCGATGTTCCTCCTGCTCAACACTTTCATCTTTCTTCTGTGAAGGTTGCTACTGCTCTCCAACGCTTCAATGTCCATCACATCCCCTCTTTGACTGTTCCAGTTGAGAAGAGAAGATTATGTCTTTTTTTGTTTTATTTATTCAATGCCTGTCCAAAATGTATTGTTCCTCTCTAGTACCCTTGAGAAGGTTATGGTGCCCTGCCTTCTTGAACTGCTGCAGGCTATGTGCAGTTGGTTGACCCTCAATGTCCTTACTGAGAGAATTCTAGGATTTTGTCCCAGTGACACTAAAGGAACAGCGATATATTTTCAAGTTAGGATGGCGGGTGGTTCTGAAGGGAACTTGCAGGTGGTGGTGTTCACAAGTACTTGCTGTCCTTGCCCTTCTAGATGGAAGTGATTGTGTGTTTGGAAGGTGCTGTCTGAGGATCTTTAGTAAATTTCTGCAGTACGTCTTGTAGATGGTACACACTGTTGCGACTGAGCAACAGAGGTGAAGGGTTTGGATGTCTGTGGATATAGTGGCAATGAAGCAGGCTGCTTTTTCCTGAATGTGTCAGGTTTCTTGAGTGTTGTTGGAGATGTACTTATCCAGGCAAACGGAGAGTATTCCATCACACTCCTGACTTGTGCATTTTCGATGGTGGACAGGTGTTTAGCGTTTCAGGAGGTGGGTTACTCACTGCAGCATTCAGAGCCGCTGTAGCCAATGTGTTTATGTGGTGAGTTCAGTTGAGTTTCTAGTCTATGGTAACTCCCAGGATATTGACAGTGGGGAATTCAGTGATGGTAGCACAATCAAGGGTCAGTGATTAGATTGTCTGTTGTTAGTGAGGATCATAGCCTGGCATTTGTGTGGCTTGAATGTTACTTGCCACATGTCATCCCAAGCTAGTCAGAGTTGCGAACATTTAATAATCATCAGTAAACATCCCCACCTCTGACCATGTGATGGAAAGTCATTGATGAAGCAGCTGAAGATGGTTGGGCCTATGATGAACTCCCAAGGAACTCCTGCTGTGATGCCCTCCAGCTGACATAAGTCACTTCCACTTTCTGTTTATTCTGCTTGGCAGCAAGTAGTCCTGTTTGGAAGCTTCACCAGGTTGACCCCTCACAATTAGATATGCGTGGTGCTGTTCCTGGCATGCCCATCTTCACTCCCCATTGAACCAGGTTGATCCCCTGATTTGATTGTAATCATTGACTGGAGGATATGCTTCGCCATCAAATTACAGGTTGTGTTGGACTGAGATCTGCTCTGATGATGCACCACTACACTTCATGGATGCCCAGTTTTGAGTTGCTAGATCTGTTTAAAGTCTGCCCCATTTATCACAGTGATAGTGCCACAAACACAATGAAGATAATAATCATGAAGTCAACATAAAGACAGACCTTTGTCTTCACAAAGGCTGTGCGATGGTCACGCTTATAGATACTGTCATGGACAGATGTATCTGCAACTGGCGGATTGGAAAGGATAACGTTAAGTATGTTTTTCCCTCTTGTTGGTCCCCCGCACCCCGCGCCCACATGTCAGCATTTCACAGCGTAATAACCGTGCTTTGATGCCAAGTCCAATGTTAATTTCAGGATCACTTCACAGTTAATGTTGTTACATTTTGGTTATACAAATATTTCCAGAAGTAGCATCATGACCAAAGGGGGAATAATGTAATTATGCGCCAACAAAGCACCGAGGGAAGACTTTCTGCCACTACGCACACTCCGATTTTATCTATACCATCTGAACTTCACTGAATTTAACTAAGATCAGGCAATGTTAGATATTAATGCAAATAGACAGAAAATTACCAGATGATAGTTGTGTCTGAGATGATTTCCAAAATGAAGTACGGAAGTACGGTGATAGTTCAACTGAGCTACGAATTTGCCTCCACCAAATGCATGCAATCATATTGATTTCATAGGTATAAATTGCATTCGAGATTTTGGAGTTATTGCAGTTTTTGTGGCCCAACAAATATTACTCATTTCTGTTCAACTCCTGCCAATCGACTCGCTGTACACGGAAGATGGATTCATGAAGCAACTGAACAGGTTTTTTTCTCCATCTCGTCTGCTCAAAATTGATAATCAATTTGTAAATCGCTCAAGACTTCTATGATGGGGTGGGGATTCAGGGAAAAACACTTAGTGATGAGTGAAATCCCACTTGCTATTCGAGTTTCAGGTTGGCAACTGATCTCGGCTTGCCAGTTGTGTATTAAATTCCTTCAGTAAATTACAGACATCAGCATCATTATATAGTGTCTTGTGTCTGGGTGTTTCCAGAAATCTGGAATAGCAATCGAATTGACTATCCTCCCAAAGTTGTCAGCGGTACAGTTGAACAGGTGGAATAACCAAGGATAAAAGATCAGAAATGAGCACACCGATGGTTAAAATTCTGGTAGGATGTAGACTCAGAATGTAAAATGAATAGAGTGCTTACAGGTGAACAACATATTCCTTCCTCTCTACACGATCCATGCCACTCAATTATATACATCATAATGATTTCCACTTCAGTCTGCATTGGTCCCAAGAATAGATCCCCGTCTATACAAGCTCTCTTCATTAATATAACCCAGGCAATGTGCAGGTAAATCTCCTCCGCACAGTGTCTAATGAAATGAACACCACCACCCCTCCCCCCGCCAGACCCACCCCCATCCCCCCCCTACCCCCCACCACCAGATTCCCTCCTGGAAATGTCAATTCTGTAACTGCACACCATATTCTGGCTCGGATCTAGTCGACATTTTATGCAATGACAGCTGTAAAGCTCTGTGCCTGAGTTGACAAAGGAATATGAGCAACAAACGGTTCTCAGCCTCTTCATGCGACGGCCCCACGAATTTGTGGAATAAGTGGACATATATGCCAATATTCCTCTTATCCTGGTTGTCTCTCAGCGAGCTGCTGTTCCTCATGTGTTCTGTTCCTTTTATTTGTCCTGCCAAAGTATAAGTTAAACAGTAGGTGCCGAACACTGATCACTGCTGAATCCCAAAAGGCGTCCAACATTACCCCCTGTACTCTGCAAATTCTGGATTATTTAGGGTAATTACCTTTGATATCATGGAAGTGATCACTATCAGACTCCAATGCGGAATTGTTATCAAACGTTTTGCTGAAGTCCAGTTAGATTGCATCAAATTAACATCCAATCAGAAATGCAAACAATCCTTCTTGGTCTATGACAAATATTTGAAGAATGGCTTCTATCCCACTGTTATAAGAGTTCTGATTGGACCTCTCAAAATTTAATTTTAATGTCGATCTCACTCTTTTTGTATCCTCTCTGCAGCCGTAACAATTTATTCTCTGCACTCTTCCATTTTCAATTGCAACTTTTCTAGCCTGAACTAATGCCTTGCATGCAAAATGAAACTTTTTCATTGTAATTTGATACACGTGGCACAAATCAAATCAAATCAACCATTTATACTTTATGGGAGTGCGGCTGCAGCGTCAAAATGACGAAACGGGCATTTACACCAAGTAAAAGGGTTAGTTTCTTCAGGTAAGATAATGCTTCTTTGAAATTCACCGCCTATGGAATCAATGGATCATGTTTTGTTGAGATCATCGAAGACCTATACGTGCAAATATCGAGAGAATGGATATGAAGAGATATTTGAATAGAGCAAGAATGTGGAGTTCGCCCATCAGATCTGTCATGACCTTATTGATTGGCAAAAGAAACACTGTGTGCAATTTCTGTGCTTCTTACAATCGTTGTTGTGTTAACTATGGTGAAAGCCATTTCAAATTTAACTTTCTTCAGGTAAGTGAGGATTAAAAGGATGACTACGGTAGGAATAGGGCTAGTCAAAGGCAGAAGTGGAAAGTTGCGTGTGGATCCTGTGGAGATGTGGGATTTATGGGAGGATTCTCTGGAAATCCAGGGAGGAGGTGTTGGAGCCTTTAGATTTGATATTTGAGTCGTCATTGTCTACAAGTTTAGTACTAGAGGACTGTATGATTGTAAATGTTGTGCCATTGTTGAAGAAGGGCAGTAGAGATGACCTGTGAGCCTTACGTCTGTTGTTGGATAAGTTGTGGAAAGGATTATAAGAGATAGGATTTATAATCATCTAACAAGTAAGAATTTGATTGCAGAGAGCAAGCATAGTTTCGTCAATGGCAGGTCACGTCTCACAAACCTCATTGAGTTTTTTGAGAAGGTGGCCAAGCATGTGGATGAGGATAGGACAGTTTACGTGGCGTATATGGACTTCATTAAGGCATTTGATAAATTTCCAAATGGTAGGCCGTTGGAAAAAAATGCAGAGGCGTTGGATTGTGGGTGATTTAGCACGTTGGATTAGAAACTGACTTTTGTAAGAAGGCAGAGAATAGTAGTTGATGGAAATATTTAATCCTGGAGTTTGGTTACTAGTGGTCTGCCACAAGGATCAGATTTGGGACCACCGTTTGTCATTTTTATACATGGCCTAGATGCAGGCATTGGTGGATGGGCTAATAAGTTTGCAGATGACAGTAACGTCGGTGGAGTAGTGGACAGTGTGGAAGATATTGCAAATTGCAGGGGGAATTGGATAAACTGCAGAATTGGGCTGAGAGGTGGCAAATGGAGTTCAATGAAGATAAATGTGAAGTGATTTACTTTGAGAAGAATAACAGGAAGGTAGAATAATGGGTCAATGGAAAGACTCTTAGTAGTGTGGATGTGCAGAGGGACATGTACTACATCCCTCAAAGTTGCTACACAATTTTAGAGTGCTATTAACAATGCATATGGTGTTTTAGGTTTTATTGGCAGAGGGATTGAGATCTGCAGCCTTAATTTCATGCTGCATATGTACAAAATGATAGGGCCACCACAGTTGGAATATCGTGTACAATTCTGATTGTCCCATTTCAAGAAGGATGTGGAAACATTGGAAAAGGTGCAGAGTAGATTTACCAGGATCTTGCCTGGTCTGGAGGGAAGTTCTTATGAGGAAAGACTGAGAGATTTTGATGAGTTCTCATTGGAAAGAAGAAGGCTGAGAGGGAATTTGATAGAGACATACAAGAATATCAGAGGATTAGGTAGGTAGACAATGAAAGTATGTTCCCTCGGATGATGACGTCGGCTTGTATCGCAGGCAGAGCAACAAATTGAGGGGTGATAAAATTAAGACAGATCTCAAAGGTAGGTTCTTTATTCAGGCAGCGGTAAGAGCGTGCACTGCCCTGAGAGCCAGTGTCGTTAACTCAGCCACAATAGGTAGTTTTAAACATTCCTTGGATTAACACATGAATGCTAATGGGATAGTGTCAGAGGTTGGGCTTAGATTAGTTCACAGGTTGGAGCAACATTGAGGCTGAAGGGCCTGTTCTGCGTTGTATCGTTCTATGTTCAATGAATATTGCAAATGCGATTGACCCTGGTAATATCCAGGCAACAGTACTGAAGTCTTGTGTTCCAAACTAACGTCGCTGTGAGAAGCTCTTTCATTATATGTAAAACAAAGTCATTTACCCAGACGTTTGTGGAAAATTGACCAGCTACAGGGTATCCCAAAGAAAGGATGGTAAATCTAAACCAGGAATCATTGGTCTATTAATAAACTGAATTGTCATCAAAATGTTAGCACGTGGCATTAACAGTGCTATCATCAGTACTGTACAATGATCTGCTCACTGTCATTGAATTTGGGTACCCTGGCCATACAGGTCAGAGCTTCATTCCAATTTTGCTCGAAACATGGTTAATAAATCTGATCTCGGATTATGAGTTGTAAATAATTAGCTCGACAGCAAGACGGCACTGAACCAAGTTTGCTATCAAAGTCAATAAGATGAACTGTCACCATTAGATACAGGGTCAATATATTCATTGGATACATGTGTTTAAGTTTCTGCATTTGCTTCCTGATGGAAGAGACGATAACCAGAGTGGCAGGGGTCATTGAAGATGTTGGCCTTTCAAGGGCAGTGAGAAGTGAAGATGACGTCAATGAACTTTGGCTTGTGTGATGTAATGGGCTGTGTTCACAACTCTTAGTAGTTTCTTACAATCCTGGGCAAAGCAGTTGCCATAGCAAGCCATGTGCATCCCAAAAACATGCTTCTTTGGTGCATCTGTAAAAGTTGGAGAGAGTCCTTATGGACATTACACAATTCCTTAGCCTCTTGAGGAAGAAGAAGTATTGTTGTGCCTTCTTGACGGTCATAATAACTTGGCGAGTCCAGGACAGATTGTTGGTGAACTCTGTCATCTTTAACAGTTGCGATCATCCCCAACAAGCGAAATTTAACTCTGCTACTAACCTAAGACTTGATCGAGGTCTTACAGTCATCGCGAGATATCGCATGGAAACACATATTTCAGTCCAACTTAGAATCATAGAGTCATGGAGATGTACAGCAGGGAAACAGACGCTTTGGTCGAACTCATCCATGCTGACCAGATATTCCAACCCAATCTAGTCTAGCCTGCCAGCTCCTGGACCATATCTCTCCAAACCGTTCCTATAGACATATCGAACATGTGATGAAAGGACCTGGTGTGGGACGTTTGTGGTAAAGACTTGGGAGAAGACGCTGATTACTAAAAATGTTCAACTCAATATTGAGTCCGGAAGGCTGCAGTGTTTCCAAGATGAAAATGAGATGAGGTCTGTCTAACCTGCGCTGAACTGCATTGGGGCACTGCTGAAGCCCGACTTGTCCCAAACACGCAAGTAGTTGCCAGAAGAGCGTTATCTTCAGCTTTAAACATTGAATGTGTTCAAGGGCAGTACTTTCTGCGCAATGACAATTAAACAGAACAACCTTCTGAGACAGAAAACTGATCATCACACTTACAGTTAATTGGAAATCTCTTTCTTTTTAAAACTATGCATACTCCTTCACAACTCCACTAACCATAAACATAACCCTGCGGTAGGAGGGGAACAAATGTACAATCTTATGTCAGCGTAAGTATTACACTTAGTATCTTGATGACAGCTGAGAAGTTTTAGCATGTAACATACCCTGCTACAATCATATCCAAGCTATTCTCTATTTTTTGTCCGAAAGATAAGGCTTAAAGAGTCATAGACAGTTGTTTAGCACAATAATCACTCCTTTGGTTCAATTCAGTCATGCCATCAGATATCCTAATTTAATCCAATGCCATCTGCCAGTATTTGACCAATATCCCCCTAAAACCTTCCTATTCATATATCCATTCAGATGCTATTAAGTATACTAATGTCAAGAGATTCCACCACTGCCTCTGGCAGTCCAGACCATACAAAAAAATCCCTGTTCATGCAACAAAAGTTGCCCCTTGGATCCCTTTTAAATCTTTCCCCTCTGAACTTAAAACACTGCCCTAGTTTCAGACTTCCTAACCCTGGGAAAATACCTTGATCCTAACCATGCCTCTCATGTTTTCACGAAACCTTGATACTCTCAACCTCCAGAGAAAATATCCCCAACATATTCAGCCTCTCCTTACAGCTCAAACTCCCCAAAACTCGTATTTAAAATAAGGCTTTCATTCAGGGTGAATGCCTATTTTCAGATGTTTGGGGTGTAAAGATAAAGCATGAGAGGCTGAAATTTCATTTGAAATTATCTGTAATGGAAGTAAAGGAGACGTTTTCACCAAGTGATGTCTGGCTGTGGTATTATCTTGCCCATTTGAGAACACAAAAATATAACATGCAAGGTTACAGTGGCTTGGGGGAGGATTGGTAATGCGACTCTGGATACCTGGACTGCTATGGCAAATACAATTCAGATGTTTTCCGTTCTGGTGGGCGTATTGATATGGGCTGGTGACATGGGCTATTTGGTGAAAGTGGCATGTTACCTTCTTGCAACGTGTATATTTTCCATTTGCCAAGAGTCATTATGTCAGAGTGAGCAGCTGTTCTCTGCTTTTAAAAGACCGTGACTGATGTCAGACATTGCCTAATTAGCTCAGGTGAGATTTCTCTTAGGTTTAAATGAAACGTTGTATTGAAGAATCCATCGGCTTTTCTATTGGAATTATTAGCATCAACATCATTTCTCGGATGGATCCATCAGTACTGAGACATATTGAAGCAGTGTACTACCCTATTCTCGCAATTATTGGAGTTCCTGGTAAGTTACGACTATTTTACAATCAGACTGGATATTTCAATAATTCAAATTTGATAAAAAACAAGTTTTTTTTAAGTAACACTATAATCACTTATATTACTCTTTTCAATTTCTTTAGAATTATCCTCCATCTCGCAATTATTTTGAAGAGATGAAGGAGCGGACATATACTATTAATGGGGGTGTTATAGAACAGAGAGACCTCAGGGGTCAAGTACATAATCTTTTGAAACTTGCATCACATATAGACATGGTAGTTAAGAAGGTGATTAACATGTTTGGCTTCATAGATCAGACCTTTGAGTATGGGAATTCAGATTTCATGTTCAGGTTGGAGTGGGCACTGGTGAAGCTGTTTCGGAGAACTGTATGCAGTTCTGGTCGCCCTACTGTAGGATAGATGTCAAACTGGAGAAGATTCCGAACACGTTTACTGGGATGTTCTCGGGAAAGGAGTGTTTGAGATATAAAAATAGACGAAACAATCTGGGACTTTTTAAAAAAGCACTGAAGCGTTGGAGGTTGGCCAGTGAACTTATTGGTATTTATAAAATAATGAAGGGTACAGGTACGCTGAATAGAAAGAGTCTTTTACATAGGATGAAGGCGTTAACAAAGGGCGAGGGGCAAAACTTGAGGTGAGAGGAAAAAGATTTAACGAAGCACATGAGGGGTATTTAATCTCCAAAGAGTATAGTCCATGTGGGGCATGAACCGCTGGTAGAAGTGATGGTTATAGGTACATTTACAATGTTTATAAGATATTTGGATACTTTCATGTAAAGGAAAGGCTTGCAGTTATCATGGCCAAATGCAGGCAGGTGGGACTAGCTTTATTGGGGAACATGGTGGGCACAGACTCGATGAACCAAAGGGTCTTTTTCTGTGCTGTATAACTCTCTGAATCTGTGACTGGTTCTCTCCTGAAGACACGGCATTCCAAGAAGAGAAAGAAGGACTCTGTTAGGGATTAAGCGTCAGGATTATGACACAATCTGGGCGGATGTGTTCTTTGTGTGGTGTTTCAAAATTAGGATGATGTACAACTTGAAAACAAACTGGTGATATCACCATTCGCAATTTCGGTTCTCCCTTTCCGTTTATGAGGTGAGAGACGACAGATGGGCGATGCTGTGCAATGAAACTTGACAAAATATTCCAGTTCCTTTTGTGTATAGTTGACACTAAACACTACAGCGCCAGTTACGGATGGAACAATTGGTTAACATCAAAATTGGGCATCTTTGTCCTGTTAGTGTTGAGAATCCAACTTTATTCTGTTTGCATAAACTAAGGGAGAGGAACGTATGGAATGATACTCCTGCAATCTCCAAATGCTGCTGCAAATTGGTGTGTTCAGAAAATGTACCAAGGACATTGGCGGCATGGTGGCACAGTGGTTAGCACTGCTGCCTCACAGCACCAGAGACCTGGGTTCAATTCCGACTCAGGCGACTGACTGTGTGGAGTTTGCACATTCTCCCCGTGTCTGAGTGGGTTTCCTCCGGGTGCTCCGGTTTCCTCCCACAGTCACAAAGATGTGCGGGTCAGGTGAAGTGGCCATGCTAAATTGCCCGTAGTGTTAGGTAAGGGGTAAATGTAAGGGTATGGGTGGGTTGCGCTTCGGCGGGTCGGTGTGGACTTGTTGGGCCGAAGGGCCTGTTTCCACACTGTAAGTCTAAGTCTAAGTCTAAGACATTCCTCTGATTTCTATAGCCTCAAAGTCAGCATTTCACAGTGTAATAACCGGTCTTTGATACCGAGTCCAACGTTAATTTCAGGTTAACTTCACAGTTTATGTTGTTGCATTTTGTTTTTATAAATATTTCCAGATGTTGCAAACTGACTAAAGGGGGAATAATGTTGTTATATGCCAACAAGGCATCGAGGGATGATTTTCTGCCGCTTAGCACATTCTAACTTTAACTATACTATTTGAATATCACTGAGTTTAACAACGATCAGGCAAGTTCGACTTTGATCCAAACCTACAGAAAATCACCAGATGAGAGTTATATCTGAGATGATGATAGTTAAACTGAGCTACGAATTTGTCTCCACCAAATGTATACAATCATATTTTTTTCATAGGTATAAATGACATTCGGAATTTTGAAACTTTTGTGGCCCAACATGTATAATTCTTTTCTGCTCAAATCCTGGCAGTGGACTTGCCGTTCACAGAGGATGGATTCATGAGGCGACTGAATAGGCTTGATCTCCATCTCGTCTGTTCAAATGTTGAGAATCAATTTGCAAATCGCCCAAGAAATCTATGATTGGTTGGGAATTCTGGGAGAAACACTTAGCAATGAGCGAGATCTCTCTCAGTACTGGAGTTTCAAGTTAGCAACTTATCCAGTCTTGCCAGTTGTGTATTAGATTCATCCAGTAAATTAGAGAGAATGACATCGTTATTTAGTGTTTTGCGTCTGGGTGTTTCCGGAAATCTGGAATAACAATCGAATTGACTATCCTCTCAAAGGTCACCAGTGGTACAGTTGAATGGGTGGAATAACCATGGAGAAACGATCAGAAATGAACACAACAATAGTCTAAATGCTGCAAGGATGTAGGCACAGAATGTAAAATGAATAGAATCCTTACACGAGACGAACACATTCCTTCCTCCATACACGATCCATGTCACTTAATTTATATGTCATAACGATTTTCACTTCAGTCTGCATTGCTCCGAAGAACAGAACCTCTCATATCCAGTCTCTCTCCATACATATAACCCAGGCAATGGACAGGTAAATCTCCTCGGCGCACTGTCTATTGCAACCAAGCTCCACTCCCACACACCCACACACCACACACCCCTCCGCCCACACCCCCACTTCCTGGAAGAGTCGATTCAGGATTTGCACACCATATTCTAGCTCCGGTCTAGTCAGCATTTCATGCAGTTACAGCATAACCTCTCGACTCTTAAAATCCCTGCCTGAGCTGATAAAGGAATATGTCCCATATGCGTTCTCAACCACTTCAAGTGACTGCCCCACGAACTTGAGGGACAAGTGGACATTTATGCTGATGTTCATCTGATCCAGGTGGCTTCTCAGGGTACTGCAGTTCCTCGTGTGTTCTGTTCCATTGTTTGTCCTGCCAAAATATATGTTAAAGAGTAGGTTCCTAAGAGTGATTAATGCTGAATCCCACTGGATACAGACTTTGAATCAGAAAAAAATAGCCTTCCAACATTACCCCCTGTACTCTGCACTTTGGGAGTCATTTACGGTAATTACCTTTGACATCATTGCACTGATCACGAGCAGACTCCAATGCGGAATTTTATTAAAAGCTTTGCTGAAGTCCAGTTAGATTGCATCAAATTAACTTCCACGCAGAAATACACAAAGCCATTCTTGGGTCTTCGGCAAATATTTGAAGAATGGCTTCTTTCCCACTGTTATAAGAGTTCTGAATGAACCTCTCAAATTTTCAATTTAGTGTTCATCTCGCTCTTTTAGCGCCTTGTTGTAGAAGGAGCACATCTAAGTTGATGAGCGAGCTTATTTTTATTCATATTTTATATTTTCCTCATTTCTGTTTCTGCTTTTCGTTATTCCACCACAAGGCAAGCTTCACATTAACATAGACAGTGAATTATGCAAATTACCAATCGTTATTATCATTACATACGTAAATGACTTCACCATGGAAATGCTCCGTCTGATATGTTAGAGGTGTAATGTTGAGAACATTGCAACGTTATGGAATTGTTTACCAAATTTACATTTTAATGAAAATATCATTGTATCAGTTCGCACTGATACCTGACAAAACCTGATAACTGTGCTGTTGAAAAGCAAAGCAGGTCCAAGTTTATTTTGTTGGGAAGAAGATTTCATCAACATTAGGAACAGAATCACAATTCTGTGTGCTGTCAGGTTGCAATCAGATGTGTTTTGAATTCAATATTTAATTTCACATATCTGAAAATGGTTCCAAAGTATCACTAATCAGAACATCAACTGGATACAAGTTCGATGAGCTTTGCTATATCATGGACGTGCCCTTAAGGAGTGGATTTTTTTGATATACATAAACCTAACAGACACAGATCATTTTCCATGATCCAGGAGAAGACCAGTATCCTAGTGGAGGATAAAAATCTTGTGTGGTATGTCATATAAATTCTGAGTGGAGTTTGCGTTTGACTTAACAAACACTAATTTATAAATGACTTTCTACGAGATTATTAGCCTAACGTATGCTTAGTGTGTGAACTGACAGGAAATATCTTACAGTTCTACAGTTAACATTTGCCTATTCGAGAAAAGAAAAGATGGAACGTAAAGCCTCGTATGCTTAGAATAAAATTAGACTGACATGAATGGAGCACTAGTTAAAACACATGGTGCAGAGAAGCTGAGTATATGTGCCATTTTCAGATTGGTAAGCTATAAGCAATGCACTGATCACTGATCTTTCTCTCATCAATTCGGTAAGCATATGAAAACAAAACATTCTTAATATATTGGTTTTCTGTAGCATGGTTGCAAAATTGCAGGAACAGACACTGCAAACAGGCTAAGGATCTAATCTCTGTGGTCAGGTCTGACAAGTAAACTGGCTCTGAGCCCTTGCAGAAACGATGATTCTTAGTTTGGGAGAAGATTTGTAGCACGGGTGCTCGTTGTGTTCGCCGAGCTGGGAATTTGTGGTGCAGACGTTTCGTCCCCTGACTAGGTGATATCGTTTGGAAGGACAACGGAATGGGGACATGCCACAGCCCAAAGAACTAGCCACACTACCATACATCAAAAACATTTCTGAACTGATAGCCAGACTACTGTGACTACTAGGACTCATAACAGCACACAAACTAACTGCCACTCTCAGACAACAACTCACCAGGACAAAGGACCAGATACCCAGCAGGAGCAAAACCAATGTAGTGCACAAAATCCCATGCAAGGATTGCACAAAACACTGCATAGGTCAAACAGGAAGACACTTAATGATCCGCATCCATGAACACCAACTAGCCACGAAACGACATGACCAGCTATCCTTAGTTGCCACACACTCAGATGACAAGCAACATGTGTTCGACTGGGACAACACTACTATTATCGGACAAGCCAAACAGAGAACAACTAGGTAATTCCGAGAGGAATGGCACTCATCCACTGATTCAATCAACAAGCAAATCGACCTGGACCCAATTTGCTGTCCATTGCAGCGGACAGGTGGAACTGACAACTGGAAGCGGAAGATACAAATCACGATAAATGCTGGAGGAAACATCACAGAATCGCTTCCCAGGAGGCTCCCAAGCACTGAGGATGTCACCTAGACAGGGGATGAAATGTCTGCTACACAAATTCCCAGCTTGGCGAACAGAACCACAACAACGATCATTCTTCCCTGCGGTGCAGCCAATTCGACGTTGTTTACTGAGGAATATAACGGTCACAGAGAGTGGTCTTCATTACAGCCAACTCTTGGCTCATTTTCCCGCTCTTATTTTACTGCTGAATAAATTCTTACCATAGTTATCACATGGCAGCCAATACATGAATTCCTTTTCAGATTCATTTTCCTTTCAGCGTTCCAGTCGATCTAAAGAAACATGGCAATAAACAAAATGCACAATTTCTGAAGGTTTTGGAACAATATGTCATAGTGTTTTAACATTTAAATAAGTCATTTTCTTTGAATTTAGAAGGATTCTTTTCATTTCTGCTAGAAATATTCTCCCCAGACCATTCTAAAGTTGTACCTGATGTTATACTATTAATAAAAAAAAGTCGTATTAAACATTGTTGAAATTCACCTCTTCTATAGCCAATATATCCACACCATCCAATTATGAGTGGAAAATAATGATGTGTTTAATTCTTTAGAAGAAAACAATTGATGAGATAGGTGCGGATGAGATTTTTAAACACGTTTTATAATTAGTTTTCCATTTTTTCTTTCAGCTAATATATTATCAATTGTAATATTTACCCGTGGAAATTGCGGCCTCTCCAAATGTATCACACATTACCTGGCGTCAATGGCAATAGCGGATCTCCTCGTTTTAATATTTGAAGTGATTATGCATATGCTTAAAGAAATCTATTTTCCGAAATCGTTTCTGGATTACACTTCTGTTTGTCGTCTTACTTTTGCCTTCTCTTTTTTGTGCGTTGATTGTTCTGTTTGGTTAACAGTTGCTTTCAGCTTTGATCGCTCTGTATCTATCTGCTGCCAAAAGCTGAGAGTCAAATACTGCACAGAGAAAACTTCAGCTGTGGTTATAGCCATTGTCTGTGGACTTTGTGCTGCAAAAAAACTTGCCAGTTTACTTTGTAAACCAACCTGGAATTATAATTGACAACGTGGCATGGTTCTGTGTTATGAAGTCTGATTTATATATTTTACCAGTTTGGAAGGCTTACTTGTACTTTGATACTATTTTAACCCCATTTGCTGCGTTTTTCTTTATTTCTGTGTTCAATGCTCTGACTATCAGGCACATTTTAACGAGTAGTAAAGTAAGGAGAAGCTTTCGGGAAAAAGTCAAAGATTCTGAGTTAGAAAAACGCAGGAAGTCTGTCACATTACTGCTTGCTATTTCTGGAAGTTTTATTTTTCTGTGGATGTTAATTCCTATCTGTTATATCTATGTAGAATTTACAGAGAACCAATTTTACCAAACGGATTATAATGACCCTTTCACTATCATGGAACACACTGGATATATGCTTCAGCTTTTGAGTTCCTGCACCAACACGTTTATTTCTGCAGTGGCACAGACTAAGTTCAGAAACGAAGTAAAGAATGTGATTACATGTCAAAATAATCAGAAGATACAAAAATGGTAACTTTCTCCTATCGTAGATTCATCCTCCAACATAGCACTGTGCTAGCTAAGCATCATTTGTGGATGCAAACAGAGGTACTGTTTTCAGAAAAATGAGTATTCACATTAATATTTCTGATGAAAGGCTCTCAATGTATAATGCCAGGTCTGTTGGGTTTTATCCTGGATTTTGCCTAATCTGCTGAGTTCAATAAACTTTTCTTTTATTGTTGTCGTGGCAGATTTGTCGTGTCTGCACAACTTTGCATTTGGAATAGTTAACACGATCTGTCTCTCAGTAGCAGTGACATTGTTACACATACCATAATGTTAGCATTCTTTCCCATTTATATACAAAAATCTGCTGCACGTGATGATTAACTGTTTTATAGGCCTTCGGTTGAGATAGATCTGATAACCAAAATGGCAGTGTCAGATCAACGTCAATGGTGAGTGGATCTGGAATAGGAAAATAAGAATTCGTCTATTTGGACAGGAAGAATATAAATAATGAAATTATTTTTTGTAAATCAGGAGACTGACTTCGGGAGATTGCTAAGTGACTAATAACTGAGAGCACTGCAGATACCATAAATCAGGAACAAAACTGAACATTTCAGGCAAACGTCAGCTGGTCTAGCAGCATCTATGGAGAGAACATTTTGGAGCGAGAGACCGTTCCTCAGAACTGATCTGTGGAAGGGTCACTCTAAATTTAAGGTTAACTTTGATTTCTCTCCGTAAATGCTGCCAGACCTATACAGCTTTACCAGCATTTTCTGAATTTGCTTACGTTGGTTGACTTGGTGATTCATAGTTTTATAAGACATAGGAGCCGAATTAAGCTGTTCAGCCCAACGTGACGGCTCTGCCATTTCATCATGGCTGATATGCTCCTCACCCCCATTTTCCTGCCTTCTCCCCATAATGCTTCAACTCATGACAAATTAAAAGTCTGTGAAACTCCCCCTTAAAGTTACTCACGATCCCAGAATCCACAACACTTTGGTTTATCGAATACCACAAATTCACAATCGTATGGGAGAAGTAGTTTCTCCTCAACTCTGTCTTAAATTTGCAATCCCATAACCGAAGAATGTCCCACAAGAATAAACATCTACTCCACCTCTATTTTATCCATACCCATTATCATCTACGAAATTTCAATTTACTCTCACGATGGATCAGTAGTTATCACTGCTGCCTCACAGCGCCAGGTACCCGGGTTCAATTACCCCCTCAGGCAACTGTTTGGAGTTTACACATTCTACCCGTCTCTGCGTGGGATTCCTCCGGGTACTCCTGTTTCCTCCCACATCCAAAGATGTGCAGGTTAGGTGAACTGGCCATGCTAACTTGCCCGTAGTGTTCGCTGCATTAGTCAGAGGGAGATGGGTCTGGGTTGGTTTCTCTTCGAATGGTCGGTGTGGACTTGTTGTGCCGAAGGGTCTTTTTCCACTCTGTAGGGAATCTAATCTAATCATTCTTCTAAATTCCAGAGAGTACAGGTCTATTAACCTAACAAATATTAAATTTATAAAAGCCCAAGTCACGTTCCTGAGCATGTCATTAGAAGTGGAAGGATGGCCCCATGTAACGTGACATTGAAGAGTTTTCCATATCTTCAAGAAAAAGGGTAGTACCATACTTCCTGGATCTGAGTGTTCTTTTCTTTTTAATTAGATTTTGGTACCAAATTTTCTCCTCGTGGTTGCTGCATTAACTTAACTGTTGAAGAGGTGCAGAAAATATCCGTGGATAGAATACAGTCAGATGATTTTTGACAATCTGAAGACTGTGATGGCCACTGCCTCAGTGTTCAAAGCCATTCAAAGTAGCTATTAATTTAATTGATGCGAGTGTCAGTGCTGCACGTTTGCAAGACAATGATGAGGAGACAGAAAGACGTATTGAGTATTTTTACCCTGAAATCTGAGTGTAAGTCAACAGAAATATTCCACAACTGAGAAGGAGACCTTGAGTTCGTGTTGGCACCACAACATTTCAATATTTATTTTGCTAGAAGTGCATCTGAGACAGTTGTGTATACTAATTGTAATCCCTTAAACTTGTAGGGGAAAAAAGGACAAAAGTTACACACTATATAAACCGAGCTCATTATTGCAGCCTTTCCATTTGACAATTATGCACATGGCGGTGAGGATCTAAAATTTGAATTTAGGCAACAAGTATATGTAGATTTTTATATACCACAAAATGGTTTCTCCATTTAAAAGAGGACTATAAAATGGTCTTTGAACCTGTACAGCTGATTTGCAGAATTAAGCTGAATTCAAAGATAAGAGGACAATAGAGTTTTCATAAAATGAATACTGACACATTAATTGACCATTTGAACCAACGTTGAACTGATACATGCCATGACAATTTACGTAAGTAAAATATCTTTTCCAAGGAATACCATTGGATTAACCTGTGTTCAATCATGTCACCACATTAGTTGATTGGACTTTTCTTGTAATGAAGAACCCTTTCACAGGAAATACCATTGGATTAACTTGCTGTAAATCATATCATCTGATTATAGTTCTGTCTTGAAATTAAGGCTGTACCATTTCTTTAAAAAATGTACAATTTTCAAATGTAATTGCACAACTTCACTAAGGAACACAGAAGCTTCAACCTCAGTGTTGCTGGATAGAATTGCGTCAAGGTACCTTAATTCAATAAACTAATGACACTTGCTTTTGAACAGACCGCATTTGTCGATTTTTTTGACTGATCTCGGACCAAGGGGCTCCTCTTCAGGGGTCATAGATCTTCAGCGGGACGAGAGAACTTATGATCCTGATGAAAGGCTCTTGTCTGGAACAGCGATTCTCCTGCTCCTCGGATGCTGTCTGACTTGGTGTGCTTTTCCAGGACCACTCTAACCTTTCCTTGAATCTCCAGCACCTGCAGTACCCACTTCCGCCGAGAGAACTGAGTTGTTGACTCGTTGATGCATTTTCAACAAGTGAATACAGCGGCTGTTTGTGCCGGAAAAAAAAAGGATTAAAATAGAATGTAGTATTGAATGTGAGATTTCTTAGAGTCAATGCAACATATACACGTCATATTATACGAAAATTATAAGACTAAAACATTATTAAAATTAAGCTATCTTTGTCTATTGACGGTTCATTCAGTTTGGGGGTGGGGGAATTTGTGATCAACAATGGACTCAAGAGATGTAATTTCCCGTTTCTTTTATGAAGAGAGGTTGAGACAGAGATTCAAAGGGCCAGTTTCTGGCCAATAAAATCAATAGCTTGTGAGGTTATGGGTCTTTTGTAAAATTTGGAGCAACAACAGAAGCATATTGTGGTGATGTCAAACTTCCATAGAACCAGGATTTTACTTTAATTTTCAGTGCTAATTGGAGATTAGAAGCTGCTACATATCTCACCTTGCTATAGCAAAACGCTTGTGTTTTCTTTCACTCTCTCCCGATTAGTTTTATCTTGACTGATTTCCACCTGAATGCCGAATTGCATGTCAGACAGTCTATTTTACTGAATTTGCCTTAGCTAAGTGTGAGTTAATGGGATATTGCTATATTGGACCATTTACTATTTAGTCGTGAAATAATCAATATTTCTGTTAAGTTTATCTTTAGAGTTGCTATTTCAATTCTTCTTTCTTTTGTTTGTGTTTTAACGACAGAGTAAGAATAATGTGTGTTTTCCATCAGGTCTGGTAGTTTGACCAATTGAGTTGTATCCAGAACATAAGCTTCCCACTTACCTTTAAAAATCAGATAATGTTTATATGGAGTGTATACTTTGAGCTGTTTTGAGCTTATTTATAATGCATTCCAAAATAATGGCGCACGAAATACATTATATTTCTCTGGGTACAACCATATGTGTGCATCTGGCTTAGGTAATGAATTGCTGAGAGTAGTGGAAAGTGCACAGGAAAATGGGACATTAATAAATGAGGCCAATCAATCTGCACTCGAAATGTCCATGATCTGAGTGGAATGCTCTTTGGAGGGTCCAGGTGGACTGGATGAGATGAATGGCCTGATTCCACACTGTAGTGCTTGTATGATTCGACAATTATCCACTTGCTTGTTTTCCCAAACCTAACCCATAGCTGTCGATGATAAAAATATCTCTGCTTGTGGCAGCACAATTATTTTCCTTGTATTCCACGTGCTGTGGGATACACTTAATCGGGACAAGTTTTTTTTTAATCAAACTTCTCGCATTTTAAGACCACCAGAACCCCCTTTTCTTTCGTGTGAACACTATTCAGGACATATCTAATTACTTTCCTAAGTTCACTAGCTTCTACTCCTTTTCCCAAAATAAATCCAGAGAAACAATAGAACCTCATCCATCTTCTGTAGCACCACACATCCATGATAATTTGATCATTAAGGTGCCCAATTCTCAACTTAATTACTCTTTGCCCTTATTATAATTATAGAATCTCTTTGGATTATCCTTAAACTTATCTGCCAAATTCGTTTTTAGTCCTTTCTTTTTAACTCTTCAGATTTTCCTCTTTCAACACTCGTCTACTCCTAACAGTGATTCAGTGCTCCATACTCTCTCCAGACTTGCCTTTCACGTGAACAGGAACATGCTGACCACGTTCTCTCATTATTTCGCTTCTGAAATCATGCCATTTGCCTGTTGTTTATTTACCTACAAACAGTCTCCTTCAATCAACATATAGAAATTTCGCTTTAACGCCATCAACTTTGCCCTTGCCCTAATTTAGAATTTTACCCTGTAATCAGATGTATCCCTTTTATGTAACTGTTATGAAACAAGTAGAATTATGCTCTAAGTTTCCAATGCTCTCTTATTGACA